>NC_045542.1:161366079-161666079 GCF_009769535.1 Thamnophis elegans | reverse complement strand
AAGCCACTAAGTTCGTCTTGCAGTCATAAGTGGGAGGAGATGGGTGATAGGAATGATGAGAAGACTAATAGTAATAGTAATGTAGCATTTGTGAAAAAACTGTTCTTGTGTCTAGTTGTCTTGGTGTGCAATTTCTGTCCAGGATGTGAGGGGTCTGTAGATATTTTCACAGCCCTCTTTGAATCAGTACAGTACAGTTAAGTTAGTCCCATGGTTGTTAAATGCATCCGATTTTTCCCTTTGGCTTTGCTTGTCAGAAGGTCGCAAAAAGGGGATATCGCGACCCCAGGACACTGCAACAGTCGTAAATATGATTCAGTGGCCAAGCGTCAGAATTTGGATCATGGAACCAAGGGGAGATCCTTGCAACGGTGGGTTGAAAAACCCTCATGTCACTTTTTTCAGTGCAGTTGTAACTGTGAACGGTCACTAAATGAAATGTTGTAAGTTGAGGACTACCATATTTTTCGAAGTATAAGATGCACCAAGATTTTGAAGAGGCAAATTTTTAAAAAAGTAGGTAGATAGATAGAGGGATAAAGAGGGACAGAAAGAGAGAGAAATACAGTAATTAGTTAGGGAGAGGGATAGAGAGAGAGAAATACAGTAATTAGGTAGGGAGAGAGAGAGTGGGTAGGTAGGTAGGTAGAGGGATAGAGAGAGAGAGAGAAATACACTAGGTAGGGAGAGAGAGAGTGGGTAGGTAGGTAGGTAGAGGGATAGAGAGAGAGAGAAATACACTAGGTAGGGAGAGAGAGAGTGGGTAGGTAGATAGAGGGATAGAGAGAGAGAGAGAAATACACTAGGTAGGGAGAGAGTGAGTGGGTAGGTAGGAAGATGTTTCCAGATGTATTTATCCATGTCCTGGAGAAAGAAATTGCTGACAACCTGCAGCACCTAAGACTTGTTTCTGTTGGCACAGTACTTGATCAATGTAATTGTCATCAATCACTCTAACTAAAGACCTTTCCGAAAGGAAAAAAAAGGTTTTGCACTCTGCAAACCCCACCAAAACGGCCGATTTTTCACGAAAACGGGCCTGTTTTTTTCAAATAAAAGCCATGGATAGCCTTGTGGAGGGGGGGCTTCCAGATTGCTCCTTGGGGGGGAGGGGCAAACACCAAGCAAAAAACAGCCCGGTTTTTGTCGAAAAAATTGAATGGGTAGCCTTATGGAGGCTTATAGAGTGCTATTGGGGGGTGGGGGGGTAAAAAATGGCCCATTTTTTGCTCATTTCTGCCCTCCCCTGCCCCCAGGACCTGGGAGCAAGGGAGGGCAGGATCTCCTGTTTGAGGAGGTGGCTGGACTAGAAGACCTCCAGGGTCCCTTCTATTCGGATTCCTGAGAACAAGGGGCGTGGTTAGTTGCAGAAGGCGGAGCCCAAAGGGAGAGCAGAAGCTCCGCCCCGGCCTTCCTGTCTCTGCCTGAGCCTGCGCGTTCATCCCCGGGCTTTCCTCCGCTGCTCAGCATGGGCTCTGGAGTCCTCCGGAGAGGGTCGGGCAGTTGGGACTCCTTTCGCTGTGGTCCCTTCCTGCCAGGAGGGCTTTTCAACTTTGCCCATATCATTTAGGTAGTCCTCGACTTACGACCACAGCGGAGCCCCAAATGTCTGTTGCTAAGTGAAGCATTTGTTAAGTGAGTTTTGCCCCGTTTTGTGACCTTCCTTGCCACAGTTGTTAACTGAATCAGTGCAGTTAAGTTAGTCCCACGGTTGTTAAGTGAATCTGTTTTTCCTATTGGCTTTGCATGTCAGAAGGTCACAAAATGGGGATCATGCGACCCCAGGACACTGCAACAGTCATAAATACGAGTCAGTGGCCAAGCATCAGAATTTAGATCACGGGACCATTGGGGGATGCGTTGGGCTGGAAGACCTTCATGATCCCGTCCAAGGGAAAGCTTTTGTGATTCTCTATATTTCGCAAAAGGAAATTTATTTCTCCTCTTTTCCCCCCTCATCTCACAGAGAGTAAAAGATTGTGACCAAAGATTCACCTGCAAGGCATCTATCAACAGACAGTAGAAAATCAGCACAAGATAGCAGCCAAGAGGAAGGATGGACCGTGGGAAAGTGCTGGATCCCCCATCAGGCACAAGAAGCACTCCAAAAAAACACAAAAAACCTCATGAATGCTCAGAGTGTGGGAAATCCTTTGCTCACAGGTCCCTCCTTTTGACCCACAGGAAGGTCCATGTGGGAAGTGGATCCAGTCAAGGTTTGGAGGGCGAGAAATCCTTCTCTGGAAAAGACACCAAAGATCTCAGGAGCCCCCCAACACTAAAACCCTATAAATGTGTGGAATGTGACTTATGCTTTAGTAAAAAGTCACACCTTCTTAGACATCAGAAAATCCACACTGGAGAGAAACTTTATCAATGTGTGGAATGTGGGAATTGTTTCCGTGATAAAGCCACTCTCAGAGGCCACGAGAGAATCCACACGGGGGAGAAACCTTACAAGTGTTGGGAATGTGGGAAGAGCTTTTCTCGGAAGTCAACTCTTTCGTCCCATGAGAAGATGCATGCAGGAATAAAGCCTTACAAATGCTTTGAGTGTGGAAAATGTTTCACCCAGAGTTCAGGTCTTCGGAATCATGTGAGAACACACACAGGGGAGAAAAACGAAAAGTGCCTCGAATGTGGGAAATGTTTTACCTTGAAATCAACTCTGGTGCAACATCAGAGAATTCATACTGGAGAGAAACCCTATGAATGCCCAGAATGTGAGAAAAGATTTGTAAATTCTTCTCAACTTCGGAATCACCAGAAGGGACACAGAAATGAGAAACCCTATGAATGTGGGGACTGTGGGAAAAGTTTTCTTACACGAAGAGAACTTCAGATTCATCAGAGAATCCACACAGGGGAGAAGCCGTACAAGTGTGGGGAGTGTGGGAAATGCTTCTCCGCAAAAAACCACCTTGGAAGGCATCAGAGGGTCCACACAGGAGAGAAGCCGTACAGATGCATAGAATGTGGGAAATCTTTTGCTCATAGTGGAGCCCTTTGCAGACACCATAAAACCCACACAGGGGAGAAGCCATATGAGTGCAACGAATGTGGAAGATTTTATCGTACCTCATCAGCCCTTAAAAGACATGTGAAAGCTCACACAGGGGAAAAAAACTACAAATGTTTGGACTGTGGGAAAGCATTTGCTCATTCATCTCACTTTAGAAGTCACAGCCAAATCCATACAGGAGAAAAGCCCCATAAATGCTCAGAGTGCAATAAATGTTTTTCTCAGAAAAGTACCCTTGTAGTACATCAACGAATCCACTCTGGAGAAAAACCGTATAAATGTCTGGAGTGTGAAAAACGTTTTGCCCAACCTTCAGCACTGCGCAAGCACTCCAGAAGTCACACAGGAGAGTGGCCTTACAAGTGTGCAGAGTGTGAGAAACCATTTCATTGCAAATCAAAGTTAAAATTGCACCAGAAAGTCCATAACAGAGATACACCTGTTTAGTCGTGAACAACGTGGAATTTCTTTTTTTAACATCACATGTTATAATTCACCAGGAACTGAGTTATATGTGTGTTGGCAGAGAACTGGAAGTCTTTTATTTCTGACCATAAATGGGAATTAATTTCTGATCATAAGTTGCTACAATCATAACGTACCAGGATATCCTTGTTATTTTTTACTAGCCCTTGTTAATGAATAGGGAGAACTGAAGATTTACAGAGGAGAAAAAAGAAAAATTACAAGAAAGGAATGTGAGAAGACCCCTCCATGCTCAGAGACCCCCACCCAATTTTAATTCTCAGATGGAGGGTCATCATGTGAATTCTGCCCCAGTGGCTGTTCCAGATCAGTGTAAATCCTTTATGATACCCGAGTGAAAAGTTCCTGGGAGTAAAAATAAATATTTATGGTAGTGGCGGCATAACGAGGCTCCGCCCACCCACCCAGACATCATCATGGACCTTCTGCGGATGCGCTTCCGCTACCTAACAGGTAGTGAAGAGGATACCATTATTGGGGCACTTCTCTGGGCCTAAGCAGGATTCAGTGGGGGAAGGGGAGCAGGGGGAAGGGGAAGGGTAGGAGGGAAGGGGAAGCCCATCTGGCTTTCCTTTGGGGTGGGGAAGACCCAGTATCCCCTCCATGGTCTGCCCACTGCACTCACAGAGCCTCGCTGTGGTGCTTCGGCTGTGGTGGGGCCAGGAGGGTTTGCACAAGAGGAGAAGGAGGGGGAGGGAAGCCTCCACCGTGGGTTGACTCCTTCCTTACCCAGCCCCAAGGGCTTTCCAAGAGGGTGAGAAGAGAGAGGGAGACAGACAGACAGTCAGAGTGGCGGGAGTGTCAGCCTCTGCTTTGCTACTGCTTCGCCTGCCATTGAAACGGGGAGGGGGGGCATGGTATTTGGGAGGGGACTCATTGTTGTGCTGGAGGAAGATTCTAGATTTTGAACTGACCACCTTACTGCTCATGTGGAAGAGGAGTGTTTCCCGCCCAGGCCAACGGACCAGCATTCCATCTTGATGATGCCTTTCGACGTTATCTCACACCTGACATTTGGGAGAATTATTATTGGACCGTGCACGGGATGCCAAAGGGAGGGGGATGAATTATACAATATATTATTCGCTTTCGCGCCTAAATAACCAGACTTAGCTTAGCTTAGCTTCTATTCATTTATAATTAGTAAAAGTACACTTGATTTCAACAAATGGAGTTCTGTGGTTTTCTTTCCTGATTTTTGAATGAAGAAGGGCTGACAGGGAGAGAGAAAGAAAGAGGAGGATGAGAGGGAGATAGAAAAAGAGATGAGAGAGAAATGAGAGGGATAGCAAGATAGAGGGTAACAGAGAGGGAGATAGAGAGAAAAAGACAAACAGACGAGAGAAAGAAAGATGGGAGAGAGGGAGATTTATAGTGAAAAATCCTCAATAAAAGTATTGTTCAGAATAATGAAGAGTGTTTTTAGAGCATGGACTGAGTCAAGATGGCCGTCAGATGGTGCCATGCTGTGCAGTCCATGCACTGTAGTTGTTGATGTGCTCTGAATGTTGGATCTGCCGGACTCCTATTGGCTACTTCAGTGGGGCTTCTGGCATCTTCCCGCCCCCTGTGAGCCCCTTGATCCGGACACCCGGTTCCCCCGAGGCGCCTGGTACCCGGATGCTCCTCAGGTCTGATGGAGGCTCTTTCTCCTTATGGATTTCAGGCTCTCTGGAAAGAAGGTCCAGTCCTGGGAGACACGGAAGGTCAACTGGAAGTAGGGAAAAGAGCCCAGTGTGCCTGTTTCACACTGCTAATTCCTTCACACACACACACACACACACACCATCTCCACCTGCCAGCCTTCAGCTCCTCCTGCCAAAAAGGGGGTTTCATTATTCGTGGCCCCTCCTGTGTGGGATTCTCTGTCCTTCCTTTCTGAGCTCAAGTGGGAGAGGCTGAGTTTGGGTCGTCCCCCCTTTCAGCCCAGAGCCCATCAGGCACAGCTGGAGGGCAGAGGCAGCCATGGGGGTTCACCACAGGCAGCCATCACTTTACGACCATTTGAAAGTACAAGAGAGCACCCCCACACACACAAAAAGTCCTTTATGACGGAGGTTCATAATGGGCAGACGACCATAATTTGAGGATCACCTGTAAGGTATTGATTTTTATTTATTACCTAATTTGGAAACCACCAATATCACCCAGCAGAGTGAATGATTTCCCTTCCTGGGAAGACAACCGTTTCATTCTATGGCCGCCTCTCTTGTGAAACACAACAGGGTGTGTGGGGGCTCACAACAAAAGTAAAACCAACATCAAGAGGAGTAAAAAAACCTGACATCTGAAACACACACACACACAAACCACAACCTCTAATCCTGCAGAAAAGTCACACTTCCTGGGTCCCTCTAGATGGCAAATGAAACCGGTCAAGATCAGGGTTAATTACAACTTTGATCATGGTTTGTGTCCCCTTCATCAGTTGCTGCTTTCAAAAGTGAGAAAGGGCCCTGCCAGCCACACTCACCTCAAACAACTTCTGGCCTTGAAGGTGGATTTGAATTCTAACATTTCTCCTTCTGGAGCAGAGGATAATTTTCCTAAAGGTTCATTATCCTCAAACATATGTGTGTCTACACGGATATTGGTACATACATGTGTATGTCAACATCCGTGTTTCTCAACCTTGACCACTTTTAAGCTGCGTGGATGTCCACTCCCAGAATCCCCCAACTGGCCTGAATCCCGGGAGCTTTAAGGCTTTAAGAATGACCATTCCAAACCAACCCCCAGGACATCCAGTATGGCCTAGTGGTTAAGGCCCTGCGTTAGGAAGCCTGAGGCCATGGGTTCCAGTCCCCTCTTCGCCATGAAAGCCAATGGGTGACCTTGGGCCAGTCGCTTTCTCAGCCTAGCCCACCTCACAGGGTTGTTGTGAGGAGAATAGGCGGAGGAAGATGTGTTCCCTTCTTTGAGTTATTTGTAAAAATAATAAAGACAGATATAAATAAAATAAAAAAAACAATTCCCAATTTGCAGGGGCTGAGCAGCATTTTCAGGCTTCTTTCCCTCTTCTGTTGCCTCCTTGGGAAGAAGCTTGAGACCTTGGCTGCTCCCCCAAACTCTCCTCCCTCCTGCTCCCCTCCAGGGCTCTGGTGATTGGCAGCTGACCCACCCAAGAATGTGAGTCTCTGCAGAAACCCCCCTCACTCAGAGACCCCTCCCCCATTTAAGTTCTCAGGAGGGAGGGGCATCCCGTAACCTCTGCCCCAGCGGCTGTTGCAGATGACTGTAAGGTGTGACCGTCACTCAATGAAAAGCTCCTGGGAGGAAAATGAAAGATTTCTTATCCACTTAGGAGGAAACAGCCATAAAGTCTTTCGGCAGGCAGGAAAAAGCCAACTCTGTGTTTCTGCTAGAAGTTACTGGAACTTTGAGCGGAGTTCCCGAAGAGGAAAAAATGGGAAAAAAGTGTCTATCTGAGCTCATTGAAACAACAGACAAACTCTTCTCCCGAGAGGAGGAACCCCTCCCACTCCCCCTGGCTGGATTTCCGCTTCCCTCCGCGGGTCCCTCCTTTGCAGGAGGAGGATCGGCGCTGGATCTCTCGGGAGAGGCTCCTGGATCCCGCTCGGTGCAGGTGGGGCTGCTCTCCCTCCCGCCTCCACGCCGCCCCTTCAGCCAGGAGATGATCTCCCCTCAGGAGGAAGGGAGCTGCGGATCCCGCTCTTAGGTTCGCAGGGTTTTCCTGGGCGAGATCCGGCTCTGGCGTTGCCGGCAGGGAGCGGATCTCTCCCTTCCCTCCAGGGGGACAAAGTGGGCTCCGTCCCTCGGCTGGATCAGGTGCAGTTGGAGAAACGTAGTTTAAAACGTTTGTTGAGGTTTGTAATTTGCTCTTAACACAGATTGACCTCATTGCAATTGGGGGGGGGGGTTGTGGGGAAAGAAAAAAGGCTTTAAATGAATTGAATGGAGTTCATGTTGTCTTAACCCCCAAGAGATCCTTTTTCTTTGAGCTCCACCTAAAAGGCCAACAATTAAATCCTTTCTTCTAAGGCTAATCTTTACTTTCCTTCTGCTTTAAGAACGTGGGTAGAATTTCTAAGCTTTGTATTTTCCTCCTTTTGCCCAGAAGAGGCTGGGATGGGGCAGCCCCTCCTGGGTGGATGTTTTGGAACCCACCAATTCTATGGAGGTTTTGAGGCTGGTCTTGTGAGCAGCTCCTAGGAGAAGCTGATGGCCAGAAGGCTCACTTGAATAATTCTCTCTGTATTTGTTTGAACCGCCTACCTGGATCCTTCAACTTCCAAAGAGAGCAGCCCTTTTCACACATGCTCTTTTGCCCATCTGATCTCTCTCTCTCTTCTTCCATTGAGTCTTCCTACTCACAACTATGCAATGGTCCCGGCTGGACTCCCTCTTGGTAGTTTCTCTCCATTTTGGCTCATCAAGATCTCCTTGAATCCCGATTCTCTCTCCTTTATTTCTACCATTAACAAATAATTCCACCTTCTGCTTCCTCTTCCAGGTCATTTAGAGTACAGAATTAATGTTGGCATCTGAGCCTTGTTCCTTTCTCCTTGCAGGGGAACAGTGAGGATCTGGCCGTGAACCCCACAGAGGAGAAAGGGGAGTTCTTGGATCAGGATCCACCAACCTTTGGCTGGGACTCCATTCTAGAAAATTTGGAAATCGTGGCCCGGATGGAGAAGCAGCTTCCTGCACAAAGAGCCAATCGACTAAGGAGAAATAAAATTGGTCGGCAGTGAGGGTCATCCCTGGCCTTGACTCAGAGGGGTAACAAGTGACCTCTTGATCGTAACTTTAAAGGTGAGTAAACAAATCTTGGTTAAATCTTGGTCTGGAGAATAAGCATGTTAATTATTTTAATCTTAATTTGACAAGAGAGTGATGCAGTGAATTGAGGGCGTAATATCTTTAATTGATACTTGTTGTAAGAAGCCACTCTTGGTCTAGTTGGAGGTGGACCCTGGAGGGAAGGCCACAGAGTGGGGGAGTTGCAACGGCTGGGTGGATGCACCCTTGAGGCCGAAAGAGGCTTCCTGGGGACTCAGCTTGGGGTGGGGCTGCCCCTGTCCAGCCTTCATCCTGTCCCTCCATGGGGAAATGTTCTCTCAGCCCAAACTGCGTCTTGTTCCAGGGATACATTTTTAGCCATGATCCGTGCAGGCTGTTTGTGCCTTGTCCCATAATGCACTTGGGGGTACAGTTTAGTAAGCTGAAGTGCTTGTGCCTTGTCCTTAAACCTCTATTTAAACTCAATTATTGTGGATCCTTTATTGTGGATTTTGTGGCTCTCTACATTTCTGAAAAGGAAATACTTTTTTCTCTTTCTCCTTCTAACAGAGGATAAACGATTATGACCAAATGTTTACTTGCAAGACAACTGGCAACAGATAGTAGAAATTCAGCCTAAGGAAGCAGGTGCCACAAAGCATGGAGCGTGAGAAAATCTGGAATCTCCCATCAGATACAAACAACACTCCGAAAAACTATCAAAGAACCCATGAATGCTCCGAGTGTGGGAAATCCTTTGCTCTCCACTCCCTCCTTTTGACCCACAGGAAGGTCCATGTGGGAAGTGGATCCAGAGAAGGATTGGAAGGTGAGAAATCCTTCTCTGGAAAGGATGCCAAAGTTGGCAGAGTAAAACCCTATAAATGTGAGGAATGTGACTTATGCTTTGGGCGAAAATTAGGCCTTCTTACACATCAAAGAATCCACACTGGAGAGAAACCTTATCAGTGTCTGGAATGTGGGATTTTTTTCCGTGAAAAATCCACACTCAGAAACCACGAGAGAATCCACACGGGGGAGAAACCTTACAAGTGTTGGGAGTGTGGGAAAAGCTTTTCTCAGAAAGCTCATCTTTGGATCCATGAGAAGATTCATACAGGAATAAAGTCTTACAAATGCTTGGAGTGTGGAAAATGTTTCACCCGGAGTTCAGGTCTTCGGAGTCATTGGAAAACACACACAGGGGAGAAAAACGAAAAGTGCCTCGAATGTGGCAAATGTTTTACCCTGAAAGGAAACCTAGTGCGACATCAGAGATATCACACTGGAGAGAGACTCTTTGAATGCCCAGAATGTGAGAAACAATTTGTAAATTCTTCTCAACTTCAGAGACACCAGAAAGGGCACAAAAAGGAGAAACCCTATGAATGTAGGGACTGTGGGAAAAGTTTTGTTACACGAAGAGACCTTCAGATTCATCAGCGAATCCACACAGGGGAGAAGCCGTACAAGTGTGAGGAGTGTGGGAAATGCTTCTCCAGAAATGACCACCTTGGAAGCCATAAGAGGGTCCACACAGGAGAGAAGCCATACAGATGCGTAGAATGTGGGAAATCTTTTGCTCATAAGGGAGTCCTTTGGACACATCATAAAACCCACACAGGGGAGAAGCCATATCAGTGCAACGAATGTGGAAGTTTTTATCGTACCTCATCAGCCCTTAAAAGACATGTGAAAACTCACACAGGGGAAAAACACTACAAATGTTTGGACTGTGGGAAAGCATTTGCTGATTCATCTTCCCTTAGAAGTCACAGCCGAATCCATACAGGAGAGAAGCCCCATAAATGCTCAGAGTGCAATAAATGTTTTTCAGAGAAACGTACTCTTTTGAAGCATCAGCAAATCCATACTGGAGAGATACTATTTAAATGTCTGGAATGTGGGAAATGCTTTGCCCAACCTTCAGCACTTTGCATGCACACCCAAAGTCACACAGGAGAGTCGCCTCACCCAAAGTCACACAGGAGAGTTGCGCCTTGCAGAGTGCAAGAAATCTTTTCATAGCAAACCAAAGCTAAAAGTACATTAGAAAGTCCAGAGGAGATAAATCCCTTCAGCTGTGAACAATGTTGTTAAGCAACCTCAAATCCCATTAGAGAGTACACAAGGAGGCAAGAGGGCGTAGGTATGGGGAGTGTGAGGACGTTTGGCTCACAAAGCAGCATTAGTCACTTACCAGAGTGATTACACAAAAGAGTTATCAGTTCGTGTCTATATATAATGTTTTGCAGAGGACTGGTAATTCCCAACTTGCGACCACAACTGGAAATGGGTTTCTGGTTGTAAGTTATTAATAGTCATAAATCAAGACACCCATTTTTATCTTTTACTAGACCTTTGTTGATCAATGAAGAGAACTGAAGATTTAGAGAGGAGAAAGTAGGGTGAGGGGTGGGGTTCACCCACAAATGCGCGATAGACGTAAGCGCGCCAACAAAACCACGACGGACAAATGAGCGCCGTCAAAATTGCTAATTGATTTTCGACAATAGCGCGCCGACAAAATCGCGAGTGAATGTGCGGGTCTCTGAGCCGAGGGCAGCCCTGCCTGCCTGCTGCTGCCCTCCTACCGGAGGATTTCCTGAGCCTGCCGTAAGTTGCAGGCAGGGATTTTCCTCCCGTTTTACGTGCTCAATGAACATTTGAATTAAGGTTTGGCTTAAGATCTCCTGGGGGACGAGGGTGGGATGGGGGCTGCTGTGAGCTTGGAAGCAGAGGGGGAGAAACTTTCTTTGGGCCTTTGCTCCGGACTGACCACCGGAGAGGGCCAAAAGGGCTCCAGGTTGTGTCTCTGGACTCAGTGGGGATTGAAAGAGACAGGGATGAAGCTGGAGGACGGGCAGAGAACTGGGGGGGGGGGGGAGGCAGCCGAGCCCTTGGCTGTGCCTAAGAGGGCTTGCATATATGTAAGGCAGAGGGAGGAAAGTAAGGTTTGCCCCTTTACTTCTCGAAACTGAAATTACCTTCTTGTGCTTGTCATCGCACTTTTGTCGGCGCGATTTTGACGTCGCGTTTTAATCGGCACTATTTTGTCGGCGCGCATATGTCTTATCGCGCAATTGTCGGGTCACGAGGGGTGGAGTGAAGATGCATCTGGTGTCTTATTTAGTGATAAATCATTGATGTTGAATATGCTGGCTCAGGATGAAGAAGAAAAGTTACTTTTTACTATCTTTTGGGGAAGGTTTTTTTTCCTTTTTTGTCATATGTGCACATACTTACATGCTGTATATTCCCACAAAGTCATATTTAAACGTTTTATATAGATTTCCCTTATAAGTAGTTCCTTTTGTCAACTTACAGTTTCTTTCCCACAGTTTTTTTCCATTTGTCTAGTTCTATAGTTATCCCAAAAAAAAATTCCCCATTCTATCATTGTCTCTTTTATCTGTTCATCTTTCATTTTTAGGCTTAACAAAAAAATGTATATTTTCTTTATTATCTTTTCATCTACCGCTAACATTATTTGATCAAATTTTGTTTGTTCTTTATAGAAACCATAAGTCTTAATATCTTTATATCTCGATTGTATTTGCATATGTGACCACCATGGTAGGTCCACACTTTGATTCTGTAACTCTCGTTGGGTTTTTAAGTTTCCCTTCCACATTCAGAATATCTTTATATGTAATTTTTTTTCAAGATTTACTACATTTGGATGGATAAATGCTTCCATTGTTGAGAGCCAAGCTGGTATTTCCCTGTAAATGTTTCCTTCCACCTTTTCCCATACTAGGAGCAGAGCATTTCTTATCTGATGTCTTTGGAAAATCTTTGGAGTTTTCTTTTTATTACACCATAAAAAGGTGTGCCATCCTAATTGGAGATTGTGGCCTTCTAAAAACAGTAACCTTCTGAATCTAAGAGTTATCCAGTCTCTCACCCATGTTAATGCAGAAGTTAGATAATAAAGCTCTCAATCTGGTAACCCGAACCCCACATTGTTTTTAAATTCTTGCAACATTTTCAGTATTATTCTTGCTTTTTTCCCTTGCCAAACGTATTTCAGAATTATGTTTAGCTCATCAAAGTATTCCCCCCCCCTATTTTTATGGGGATCATTTGGAATAGAAAAAGTAGCCTCGGTAAAATATTCATTTGTATAAGTTGCAATCCTCCCTACCATTGATATCTGCAAATGTTTACATTTTTCAAGTCCGGATTGATTTGTTATAGTAATTGTATATAATTATCTTCTTTGATTGTTACAAATCTTGCTGTTAAATATATTCCCATGTATTTTACTTTCTTAACTATTTGTAGATCTAATTTCTTCGTCAATTCACCTGTTTTTCTGTAAGATTGTGAAGATATTAGTTTTGTCTTCTTTTATTTTCAGTCCTGCAACTTTCCCATATTCTGATGGACCCTTTGGACGCCTGATGGACCCTTTGGGATTTCAGACGGCGCTTGGAGAGATACCTGACTCCCTTGCCCACAATCCGGCAGAGTCCTTGGTCGCTGCTTGGAACACAGTGGCGGCTGAGGAACTGGACCAGATTGCGCCTTTGTGGCCTCTCCGTGGCAGTGGATCCAGGAGGGCTCCTTGGTTCACCGAGGAACTCCGGGAGATGAAGCGCCAAAAGAGACGCCTAGAGCGACGTTGGAGGGCTAGTAACTCCGAATCCGACCGAACACAACTAAGAGCCTTTATTAGGACTTATTTAGTGGCGATACGGGCGCCAAAATGTACTCATTTTTCCGCTCTTATTGCATCCGCAGAGTCTCGCCTGGCCGCCCTGTTTAGGATAACCGGCTCCCTCCTGAAAGGGAGGGATGCGGGAGAACCCTTACAGGGGAGAGCTGAGGAATTCTTTCAGTTTCTGTCGGACAAAGTCGCTCGGATCCGGACGGACCTGGACTCCACTTGGACAGTACCAGCAGAGATACCAGGGGAGGGCCTTGATCGGATTTCTTGGAGCGAGTTCCAGCTTGTCTCTCCTGAAGAAGTGGACAAGGCCATGGGAGCAGTGAGTCCCTCCACCTGCTTACTGGATCCGTGTCCCTCCTGGCTGGTCTTGACCAGCAGGGAGGTAACACAAGGCTGGCTCCAGAGGATTGTTACACCTCTCTACAGGAGGGATCTTTCCCGCACCCTCTGAAGGATGCGGTGGTAAGACCCCTCCTTAAGAAGCCTTCTCTGGACCCAGCTATCCTTAATAACTACCGTCCAGTTTCCAACCTCCCTTTTATAGGGAAGGTTGTTGAGAAGGTGGTGGCCTTTCAACTCCGACGGTCCTTGGATGAAGCAGATTATCTAGATCCCATTCAGTCGGGTTTCAGGCCTGGTTACTGCACCGAAACTGCTTTGATCGCGCTGACCGATGATCTCTGGCGGGCCAGGGATAGAGGACATTCCTCTATCCTGGTGCTTCTTGACCTCTCAGCGGCCTTCGATACCATCGACCATGGTATCCTTCTGCGACGGCTGCAGGAGGTAGGAGTGGGAGGCACCGTTTTACAGTGGTTCTCTTCCTCTCGGACAGGTCGCAGTCGGTGTTGGTTGGAAGACAGAGATCGACCCCTAGGCCCCTTAAATATGGAGTAACGCAGGGCTCAGTCCTGTCCCCCCTCCTATTTAATATCTACATGAAGCCACTGGGTGAGATCATACGCCGGCACGGGATTAAATACCACCAATATGCGGACGATACCCAATTGTATCTGTCCGCCCCGTGCCAACTCAGCGAAGTGGTGGAAGTGATGTGCCAGTGCCTGGAGGCTGTCAGGGTCTGGATGGGAGCGAATAAGCTTGCACTCAATCCAGACAAGACCGAGTGGCTATTGATGTTTCATCCCTTAGCCTGGGGGTGAAATCTTACACCCCTCAGAGAGGGTCCGCAAGTTGGGTGTCCTCCTGGATTCGCAGCTGACGTTAGAACACCATCTGTCGGCTGTGACCAGGGGGGCTTTTGCCCAGGTTCGCCTGGTGCACCAGTTGCGGCCCTACCTGGACCGGGAGGCACTTCGAATGGTTACTCATGCCCTCGTCACCTCAAGGCTTGATTACTGTAATGCGCTCTACATGGGGCTGCCCCTGAAAAGTGTTCGGAGACTACAGTTGGTCCAGAATGCAGCCGTGCGAGCGATATCGGGTGTACCCAGATACACCCATGTTACACCTATCCTCCGCGAGCTGCACTGGCTTCCTATCGGTCTCCGAACGCGCTGCAAGGTGCTGGTCATCACCTTTAAAACCCTACGTGGCCTAGGACCTGGATATCTGAGAGACCGCCTCCTGCCACATACCTCCCAACGGCCGATAAGATCTCACAGGTTGGGCCTTCTCCGGGTGCCGTTGACCAGACAATCCCAGCTGGCGGCCCCTCGTGGGAGGGCCTTCTCTGTAGCTGCTCCGGCCCTGTGGAATGATGTACCCGTAGAGATCCGGATCCTTCCCACTCTCTCGGCCTTCCGAAAAGCCACTAAAACCTGGCTATTCCGGCAGGCCTGGGGCTGTTGACTTCATGAACGAGGTCCAGCCCCACCTAGATTGAGTGTATGGTGCGTTGCTTTTAAATTTGTTTCTCTCTTTCTATTTTTTAACTTTTTATCTTTAACCTTGTTTTTGTAAGCCGCCCGGAGTCCTACGGGATTGGGCGGCATATAAATTTATTAAATTACAATTACAATTAATTCTCCTCTTTTTCCCATTAACTTGGGAGTGGGGGGGGGGCATTTCCAATGGTGGTTCTAAACTAAATACTGAATCATCTGCCAACGAAAAGAAAAAGAAAACTTGCTTTGAGGACTCAGCCAGTCTACCTACTTCCCCGCTTCCTTCCCCCTCTCAGGGCTTGTGGCAGCTCTGAGGCAGCCAAAGATGGCTTCAGCCAGGTTCCCTTCAGAGTGGGCACAATGCAGTGCTCAATCCCTTCTCCTTTTCCCAGCGTCCTCCATAAGCTTCCACAGGGGAGCAAGCAGGTTTCCTGGACGGTTGAAGAAACATCCTTCTCGACTCCTGGGTGTTTCTAGCAGAGTCAGCATTATGTGTGTGACAATATTGTGCAATATTCAATTTACTGTGAATTGTAAATGGATACTACATTGTGTTTCGTGGGACCCAAAATTCAGTTACTGTGAGGTTGTCCTGTGTACAGTTCTCTTTTTAACCATAAATAAATAAATCTACCCCCAAACAACTCCGTTTATCTAATCTGGGAGAACCAGTCTGGCCTAGTGGTTAGAGCCCTGGGCTAGAAAGCTGGAGGCTGAATTCAAGTCCCTCCTTGGCCTTGGGGGCCTCCTGGGTGACCTGGAGCCAGTCACCCTCTCAGCCTAACCCACCTCACAGGGTTGCTGTGAGGAAAATAGGCAGAGGAAGGTGTGTGAGATATCTTTGCTGCCTTGATTAATTGGTAAAACTAATAAGGGTGTGTGTGTAAATAAATAAATAAATAAAATTCTACTCTGCAGAGGCCTATCAGGGTTTCCAGGCCTCTTTCCCCTCTCAGCTGATGAGCTGCCATACTTGTATTGCCCCGATGGGAACAAGCATGAGACCTGGGCTGCTCCCCCAAACTCTCCTCTTTTTGCTGTCCTGGGGAAGACTCACCCAGGCTCATTCGTCTTCAGAGTCCCCCACCCAATTTAAATTCTCATGATGTGGGGGGGGGGCATCACGTAACCTCTGCACCAGTGGCCATTGCAGATCACTGTAAGACGTGAAACTATTTAAGTTTAAATTAAAATTTCCAGGGAGGAAAATGAAATATTAATTATCCAAATAGAGGGAATTTATAGGACAGGGGAGGCCATTGGACTCCCAGCATCATCCAGGTTTGATTTGGGGGGGGATCCCGGAGAAGCTTTGAGATGCTTTGGTCAAGACGGCTTGGAGAATGGCACAAAGCTGCAAAAGCCACCAGAGTGGAGATTAAGGTGACCCTGGGGTGAAGTCCAGGCCTGGGGGCAGTGGCAGTTGGCTGAAACTGCTGAAGGCCCCATCCCTACCCCTTTAAGGCAATTATTGTGTGGGAAATATTTTTCTGGACTGTCTACCTGGGTCTGGAGGTAAAAATGCCCTCCATAAAACCTCCAGGTGCTCAGATGGCCAGACCCTCTTTCCGGGTGACAAACCACATCAGAGCTTGGAGTGTGGAAAATCTATTGCTTGAAATGAGACAATCTCTTTATGGATTTAAAGCTCCTTGGGAAGAAGGTCCAGTCCTGGGGCACACAAAAGGTCAACTGTGAACCTCTCAATCTGGACACCTGGTTCCCCAGAAGTGGATCCCACTGTAGCACAAGACTGGAGGGGAGACGGAGTTCCCCTCGATGCTGCTCTTCCTCTGGGTCAGGATCCCCCCCCCTTCTTCTTCTACAGTGGCCCCTAAATCAGTCCAGGAAAAGAGCTGAGGGTGGGAATGGGGGGTAGGTCTTTGGTGGCCTCCAAGCTTCGGTGTCTCCCTGGAGACGTCTCATTCCCCAACTGGGTAACATCATCAGGGCAGCAACCAACCACTGACTTCAGGAGCCCCAAGGATCCTTCAACTGTTACGGGGCCTTTTTGCACAACTCTTTCAGGGGCATCTGCAGAGCTTCAGCTTCCAGCGCTCTCTCTCACAAACACATACACACAAACAACAAACACAGCATTTCGGAGCACGTGGCCCTAGCTGAAAAGGGGAGGTGAAGGGGCGGGGCTTCAAAGAGTAGGCGGAGCCCGAGAGGAAGCCAGACGTCCCGCCTCCCCGCATCTCCCCTCCCATTGGCTCCGCTTCCCTTCGCCCGGCGAGGATCGGCGCTGGATCCCTCGGAAGAGGCTTCCGGGTACCGCTCGGAGCAGGTGGGGCCGTTCTCCCTCCGGTCTCCAAGCCGCCGCTCCAGCCAGGAGATCTTCTGCCCCCCAGGAGGAAGGGAGCTGCGGATCCCGCTCTTCGGCTCGCAGGCTTTTCCTCGGGGAAATCCGGCTCTGGCTTTGCCTGCAAGGAGTGGATCCCTCCCTTCCCTGCAAGGGAAACAAGGGGGCTCCGTCCCCGGGCTGGATCTTTTTCCTCCTCGCCCGGCCAAGACTCCCCTTGGGGGATCCGGGAAGCAGCTTTGGGTAAGTTGTTTCAGGAGGTCTCTCTGTGATCCGTCTCTGAGCATGCGTACTGAGCAAGTGCATTTGGAAAACAAAAGTGTAAATTGCGCTTTAAAACATTTACTGGGATTTGTAATGTGTTATTAACACCCTCTGACCTCTTTGCAACGGGGAGGGGAAAAGAAAGAAGTTTAAATTAGTTGACTTGAGCTCGTGTTTTCTTGAGCCACAAAAGAGATCCTCTTTCTTTGAGCTCTTTCCTCTGAAAGGCGGAAAAACCCTTTGTTTTTATGCTAATCTCTACTTTGCTTCTGCTTTAAAAAGATGGGTAGAATTTCTAAACTTTGTATTTTCCTTCTGTTGCCCAGAAGAGGCTGGGATGTAGGAGCCCCTCCTTGGTGGGTGTTTTCCTAAGCACAAAGGAAGTTTTGAGGGGGGTCTTGTAAGCAGCTGCTATATAACAAGCAATAGCAATATAGCAATAGCAGTAGACTTATATACCGCTTCATAGGCCTTTCAGGCCTCTCTAAGCGGTTTACAGAGAGTCAGCATATTGCCCCCAACAATCTGGGTCCTCATTTTACCCACCTCGGAAGGATGGAAGGCTGAGTCAACCCTGAGCCGGTGAGATTTGAACCGCTGACCTGCTGATCTAGCAGTAGCCTGCAGTGCTGCATTTAACCACTGCGCCACCTTGGGCAGGAGGCTGCCTTTCCCAATTGTACATAGATTCCTATACATTCCATAAATTCCTAACTGGAATCTTGATTGCTTTGCAGCCTCTAAAAAGACCAGGAAAGATCAGCCCTTTTCACACATGCTCTGCCCCATCTTCCACTGAGATTTCCTAGGCACAATTATGCTTTGGCCCCTATTGGACTTCAGCCTTTCTTTCATTTTGTCTTATTCGGACCTTCTTGAATCTATCTCCATTATTTTGTATCCTGATCCAATACTCTTATTTTTGCCTCCAGAATCCAGATCACTTCCAGATTATGTTCAATATCACTGTTGGCATCTGAGCCTTTTTTTCATTTCTCTTTGCAGGAGACCAGTGAGGATGTGGCTGTGAACCCCACAAAGGAGAAAGTTCCTGGATTGCGATCCACCAACCTTTGGCCAGGACTCCGTTCTAGAGAATTCGGAAATTGTGGCCTGGATGAAGAAGCGGCTTCCTGCACAAAAATGGCCAATAGATTAAGGAGAAGCCAAACCGGTCAGCAGTGAGGGTCATACCTGGCCTTGGCCCAGAGACCTCTTCATGGTAACTTTAAAAGTGAGTAAACAAATCTTGGGTTAAATCTTGGTTTGGAGAACAAGTGTCCATTTTTTAAATCTATATTTGACAAATGAGCAATGCAGAAAAAATGGGTTTTGCTCCCAAGGTGAGGGCATCATGTAGTTCCATTGAGGACTATACCTTGAATGCGGTTGGTCAGCCAGTTACAAATCTACCAGGTGGTGATCCTATTCCACATTTTCTTTATCCCGGCAAGAACTAGGCTGTGGTCTACTTTGTCACATGCCTCACTGAAGTCCATGTATTTTATGTAGACAGAATTGTTATTGTTTTGTCAAAGAATGCAATAAGGTTTTCTGCCGTGGTCTCTTTTTGACAAACCCATGTTGGCTTGTAATAATAGCTTTGTTTGTTTCTAGGCTTTGGCAGATCCAATGCTTGATTATCTTTTCCAGGATTTTCCAGGGACTGATGCCATAATGTTTGGTTTTTAATTTCCTTGATCCAATTCCCCTCCCCCCTTTTTTAATCTTTATTTTATAAAATGTACAAAAAGTGTCACGAGGAAGGCCGGATTGAGAAGTCATGGTGGGATGGGGCTCATATGAGCCAAAGTGAGAAGAAGCAGGAAAGGGGATAAGAATCAGAAATGGGTTGTTTACATTAGCCTGAACTCTTTTTCCTTCTCTTTTGCTTAAGTGATGCCTTAGTTTATTTTATTGTCATTGCACCTCGTACAACAAAATTAAATGCCATCTTCGGTGTATACTATAACTATCAAAAAATAAAACAAAAACACTCATACTTTGCATTTTATGCAACTGAATTGAAAACCCCTGATATTGCATTGATATTGCACTATACAGTAGAATTCAATCTAGTTACTGCCCTGGGATAGAAGTTGTTTTTCAGCTTCTTTGTCCTTGTTTTTATTATCCTGTATCGTCTGTCAGATGGTAATAGTTAAAAAAAAAGAGTGCCCAGGATGAGATATGGATATTTAAGGAGGTTTTGAACTTTCTTAAGGCAGAGGGAGCTATAAAAACTCTCCCAAGGAAGGGAGAGGGCAAGCAATGATCCTCTGGGCAATGATGTTAAACCCTCTGGAGAGCTGTCCTATCTGCCTCCGTGCAATTGGCAAACCAAACACAGGTGCAGTAAGTTAAAATACTCTTTGTGGTGCAGCAGTAGAAGGTCACTTAGTTTTTGGTAATTTCTGTAGTTTGTCCTGGACTTACCACCACAATTGGAGTCTTGGTCGTTGAGCAAAGTGGTCATTAAGTAAGATGTCACAGGAGAGCTTGGCTCAATGACTGCAACGCTGTACTCCTGATTGTGGTTGTGAAGCGATTTCACATGTGGCTAAACAAAGTCCCAGGTAAGGAATGTGGGGTTGTCTGAAGGGAGCAGGAGAGGCCTGGTGATTCCCAGGCACAGGCTGCATTCGACTTCAGGGCTCCTGGACAACCTAAGAGATGCTTTGGGACACGTTGCTTGGAAACAGTGCGGAACATGCAGCTTAGAAAATGGAGCTAGGTTGCAAAGGCCTCCAGTCTGGGGATTAAGGGCGCATCTCTCAGTGACAGTGGTGACCCTGGGGTGAAGTCCAGGTCTGGGGACAATGGCAGCTGCCTGAAACTGCTGAAGGCCCCATCCCCTCCTTTAAGGCAATTATTATGTGGGAAATATTTTTCTGGACTGTCTACCTGGGTCTGGAGGTAAAAATTCCCTCCAGAAAACCTGTGGGAGAGGCTGAGTTTGGGTCGGTCAGTCTTGTAGATGGGTTTGCAGGGATCACAGGAGCCATGGAATAGCCAGTAAGATGGTCTTTATTACATATGAGTAAGGTGACAGCGATTCGAATTGTAACAGATCGCGCCCCAGTATTTATAAGACATGTAACAACCCAAATAACCAATCAGAGCCAGATACTGCACAGCAACTGCTGCTGCAGTACCTTGGCCAATTAGAGGAGCCTAGCTGCTTCTTGGAGGCTAGCAACAGCTTCTAATGCCCCTAGGCCAATTAGGGCTCAGCAGAGTGGTTGCTGGCCCTTTTCAATGTATCTGAATACACAACACCCCTTTCCCCCAGATTAGTTGATGGGGGAGGGTGGAGGACACCAAATTATAACAAGCAACTTTGAGATTTACTTTTGCATTATCCCCCAGGTTAAGAGAATTATTTTTATTAATACATTTCAACAGCAGTTCCCCCAATTTTATTGATTCATCCCCAACAGCATTCCGTGAATGAACTATTACATGTGAGTGTGTGGTTCACTTTAAGAAGCAATTCTATGTCTTTCTCCTTCCCTCCAGCTCATTTATTCGCATTTGCATTTCTCCTCCCTCCAGTAATTTATTCCCATTACGTTACGTTCCTCCTTCTCTCCAGCTAAGTACACTTTGTTCTTTTGTTAGCTCACTTTATTCTTTATTAGCTCACTTTTCCCAAGTTCTCAATTCACATTCCTCCCTTTCCCCCCAGCTAATTGTTTGCATTACGTTTCTCCAGTTAATTTGTTTGCATTACGTTTCTCCTTCCCTCCAGTTGCTTTACACAATTCACATTTGCATTTCTCCCTGTCCCTCCAGTTGCTTTACACAATTCCCAATTTCATTCCTCCCTTTCCCTCCAGCTGCATTATTCACATTTTATCTTATTTAATTTAAAATTCCCCCAATTTTACTGCGCATGCCAACAGACCCCAAAAAGTTCTCTTTACAGTCCTGGCTTGCAGGAACGGCCCTGGAGGCGGCTCGCGGCTTGCCGATAGCTCTCCAGGAGTTGTGGATTAGCCGGGCAGCATGGAGATCGGTGAGGCAGGCAGGAGGGATTTCAGCTTTCCTCCCAGCATCGGAAGGCTTTGGCCGGAGGAGAGGCACAGCGGCAAGGCTCGGGGAGGCCGTGAAGGCAGGCGCGGAGGAATGGGGCCCTTCTGGGAGGGCGCGGAGGCCTTGGGAGGCCGCAGAGGCGACAGAAGGCCGAGAGGGCTGGCGCGGAGGCCGCGGAGACATCGGGGCCCTTCTGGGAGGGCGCGGAGGCCGTGGGAGGCCGCAGAGGCGACAGAAGGCCGAGAGGGCTGGCGCGGAGGCCGCGGAGACATCGGGGCCCTTCTGGGAGGGCGCGGAGGCCGTGGGAGGCCGTAGAGGCGACGGGAGGCCGAGAGGGCTGGCGCGGAGGCCGCAGAGACATCGGGGCCCCTCTGGGAGGGCGCGGAGGCCGTAGAGGCGACGGGAGGCCGAGAGGGCTGGCGCGGAGGCCGCGGAGACATCGGGGCCCTTCTGGGAGGGCGCGGAGGCCGTGGGAGGCCGAGAGGCGACGGGAGGCCGAGAGGGCTGGGACACGCCTCTGTCCTCCTCCTTCTTTCTCCCTCTCTCTCTCCGGGTCAGGCAACGAGGCTTTAATTTTTTCTGGCTGGCTGGTGGGCAGCCTTAGCAGCAGAGAAGCAGGCAGACTTCGCAGGCAGGCTGAGTTGCCGGATCGCGACGCAGTTCGGCGATCGGCACGGCTGGCTGGCTCCCTGAAGTGCACAGGCCACCCAACGACCTCGGGCCCAAACAGTACCAGCTGAGATTGGCTTCCGCAGAGGTTGAAGCTTCTCTTGCTGGACTCTCCTTCAGCTGGGCTCGAGCTGGCTGTGGGTTCCGGCGGGTCCTTCACGGGCTCTTCACGGTTGAGCCACTCGGTCCGTTGCTCGTCCTTGCGCATCGGCGGCTCTCTGTCCCACGGGCAGAGGCCGTGCCAGATCGATGCCAAGTTGGCGTAGACGCCAGCAGGCTCCAACGGGGGAGGCTTGGTAGCCTCTGGAGTTGTGCGAAGTAGAGGTTGCTGCGACTGGCTATTTCTTCTCGTTCCAGGCTCCGTGGGAATCGCGGATCCCATCCTCGTCGCCAGTCTTGTAGATGGGTTTGCAGGGATCACAGGAGCCATGGAATAGCCAGTAAGATGGTCTTTATTACATATGAGTAAGGTGACAGCGATTCGAATTGTAACAGATCGCGCCCCAGTATTTATAAGACATGTAACAACCCAAATAACCAATCAGAGCCAGATACTGCACAGCAACTGCTGCTGCAGTACCTTGGCCAATTAGAGGAGCCTAGCTGCTTCTTGGAGGCTAGCAACAGCTTCTAATGCCCCTAGGCCAATTAGGGCTCAGCAGAGTGGTTGCTGGCCCTTTTCAATGTATCTGAATACACAACAGTCCCCCCTTTCAGCCCAGAGCTCATCAGGCACAGCCGGAGGGCAGAGGCAGCCATGGGGGTTCACCTCAGGCAGTCCTCCAGCTGCACCATTTCAGAGTTACGATGGACCCCACTCACAAAAGCTATTCATGACCTGGATCCATAATGTGCAGGGACACACTTAAGGTTGAAAGTCTGTAGATATTTATTTAGATTTATTATATAATATAGAAACCACCCACATCACAAGTTACTTATTTCCCCTGTTGGCAAACATCTATGCTCTAAGTTGAGGATACTCACCTTGAACAAATTCTGGTCTTGATTGTGGATTTGAATTCTTACATTCATCCTATCAAAAACAGCACCACAAAAAAACAGATTAGGAACACAAGTTGAAATAGGGAAGAAAATGGTAAGTGAGCACCTGTCTACCTTAGACAAGTTCAAATCACCAGGACTGGATGGATTACACCCCAGGGTTCTGAAGGAACTGCCGGACGGGATCACAGAACCACTGAACTATATCTTTCAGAGATCCTGGAGCACCAGGAAACTGCCAGAGGACTGGAAAAGAGCTGATATAGTTCGCATCTTCAAAAAAGGGAAATAAATAGATCGAGGAAACTACAGACCTATCAGCCTGACCTCAATAACAGGGAAGATTCTGGAAAAGATAAGCAATGAATCAACAAACACCTAGAAGGAAACAGAGTAATAACCAAAAGCCAACAAGGGTTTGTCAAAAACAGATCATGCCGGACTAATCTTATTGTATTCTTTGACAATGTGACAAAATTAGTGGACCAGAGGAATGCCGTCAATATACCGTATTTTCACCCATATAACTCGCGGGTTATATGCGTTTTTACATGCATAGCACCCCCCCCCCCTCGTGGGGTATAAAAGTGGGCGGGGTATACGGAAAATATTTTACACAGATTAACTACGGTAAAGGGAGAGCTTGGGAGTTCGAGGAATTGGGAGGCAGCTTTACCTCGGTTCCCCATTCTCCATCGGGGGCACGTGCAACCAGACTGGAAAGGGCTGGGGAGACTTGGCTCGGCGGCTCGGGCTGGGGAAGGGTTGGAGGAACGGAGGAGAAGGAAACTGCTGAGATCGGGGGAAGGAACGTGAGACGAAAGCCTGTGCGAGCTGCGGAAGGGTTGGAGGAACGGAGGAGAAGGAAACTGCTGAGATCGGGGGGAAGGAACGTGAGACGAAAGCCTGTGAGAGCTGCGGAAGGGTTGGAGGAACGGAGGAGAAGGAAACTGCTGAGATCGGGGGAAGGAACGTGAGACCCCACAGCCCATTGACCCCTCCATGTTTCCAACGTGGCCGGCCAAAAGCGAAGCGTGTGAAACGAGGCACAAGCCCGCGACCCCCAGAAGGAGGACTGGGGTACAGTCAGCTGGGTGACGATGACATTAAAGATACTTCCTTATGGCATAGTTTATACTCCTTCACTTCAGAGGGGGGCTAGGAGAGCTTTTCCTCCCACGGAGTTCAATAAAGTAGATGGAAGGGAGGGAGGAAGGGTCCCTCCCTCTTACTTTCCGCCCATTGAGATGAACCAGAGCCCTTCTTGAACCGGAGCCGCTTGCGTTGATATACTGTCCATCTATCCGTCCATCCACCCACCCTTCCTAAATAACACCGAAACCTTTTACAAGAAAATCCGCTCAAATCCTCTTACAAATATCTGGGGATATGGATTTTTTCTTCTTTGGGGAAAAAATATTTCCTTCCACTCCCCTCCAGAAGAACGGAGCTGATCTCGGAGTTTGGATTCTTAGGACTTAGGAGTCCCAGGGCGGTTTTCTCCCCCCGTAAAATCCCCCTTTTCTCCCACGATCCTTGCAGGCAAAGCGTTGAATTCCCTGGCAAAGAACAAACGGCAGGAAGGGAGAATCCGGCTCCTTTATTGTAGGAAACGTTTCTGAGGTTTATGGAGCTTAAAGGTTCAAGTGCAAGAAAACGGGAAAGAAAAAATGAAAGAGAGAGGGGGGGTGCCGTTCTTGACTTCCGCAGGACTTCTTCTTGTCGTCCTCCCTCCCCCGAGCTGTAATACACATGCTCGTTCAAACACACACAAGCACGCACACACACACACAAAACACACAGGCGCACGCGCTGCCCGTCTGCCTTGCTAGCGAAGGGCGAACGCCGCGGAGCGCTCTCGTTTAGCAGGCGCGGGCAGGGGGTTTTTCGGGGCGAGAGAGGGGTGGTCGAGAGGTGAAGAAGCGGAGGGTGAGGCGTTGGGCTCCGGATGGTATGGAGAAGGGTGAGCAATTGTCTTTTGGGGTCTTTTTTTTGGGGGGGGGAGATTGGCACGGTTGGGCTCTCCTTCTTCCTTCTGATCACCTCTTCAGCTGACTGTTCGGGCTGTGCAGTTCCGCCCGCAGGCGATGCCCCTTTGATCCGAACCGCGTCTCCGCTCCCTCGTGCCAAATAGCAGCAAAAGATACAAAGAGCAGGTGGAGAGTACTCTTCAACATCTTCAACAATGATTTGGATGAGTGAGGGGATCGACGGGGAACTCATCAAATTTGCAGATGACACCAAGCTGGCAGGAATAGCCAACACTCCAGAAGATAGGCTTAAGATACAGAAGGATCTGCACAGATTTGAACATTGGGTGCTAGCCCACAAAATGAAATTCAGTGGTGAAAAAAATAAGGTTCTACATTTAGGCAAGAAAAACGAAATGCACAGGTACAGTATAGGTGGTACCTGCCTCAACAGTAGTAACTGTGAAAGGGATCTTGGAGTCCTAGTGGACAACCATTGAAATATGAGCCAGCCGTGTACAGCAGCTGCCCAAAAAGCCAACACAGTTCTAGGCTGCATAAACAGAGGGATAGAATCAAGATCACGTGAAGTGTTAATACCACTTTATAAGGCCTTGGGAAGGCCACACTTGGAATACTGCATTCAGTTTTGGTCACCATGATGTAAAAGGTTGTGGAGATTCTAGAAAAATTGCAGAGAAGAGCAACAAAGATGATGAGGGGACTGGAGACTAAAACATATGAAGAACGGTTGCAGGAACTGGGTATGCGACTGCGTGGGTGTGGCCAATTTAAGAGATCATTAATGCACACAAAATAAACTTTTTTTTTTTTGCACCTCGGGGTGTTTTATTTGCTTTTGTTTGCATGTTGCTCTTTTGATTGACTTTTCGTTTTACTAGACCATTTTTTTCAGTTGCCTAAGAGTCTAGTGGCCCACTTCCACATTTGCAGCAATTTTTCTCAGCCCCAAGGAGCTTGTGAAATCTCTCGTTTTCTTTCTCTCTCCCTGTCTCTCTTTCTCTCAATCCCTCTGTCTTTTTCTCTCCCTCTTTTCCTGTCTCTCTCTTTTGCTCTCTCCCCACTTTCTCTTTCTTTCTCTGTCTGTCTCTGTCTCTCTTCCTCTCTGTCTCTCTGTTTCTCTGAATATCTTCTGGGGGAAGAGGAGGTCAAAAATGGGTCCCTTTTTTTACTTTCCCGCCTCCTGGGCATCCATGCAGGCCAAAAATGGGCTAAAATAGCCCAATTTCTTTTGCCTCCTGGGGCATCTCTGCACTCCGTTTTTCATCTCCCCAACCTCCAGAAGCATTCTGCAGATCAAAAATGGGTGAAAGCAGCCCATTTTCTTTGCCTCCTGGGGCATCTATGCTCTCCATTTTTCACCTACCCTGCCTCCAGAACCTCTCTGCAGGTGAAAATTGTTGGTCTTGCCTTCCAGTTCCAGCCCATGGGACTCACGAAGGTACGTTCTGCACTCGGCGAAAGGGTGAGTGGGCCGATGTGGGCGGGGCAGCCTCGTGGTCCTGTGCGGGCCGAATTAATGGCTTTGGCCGGCCATATGCAGCCCACGGCCCGTAATTTGAGGACCCTTGTTATTAGCAATAGCACTTAGATACATAATGCTTTACAGCATTCTCTGAGCACTTTACAAATGACAGCATCTGGCCCTCAACAATTTTGTGATTTTTTCTGTTTCTCGAAAGGAAATAATGTTCTCATCTTCTTTTTTGTTCCACCAGCAGGAAAACAGCTGTGACCAAAAGTTTACCCGCAAGGCAACAAACAAGAGATAGTAGAAATTCAGCCCCAGGAAGCAGCCAAAGGGCCAGCATGAAGCGTGGGAAACTCTTGGATCCCCCACCAGACTCAAACAGCCCTCCAAGAACGGCCAAAAGACCCCATGAATGCTCAGAGTGTGGGGAATCCTTTGCCCGCAGGTCCCTCCTTTTGACACACAGGAAGGTCCACGTGAGAAGTGGATCAAGTCAAGGATTGGAGGATGAGAAATCTTGCACTGGGAAAAACTCCAAAGATCTCAGGAGTCTCCCAACTCTAATACCCTATAAATGTGAGGAATGTGACTTATGCTTTGGTCACAAGTCAAGCCTTCTTACACATCAGAAAATCCATACTGGAGACAAACTTTATCAATGTATGGAATGTGGGAAATCTTTCAGCAGAAATTGCATTCTCAGACAGCATGAGATGATTCACACAGGGGAGAAACCTTACAAGTGTTGGGAATGTGGGAAGAGTTTTTCTCAGAAGGCAAATCTTTTGGCCCATGAGAAGATCCATGCAGGAATAAAGTCTTACAAATGCTTTGAGTGTGGAAAATGTTTCAACCAGAGTGCAGGTCTTTGGAGTCATGTGAAAATACACATAGGGGAGAAAAATGAAAAGTGCCTCGAATGTGGGAAATGTTTTACCTGGAAATCAAACCTGGTGCGACATCAGAGAATTCACACTGGAGAGAAACCCTTTGAATGCCCAGAATGTGGGAAACGATTTATGGTTTCTGCTAACCTTAAGAGACACCAGATGCGTCACAAAGGAGAGAAACCCTATGAATGTGGGGAGTGTGGGAAATGTTTTGTTACACGAACTGAGGTTCAGAGTCATGAGAGAATCCACACAGGGGAGAAGCCGTACAAGTGTGGGGAGTGTGGGAAATGCTTCTCCCAAAAACAAAACCTTGTAAGCCATCAGAGGCTCCACACAGGAGAGAAGCCATACAGATGCATAGAATGTGGAAAATCTTTTGCTCAAAGTGGAGCCCTTTGGAGACATCATAAAACCCACACAGGGGAGAAGCCACATCCATGCAACGAATGTGGAAGATTTTATCGTACCTCATCAGCCCTTAGACGTCATGTGAAAACTCACACGGGGGAAAAAAACTGCAAATGTTTGGACTGTGGGAAAGCATTTGCTCAGTTATTTCACCTTAGAAGACACAGCCGAATCCATACAGGAGAGAAGCCCTATAAATGCTCAAGAGTGCGATAAATGTTTTTCTCAGAAACGTACTCTCTTAAAGCATCAGCGAATCCACACTGGAGAAAAACCATATAAATGTCTGGAATGTGGGAAATGTTTTGCCCAACCTTCAGCACTTCGGATGCACACCAGACATCACACAGGAGAGTGGCCTTACAATTGTGCAGAGTGTGAGAAACCTTTTCACAGCAAATCAAAGCTAAAAATACATTAGAAAGTCCATAGCAGATAAATATCTTCAGCGGTGAAGAACATTGGAAACTTTTTTTTAAAGACCCATCTTATAATTCAGCCGGAACTTCACAGAGTGATAGAAGGGAATTCCTATGAATGTTTGGCCTGGGGGAAATGTTTTTGCTAGGGAAACAACTTCAAATTCTCTGAGAATTACACAATGAGGGAAAAGGCCATAAATATTCGGAGTGTGAGGATGTTTTGCTCTGAAAACAGCATTAATATATTACCAGAGTGATTACACAAAAGATATCAATTCATGAGGAGTATATATAATGTTTTGCAGAATACAGATAATTCCCGGTTTGCAACCACAACTGGAAATGGATTTCTGGTTGTAAGTCATAAATCAAGGGACCCAGATATTATTTTTTACTAGAGCTTTGTTGATCAATGAAGAGAATTGAAGATTTAGAGAGGAGAAAGTGGGGTGAGGGCTGGAGTGAAGATGCATCTGATGGCTTATTTAGTGATAAAGCCATGTTGAATATGCTGGCTCAGGATGAAGAAGAAAAGATTATTTCTTTACTATCTTTTGGGGAAGGTTCTTTTTCCTTTTATCACATTATCTTTGTCATATGTGCACATACTTACATGCTGTACACAGTCATACATAAACATTTTATATAGATTTCCCTTAGAAGTAGTTCCCATTGTCAACTTACAGTTTCTTTCCCACAGTTTTTTGCCATTTGTCTAGTTCTATAGTTATCCAAAAAAAAATTCCCCATTCTATCATTGTCTCTTTTACCTGTTCATCTTCCATTTTAGGCTTAACCAAAAAATGTATATTTTCTTTATTATCTTTTCATCTACCGCTAACATTATTTGATCAAATATTGTTTGTTCTTTATAGAAACCATAAGTCTTAATATCTTTATATCTCGATGGTATTTGCATATGTGGCCACCATGGTAGGTCCACACCTTGATTCTGTAACTCGTTGGGTTTTTAAGTTTCCCTTCCACATTCAAGATATATTTATATGTTAACTTTTGTTAGAGATTTACTACATTTGGATGGATAAATGCTTCCATTGTTGAGGGCCATACTGGTATTTCCCTGTAAATGTTTCCTTCCACCTTTTCCCATACTAGGAGCAGAGCATTTCTTATCTGATGTCTTTGGAAAATCTTTGGAGTTTTATTTTTATCATACCATAAAAAGGCGTGCCATCCTAATTGGAGATCGTGGCCTTCTAAAAACAGTAACCTTCTGAATCTAAGAGTTATCCAGTCTCTCACCCATGTTAATGCAGAAGCTTGATAATAAAGCTCCCAATCTGGTAACGTGAACCCCCCCATTGTTTTTATATACTTGCAACATTTTCAATCTTATTCTTGCTTTTTTCCCTTGCCAAACATATTTCAGAATTATTGTGTTTAGCTCATCAAAGTATTTCCCCCCCCCCCCCTATTTTTATGGGGATTGTTTGGAATAGAAAAAGTAGCCTCGGCAAAATCTTCATTTGTATAGTTGCAATCCTTCCTACCATTGATATCTGCAAATTTTTACATTTTTCCAAGTCCGCTTTGATTTGTTGGAGTGGTCGTGTATAATTATCTTCTTTGATTGTTACACATCTTGCTGTTAAATATATTCCCAAGTGGAGTTGCATTATATATAAGAAATAATTACCTCTCTACAGAAATAGAGCACAACAATGATGAGAACTATCTTGAAAGCATTTGGGCCAATATTAAAGGTTGGGGGGGGGGGGGAAATGACATTGCCATAGGTCTATACTACTGGCCACCCAACCAAGCAGAGGAAGTAGATGAACTTTTTGCTAATCAGTTAACTAAGGTATGTAGAAAACACACCACAATAGTAGTGGGGGATTTTAACTACCCTGACATCAACTGGGAAATAAACTCTGGGGAAGCAACTTAGAACTGAGGAGAAATTTCCTGACAGTTAGAACAATTAATCAGTGGAACAGAAGTTGCCTCCAGAAGTTGTGAATGCTCCAACACTGAAAGACTTTAAGAAGAAGTTGGATAGCCATTTGTGTGAAACGGTATAGGGTTTCCTGCCTAGGCAGGGGGTTGGACTAGAAGACCTCCAAGGTCCCTTCCAACTCTGCTATTGTATTGTTGTATACTGCAAATTCTTTGTCAATTCAACTGTTTTTCTGTAAGATTTTTAACTAAGGTATTAGTTTTGTCTGTGTTTCTTTTCAGTCCTGCAACTTTCCCATATTCTTTTATTTTTCCCATTAACTTGGGAGGCCCATTTCCAATGGTCCTTATAGAACAAGGGTAGTCAACCTTTTTATACCACCCACTTTTGTATCTCTGTTAGTAGTAAAATTTTCTAACCGCCCACCGGTTCCACAGTAATGGTGATTTATAAAGTAGGGGAGTAACTTTACTTTATAAAATTTATAAAGCAGAGTTACAGCAAACCCCTATCGCCCACCATGAAAACTGGAACGCCCTCGAGTGGACGGTAGGGACCAGGTTGATTACCACTGTTCTGGAATAAATACTGAATCATCTGCCAATGAAAAGAAAAAGAAAACTTGCTTTGAGGACTCAGCCAATCTATCTACTTCCCCCGTTCCTTCCCCCTCTCAGGGCTTGTGGCAGCTCTGAGGCAGCCAAAGATGGCTTCAGCCAGGTTCCCTTCAGAGTGGGCACAACGCAGTGCTCAATCCCTTCTCCTTTTCCCAGCGTCCTCCATAAGCTTCCGCAGGGGAGCAAGCAGGTTTCCTGGACGGTTGAAGAAACATCCTTCTCGACTCCTGGGTGTTTCTAGCAGAGTCAGCATTATGTGTGTGACAATATTGTGCAGTATTCGATTTACTGCGAATTGTAAATGGATACCACATTGTGTTTCGTGTGGCCCAAAATTCAGTTACTGTGAGGTTGTCCTGTGCACAGTTCTCTTTTTAACCTTAAATAAATAAATCTACTCCCAAACAACTCCACTTATCTAATCTGGGAGAACCAGTCTGGCCTAGTGGTTAGGGCCCTGGGCTAGAAAGCTGGAGGCTGAATTCAAGTCCCTCCTTGGCCTTGGGGGCCTCCTGGGTGACCTGGGGCCAGTCACCCTCTCAGCCTAACCCACCTCACAGGGTTGCTGTGACGAAAATAGGCAGAGGAAGGTGTGTGAGATATCTTCACTGGCTTGGTAAATTGGTAAAACTAATAAAGGCAGGATGTAAATAAATAAAAATTATTTTAAGGCAGCATGAATTCTGGGAGCTGAAGTGCCCCCATCTTCAAAGACGACCATTCCCAACCAACAACCAGGACATCCAGTATGGCCTAGTGGTTAAGGGCGTGCATTGCGAAGCCTGAGGTCATGGGTTCCAGTCCTGCCTTGGCCATGAAAGGCTCATGGGCAACCTTGGGCCAGTCTCTCTCTCTCTCTCTCAGCATAACCCACCCCACAGGGTTGTTGTGAGGCAACTAGGTGAAGGAAGATCCGTGGGATATCTTCACTATCTTTGACTTATTTGTAAAAATAATAAAGGTGGATATAAATTTTAAAAAGCATTTCCATTTTGCAGGGGCTTGGCTGATGGTTTCCCCCTTGCAGGGCGTTGCCTCCATGGGAAGAAGGAGGAGATCTGGGTTCTTCCCCCAAACATTCCTCTTTCCTGTCTTGGGGTCCCCGCTTCCAGCCTGCAGAGAGGGTCACTCTTCCCATGGGCAGAGGCATCCTCCATGCCCACCGGAGGAACAGAGCCGATTGCGGAGCACGTGGTCCCTGTAGGGAGGGGAGATTAGAGGGGAGGGGCGGAGGGGGAAGGACACGCCCCTCCCCTCCCCCTCGCTGCATATCCGGTTCCCTCCGGGGATTCCCGCTTCTTCCTCGGAGGATCGGCGCTGGATCCCACTCGGGGCAGGTGAGGGAGCCCTCCGGCCTCCAGGCCTCCCCTCCTCCCAGGAGATCCTCCCCCCGCCAGGAGGAAGGGAGCTGCGGATCCCGCTCTTCGGCTCGCCGGGTTTTCTTCGGGGAGATCCGGAATCTGGCGTTGCCTGCAGGGAGCGGATCCCTTCCTTCCCTCCAGAGGGACAAAGAGGGCTCCGTCCCTTGGCTGGATCTGCGCCCTCCTCCCCCGGCCAAGGTTCTCCGGCTGGATCCGGGAAGGAACCTTTGGGTAAGTTACTTTCAGAAGGTCTCTCTGTGGTCCGTCCGAGGTCTCTGAGCAAAGAAATCCCGCGTGTGCAGTTGCAAAAAGGGAGCTTTAAAACTTGAGGTTTGTAATGTGCTCTTAGCACAGATTGACCTCATTGCAATGGGGAGGGGAGAGTTCGGGGGAAAGAATGGAATGAATTAAATGAATTGAATTGATTCTATCCCTCTGTTTATGCAGCACCGCCGGCTCATATTTGAAAGGTTGTCCACTAGGATTCCAAGATCCCTCTCACAGTTACTACTATTGAGCAAGGGATCACATATACTGTACCTGTGCGTTTTGGGTTTTTTTTGCTTAATTGTAGAACCTTACTTTCTCCTTCTTTTGCCCCTAAGGGGCAGTGATGTGGCCTTTCATGGCGGATGTTTTACAAAGCAACGGTGCTCTCCTCTGCTTCCCTCCTACTCCCTGAGGGACTGGCATGAAGAGTGGGGGGAGGCAGAATACTTGGGGCTGTTGGAAGGAACAGAACTAAGGGCAGTATCTCCTGCAGATGCTGCTTCAAGATCAGCCGGCATCCCTCTTCATACCAAACTGCTTGGACACCTTGCCTAAACCTCTTTAGTTGTGGGGTGAGGGAATGGAAGGAGAATCAGTCTTTTTCACTCATCCTCTTCCCCCTCTGGTCTCTCTCGTCTTCCTTTGAGATTTCCTACTCGCAACTGTGCATTGGTTCCTCTTGGGCTTCCATCTTGCTTGTTTTTGTTTTTTTCATTTTGGCTCATCAATATCATGGTTAAATCTTGGTTCGGAACATAAGCAATTTTTCATGGTTCCAATTTGAGTCGGTCACCAGGATCAGAGGTTTTATCTTCCAAGCTTTCAGACTCATGCTGGAGCCCATCTTCGGTGAAGTTCTCTCTAGCAGAGTGTGTCCTGTTGTGTGTGTGTGCTCCACACACACAACCACACCACACCCAGAACAGCACACACTCTGCTGGGGGGAGGTTCCCTGAGGATGGGCTCCAGCACGAGTCCGAAAGCTCGGAAGACAAAACCTCTGGTCCCAGCAACCGGCCCAGATTGGACCCTGCAATTTCATCCTGGGATACGAATATTTACCTTCATTTGTGCTTTATTTTTATTGGACAAAACAACAAGGCTGTGACGTTTTTTGCCTTAATTATTTGTCTTTCCTATAGGCAGTCCTCGATGTATGACTATAACTGGATTGCAATCCCACTGGTTGAGCAAAGCAGTAATTACTTGACAGGTCACATCACTGTTTGCTCAAGAACTGCAATTCTAAACTCAATGTTGCGGTTGTTATTAGCAATGGCACTTCGACTTAGATACTGTACATAGTGCTTTACAGCAGTCTCTGAGCAGTTTACAAATGTCAGACTCAACAATTTTGTGATTTTCCATGTTTCTCAAAAGGAAATAATGTTCTCATTTTCTTTTTTGTTCCACTGGCAGGAACACAACTGTGACCAAAGCTTCACCTGCAAGACAACTGTCAACAGATAGTAGAAAACAAGCACAAGGCAGCCACCGCCAGGAAAGCATGGAGGGTGAGAATCTCTTGGATCCCCCATCAGACACAAGAAGCACTTCAAAAACGGCCAAAAGAACCCATGAATGCTCAGAGTGTGGGGAATCCTTTGCTAGCAGGTCCCTCCTTTTGACCCACAGGAAGGTCCATGTGGGAAGTGGATCCAGTCAAGGTTTGGAGGGCGAGAAATCCTTCTCTGGAAAAGACACCAAGGAGAGAATCCACACAGGGGAGAAACCGTACAAATGTGGGGAGTGTGGGAAATGCTTTCCCCAAAAAAACACACTTGGAAGGCATCAAATGTTCCACACGGGAGAAAAGCCATACAGATGCGAAGAATGTGGAAAATGCTTTGTAGACAAGCGAGGACTTTTGCGTCATCATAAAACCCACACAGGGGAGAAGCCATATCAGTGCAACAACTGTGGAAGATTTTATCGTACCTCATCAGCCCTTAGAAGTCATGAAAAAACTCACACAGGGGAAAAAAACTACAAATGTTTAGACTGTGGGAGACAATTTGCTGGGTCATCTGCCCTTAGAGTTCACAGCCGAATCCATACAGGAGAGAAACCTTACAAATGCTCAGAGTGTGATAATAGTTTTCCACGGAGAGATTCTCTTGTGATGCATCAAGAAATCCACACTGGACAGAAAGCTTATCAATGCCTGGAATGTGGGAAATGTTTCCGTAGAAAATCCACTCTCAGAAACCACGAGAGAATCCACACAGGGGAGAAACCTTACAAGTGTTGGGAATGTGGGAAGAGCTTTTCTCGGAAGTCAACTCTTTCGTCCCATGAGAAGATGCATGCAGGAATAAAGCCTTACAAATGCTTTGAGTGTGGAAAAGGTTTCACCCAGAGTTCAGGTCTTCGGAGTCATGTGAAAACACACAGAAGGGAGAAAAAGGAAAAGTGCCTCGAATGTGGGAAAAGTTTTACCTCGAAATCAACCCTGTTGCAACATCAGAAACTTCACACTGGAGAGAGACCCTATGAATGCCCAGAATGTGAGAAACGATTTGTGGATCCTTATCAACTTCAGACACACCAGAAGAGGCATCAAGGGGACCTTCCCCATAAATGTGGGGAGTGTGGGAAAAGTTTTATTTCGCCATCCCAAGTTCAGATTCATCAGAGAATCCACACGGGGGAGAAACCCTTCAAATGTGGGGAATGTGGAAAATGCTTTGCTCAAAAAACAAATCTTGGAACGCATCAAAGGTTACACACAGGAGAAAAGCCCTACAGATGCGAAGAATGTGGAAAATGCTTTGCAGAGAAGCGAGGCCTTTTGGGTCATCACAAAACCCACACAGGGGAGAAGCCATATCAATGCAACGACTGTGGAAGATTTTATAGTACCTCATCAGCCCTTAAAAGTCATGAGAAAACTCACACAGGGGAAAAAAGCTACAAATGTTTAGACTGTGGGAAAGCATTTGCTCATTCATGTTCCCTTAGAAGTCATAGCCGAATCCATACAGGAGAGAAACCTTACAAATGCTCAGAGTGTGATAATAGTTTTGCTCGGAGAGATTCTCTTGTGATGCATCAACGAATCCACACTGGAGAAAAACCATATAAATGTCTGGAGTGTGGGAAATGTTTTGCCCATTCTTCAACCTTTCGCATTCACACCCGAAGTCACACAGGAGAGTAGCCTCACAAGTGCACAGAGTGTGAGAAAGCTTTTCGTAGTAAAGGAAAGCTTAAAAAGCACCAAAAAGTCCATAGCAGAGATAAATCTCTTCAGTTGTGAACAATGTTGGGAACACTTTTCCCCCCCAACATTAAGTCACATCTTAACATCTTAAGTTGCTACAGTCGTAAGTCAAGGAACCAGATACTTCCATTAATTTTTACTAGGCTTTGTTGATCAATGGGGAGGACTGAAAATTTAGAGAGGGGAAAATGGGGTGAAGGGGGGAATGAATCTGGTGGTTTATTTAGTGATAATAGTTTTGTTGTTGAATCTGCTGGCTGAGGATGAAAAGGGAAACTTTTCTTTTTCCTATTATCTTTTTGGGCGGGATTTTTTCGCTTTTTTCATTGTCTTTCTCCTATATTCACACACAAATATTTGTATTAACTTTCTTTCCGTGCATATAATCCTTAATAAAAGTATTGTTCAAAATAACCAAGAGGGCCTTTTTCAGGAGATGGACTGGGAGGGGTTGCAACACACAAAATGGCAGTCAGATTGTGAGATATTTGTGCAGCCAAAGTGGGCTGAGGAAGTGGCTCTCGGACTTCACTGGATGAGGAAATGGGCGGAAGGGAGGAGCAGGAGGAAGAGGAAGGCCGTCACTGAGTCCAGGGCCCATGGTTCCCAGCAGCTACTAGAAGGTGGAGCCACGCTTCTCAGGAGGGGTGAGAAATCTGATGCAAGAGGCTACTGGAAGACGCCCCCTAGAGGAGAGATGGGGAAGTGTCGGTTGCGGCAGGGTGCACCTTTGGTGTGGGGGGGGGGGTCTGGAAGGGGGAGGAAAATTAGGGGAAGGGGAGGTGCTTCCTGATGGACCTCCTCCATCTTCCCAGGGTGGAAAAAGGCAGGCAGACGTTCAACTGGTCCAGCAGTCCATCTGGAGGGAACCTTGGATCCCCCTGGGGCCTCTTTGCCCCCCAAAGTGGCAGGAAATACGAGGGAAGGGAAGAGACCCCCAGGAGTTCTCTGGGCTGCAAGGAAAGTAATATTCCTGCTTCTCTCTCCCTCTTCCTTGTGGGGGAGGGATCTGGGGAGGGGGCCACAATAAGGATACCTACACCCATAATCCTGAGCTCTCCCAGTCCCCAACTTCCCTGGATATCCCAAACTCCCCCCCCCCCAAATCTTCATCTCCACTAGCTTTATTTGAATGGTTTTCATGGCCTCTTTCCTGTCCCCCTCCCAAATAGCCTTCCCCCCCCAAGACCATCTCACAGGGAGGGGCCCCACCACCCTTTGCTAAAGGGGGAGTTTGGAAGGACAACTCAGAGCCCCGCCCAAAAAAACAGAAGCAGAGTAGGTGAGAGAGGAAGGTTTTCTGTTTTGGGGGGGGGTTTGCAGCTTCAGGGGGGGTATTCAGGGAGCTCCTTCATGCCAGGACCGGAGGGCAGTGTGAGCTTCCTTTTGGGCCCCCCCCCCCCCATGACTCTCAACTGGAATCTCCCTTTCTCTGTGTGTCTGGAGGGGTGGATTAGATGGCCCCTTAAGGTCTTTTAGGGCCTCCACCAGTCCCGGCTGTGTGTGCTGAGATTTCAAAAGGGGAAAGTGGAGTCAGGGTCTCTATGGAGAACCTCCATCCTCCAGCTCATGGTTGTCTCTAAGATGCTTTTCCAAAAGGAAATTGGACTTTCTTGGTTTTCCCCCCCTGAAAACATTTCCCTTCGCATCCCAGAAGCTTCTCCAGTTCTGACTGAGTGGTGGAGGATGGAAGGATTGATATTCCTTGCAGTCCTTTGGTTCTGAATCAGGGGTGCGGAGCCTTCCTGAGGCTGCTGAAAGGACCCTGTTGTAGACCGTAGGAGGGGGGGGGCTCCTTTCCACCCTCCCTCAGGAGGGCTCCTCATTTTGGCAAAGATGGCCGCTTTGGCCCTTCTCTCCATCCAGGGCTCCTCTCCGTCCAGAAGGTGGACGTGGCTGTCCCAGAAAGAGCCACCCAGGTCTTTTCAGGAGCAGATGGACCTCTCCTCCTGATGGGCTTCTCCTTTGAGACGCTATACAAATCCTTCCTTTCTCCCCCCACCCCTCCCAGTCAGCCAGAACTGAAGAAGCTTCTTAGGTGAGAAGCGAAACATTTTCAGGTCCCCAAAAAGTCCAGTTTGCCTTTTGGGGGGAAATGAACCTTTGGGAAGAGAAGCAGAGTTTTGGGGCTCCTTCCATCTCAGTCGGGGGGGGGGGGGAGGAAGTTCCCAGCAGTAGCTGGTCCTGAGCTTTTTTTAGAAGTTAACTAAGGGGGGGGGAGGCAGAGACTGCCTGGAAGATTATCTGGGGGGGGGGGTAGTATACCTGAAGGGGCATCCTGGGGGTTCTGAGAAGGGGACCCCCAGATTCCCTGGTTATACCCAATTTTTTTTCTCCCCACAACCTAAGTGTTACTATCTGCCCTTGCATGAATTTGGGGTTCAGGTCTCTTCTCTGTCCCCTGCAGCCCCCCCCCCCCGGGCCATCTCAAAGGCATAGTTCCACAAAAGGGATAGTTTTGGGGAGTCAATTTAGGGGAGCAACCCCCCCCCAATATTTTTCTCCCTGAGTTCCCACTTCCCATCCAGGTTCTGAATCACCAATGGGGGATGATGCGGTGGGGGGTTCTGGGTCTCTTCCTCAATTTCAGACTCTTCCCCCAAGAAGGGAATCAAAGCTCAGCGCTTCTCGCACTGAAAAACTGAAGTTGGGGAAACACTTTTGCCAAGAAAGCATCCTTTTTTATATATACTTTTGGTGCAATTTGTGGATTCAAGCCAGAAAATGCCTGAGTTTCCCTCTTTCCCTCTTCCTTTCCGTCTCCTTCCTCTTTGGGCTCACAGCCACTGGTGTGCGTGTTTGTGTGGTCATCTTATCTCACATCAGCTCCCTTTCCGCTACCCCTCCCCATCTGGGCTACTAGGGAAGTGGAAGGGGGGAGAGCCCCCTCTTTGTCCAGCCCGGGAAAATTGGGCAAGAGGGAGGCTCCTGCAGGTTCCCACCTCTTACCCCCCCACCCTATTCCCCACTACTGACATACCAGCCCCTTTCTCCCCCCTCCTTCCCCCAGGAGCAATGAGGGCCCCTCCCTGCTCCGCCTCTTCCCCAGAGGATCCCCCTCCTTACTGGGGGTCTCCTTCCCCCCTTCACTTCCAGGGATCCAGGCTAGTGCCCCCACCAGCAGCATGGGGGGGGGGGAAGGATCCCACCAGAGACATATACAGATGCAGATTAACAGACTTGGAAGGGAACTTGTAGATCATCTAGTCCAACCCCCACCCAATCAGGAGACCCTGCACCATTTCTGACAGATGGCAGTCCGGTCTCTTCTTGAAAGCCTCCAGTGATGAAGCTCCCACAACCTCCGATGGCAAAAGCTGTTCTATTGGTTGATTGATCTCACTGTCAGAAAGTTCCTCCTTATTCCCAGGTTGAGTCTCTCCTTGCACAGTTTCCATCCCATGGATGTTGCCCCACAAGCCCCCCCCACAAAGAGAGATGAGAAATACACAGATGCTCCCAGCCCTAGAGGCAGCATCCGTGGGTCTGGATGGGGGGGAGGGGAAGGGAGCGTTCACTTCGGAATTGGGGGTACCCCAAATCAAGGCAACAGTCGGTCCACTAAAGAAAGAAAATTGCAAAGAAGTAACAGGCAGCAGAGAGAAAGCAGAGCTGCTGAACTCATTCTCTGCCTGAGTGCAAAACCTTTTCTGAAAAAAAGTACTCTGTGACACCTCAGCAAGATACAGGACATTGTAGAAAAAAGATTGTGAGAAATGCTCCACTCACCATTCAGCATTTCGCAGGCACAACCGAAATCACACAGGAAAGTGCTTTTACAAGGGTGCAGAGTGTGAGAAACCTTTTCATTGTAAATCAAAGCTAAAAAGGCATCAGAGACTTTCTGATAGCAGAGATAAATCTCTTTAGTCGTCAACAATGCAGGAAACATTTTTTAAAAAACTCACATCTTATTGCTCATTAGTAACCAATGATTATCACTGTTGTATCTTATGATTCTTGATGAATGTATTCTATTTTATTTTTATTTATGTACATATGCACCAAAGACAAATTTCTTGTGTGTCCTATTGCACATGGCCTATAAAGTATTCTATTTTATTCCTATTCCTATTCTATTTTGTTCTATGAAGTTTAAATCCACCCCTCTCCTAGAGAAATGAAATATTTTAGGAAATATTAAAGGGGAGAATATTTCCTCTAAATACGAGACAGAAACTCACCCCCCACATCCCTTTTGTCAATGAGCCATCAAGGCCTGAGTCAGTCTATTCTACATAACAAAGATCTCCCCCTTCAGCTCCAGGGTGATGGGATTAAGGCATGCTAGTATTAGCCCTTTACCCATCTCACCACAGGGCACCAATCAGAATACAAGGTTAAGTTCAAAGTGCAGAAAGGGCACAAAACCAGGGACTTTCAGCATCTCTGTTCCTTTTTCTTCTTCACCCAACATCTGGGAGCATGTGATCCCCCATTTCTGTTCAGGAGCTCAAGCCATGTGGTCCTGTCCACCATTAAACCATCTTTCCAAACAGCCTCCATGTCTCCAGTGTCTTTTTCCCCACTTGGAGCTGAACCCAGAAGGACATTTCTTCCAACAGTATTTAAATTCCTTTGTGGATATTCTTGGTATTTGTTTTACTGTGATATTTCATCATTATCCATATACCATGTTACATTCAATATTATTTCTGTTAGTCTGGATCCAATTACCTTGTATTCCATAGAGATATCACTTCAAATAGTCTAAATTTAATGTGATGTGTTTGTAGCTTCAGTAAAGGAGACTCACTTAAATTAGTCACTTGCCTCTAACCAGGGTTACTTCTCTCCTTGTCCATGAAATGGCATCTCCTCCCCAGCCCCCCCCCCCAGCACAATGTTATCCTGGCTGTTTTACTTGGGAAGTGGTCTCTTCCCTCTTGATCCCATAGAAATATCCTTTGCGACATAGTTGTTGATATGTTCAGAAACCGGGATCTGCCATTGACTCCTATTGGCTACTTCAGTGGGGCTTCAGGCATCTCCTCGCCCTCTGTGAACATCTGGATCTGGACACCTGGTTCCCTAGAAGTCCATCCCACTGTAGCACAATGGAAGACGCCCCCAACTGGAGGGGAAACGGAGTTCCCCTCGAGGCTGCTCTTCCACTGGGTCAGGATTCTTCTTCTTCTTCTTCTTCTTCTTCTTCTTCTTCTTCTTCTTCTTCTTCTTCTTCTTCTTCTTCTTCTTCTTCTTCTTCTTCTCCTCCTCCTCCTCCTCCTCCTCCTCCTCCTCCTCCAGCTGCAGTCAAGGGAAAGAGCTGAGGGTGGGAATTGGGGGGATGTTGGTAGCCTCTGACCTTCGGTGTTTCCCTGGAGACGTCTCATTGCCCCGACTGGGTAACATCATCAGGGCAGCAACCAACTAGCAACCTCAGGGACGTCAACTAACTCTCTCTCTCTCTCTCTCTCTCTCTCTCTCTCACACACACACACACACACAAAGAATCACAAAAACACAAAAGCGTTTCGGAGCACGTGGTCCTAGCTGAAAGGGAGGGGGGAAGGAGAAGAGGCGGTGAAAGGGCGGAGCTTCAAAGAATAGGCGGACCCGAGAGGAAGCCAGAAACCCCGCCCCCCGCCTCTCCCCTCCCATCGGCTGGATCTCTGCTTCCCTTGGCCCGGCGAGGATCGGCGCTGGATCCCTCGGGAGAGGCTCCTGGATCCCGTTCGGAGCAGGTAAGGTTGCTCTCCCTCCGGCCTCCAGGCTGCCCCTCCTCCCAGGAGGTCTTTCCCCCCGCCAGGAAGGAGGGAGCTGCGGATTCCGCTCTTCGGCTTCTCGGGGATTTTCTCGGGGAGATCCGGCTCTGGCTTTGCCTGCAAGGAGCGGATCCCTCCCTTCCCTCCAGGGGGGCAAAGGGGGCTCCGTCCCTCGGCTGGCTCTGCCCCCTCCTCGCCCGGCCAAGGCTCCCCTTGGGGGATCCGGGAAGCAGCTTTGGGTAAGTTGTTTCAGGAGGTCTCTCTGTGATCCGCCAGAGGTCTCTGAGCATGCGTACTGAGCAAGTGCATTTGGAAAACAAAAGTGTAAATTGCGCTTTAAAACATTTATTGGGATTTGTAATGTGTTATTAACACCCTCTGACCTCTTTGCAACGGGGAGGGGAAAGGAAAGAAGTTTAAATTAGTTGACTTGAGCTCGTGTTTTCTTGAGCCACAAAAGAGATCCTCTTTCTTTGAGCTCTTTCCTCTGAAAGGCGAAAAACCCTTTGTTTTTATGCTAATCTCTACTTTGCTTCTGCTTTAAAAAGATGGGTAGAATTTCTAAACTTTGTATTTTCCTTCTGTTGCGCAGAAGGGGCTGGGATGTAGGAGCCCCTCCTTGGTGGGTGTTTTCCTAAGCACAAAGGAAGTTTTGAGGGGGGGGTCTTGTGAGCAGCTGCTAGATAACAAGCGGATGGGCAGGAGGCTGCCTTTCCCAATTGTACATAGATTGGCCCAGACACCTCTTCATGGTAACTTTAAAAGGGAGTAAATAAATCTTGGGTAAAATCTTGGTTTGGAGAACAAGCGTCCATTTTTTAAATCTATATTTGACAAATGAGCAATGCAGAAAAAAATGGGTTTTGCTCCCAAAGTGAGGGCATAATGTAGTTTCATTGAGGACTATACCTTGAATGCGATTGGTCAGCCAGTTACAAATCCACCAGGTGGTGATCCTATGCCACATTTTCTTTATCCCAGCAAGAACTAGGTTGCGGTCTACTTCGTCACATGCCTCACTGAAGTCCACGTATTCTATGTAGACAGAATTTTTATTGTTTTGTCAAAGAATGCAATAAGGTTTCCTGCCGTGGTCTCTTTTTGACAAACCCATGTTGGCTTGTAATAATAGCTTTGTTTGTTTCTAGGCTTTGGCAGATCCAATGCTTGATTATCTTTTCCAGGATCTTCCCAGGGACTGATGCCAGGATGTTTGTTTTTTAGCTACCTTGATCCAATTGCCCCCCCTTTTTAACTTTATTTTATAAAATGTACAGTGTCACGAGGAAGGCCGGATTGAGAAGTCATGGTGGGATGAGGCTCATATGAGCCAAAGTGAGAAGAAGCAGGAAAAGGGGATAAGAATCAGAAATGGGTTGTTTACATCAGCCTGAACTCTTTTTCCTTCTCTTTTGCTGATGTGATGCCTTAGTTTACTTTATTGTCATTGCACCTCGTACAACAAAATTAAATGCCATCTTTGGTGTATACTATAACTATAAAAAAAAATCTTTGCATTCTATGCAATTGAATTGAAAACCCCGGATATTGCATTAATATTGCACTATTGTATTTGTATTTATTTGGTATGTATGCCGCCCAATCTCGGAAGACTCAGGGAGGCTTACAGGTAAAAAAAGGGAAGGGGGGGATACACAGGATACAAACAACATTAAAAATTCGACAACATTCATAACTTAAGATGGGGCTGGATAAATCAACAGCCCCAGGCCTGCCGGAACAGCCAGGTCTTAGTCGCTTTGCAGAAGGCCAGAAGGGTAGTAAGGGTCCGGATCTCAACGGGGAGATCGTTACATAGGGCCGGAGGAGCTACTGAGAAGGCCCTCCCCCGGGGAGTCGCCAGCCGACATTGACCAGCAGATGGAATCCGGAGGAGGCCTAATCTGTGGGATCTAATAGGTCTCTGGGAGGTAATTGGCAGGAGGCAGTCTCTCAGGTAGCCAGGTCCGATACCATGTAGGGCTTTAAAAGTAACGACTAGCACCTTGAAGCGTGTCTGGAGACCAATGGGAAGCCAGTGCAGCTCGCGGAGAATAGGTGTAACGTGGGTGTACCTAGGTACACCCACAATTGCTTGTGCGGCTGCATTCTGGACTAACTGAAGTCTTCGAACACTCTTCAGGGGCAGCCCCATGTAAAGCGCGTTACAGTAATCCAGTCTTGAGGTGACGAGGGCGTGGGTGACTATCCGAAGGGCCTCCCAGTCCAGATAGGGTCGCAATTGGTGCACCAGGAGAACCTGGGCAAAGGACCCCCTGGTCACAGCCGACAAGTGATGTTCTAGCATCAGCTGTGGATCCAGGAAGACCCCCAAATTGCGAACCCTCTCTGAGGGGCGTATAATTTCACCTCCCAGGTTGAGAGTTGGACCATCCTTGGGAGGGAGCATCAATAGCCACTCAGTCTTGTCGGGATTGAGTGCAAGCTTGTTCGTTCCCATCCAGACCCTGACAGCCTCCAAGCAATGGCACATCACTTCTACCGCTTCACTGAGTTGGCACAGGGTGGACAGATACAGCTGGGTATCGTCCGCATATTGGTGGTATTTAATCCCGTGCCGGCGTATGATTTCACCCAGTGGCTTCATGTAGATGTTAAATAGGAGGGGGGACAGGACCGAACCCTGCGGCACCCCACTATACAGTAGAATTCAATCTAGTTACTGCCCTGGAATAGAAGCTGTTTTTCAGCTTATTTGTCTTGTTTTTATTATCCTGTACCGTCTGCCAGATGGCAATAGTTCAAAAAAAAAAAAGAGTGCCCAGGATGAGATATGGATCTTTAAGGAGGTTTTGAACTTTCTTAAGGCAGAGGGAGCTATAAAAACTCTCCCAAGGAAGGGAGAGGGCAAGCAATGATCCTCTGGGCAATGATGTTAACCCTCTGGAGAGCTGTCCTATCTGCCTCCGTGCAATTGGCAAACCATTCAGAGGTGCAGTAAGTTAAAATACTCTTTGTGGTGCAGCAGTAGAAGGTCACTTAGTTTTTGGTAATTTCCGTAGTTTGTCCTGGACTTACCACCACAATTGGAGTCTTGGTCGTTGAGCAAAGTGGTCATTAAGTAAGATGTCACAGGAGAGCTTGGCTCAATGACTGCAACGCTGTACTCCTGATTGTGGTTGTGAAGCAATTTCACGTGTCGCTAAACAAAGTCCCAGGTAAAGAATGTGGGGTTGTCTGAAGTGAGCAGGAGAGGCCTCCCAGGCACAGGCCGCATTCGACTTCAGGGCTCCTGGAGAACCTAAGAGATGCTTTGGGACACATTGCTTGGAAACAGTCCGGGACATGCAGCTTAGAAAATGGAGCTAGGTTGCAAAGGCCTCCAGTCTGGGGATTAAGGGCGCATCTCTCAGTGACAGTGGTGACCCTGGGGAGAAGTCCAGGTCTGGGGACAATGGCAGCTGCCTGAAACTGCTGAAGGCCCCATCCCCCCTTTTAAGGCAATTATTATGTGGGAAATATTTTTCTGTACTGTCTATCTGGGTCTGGAGGTAAAAATTCCCTCCAGAAAACTTCCAAGTGCTCGGATGGTCGGACCCTCTTTCCGGGTGACAAACCACATCAGAGCTTGGTGTGTGGAAAATCCGTTGTTTGAAATGAGACAATGGTTGTCCTGCATTTGTGAGTCCCCTCAGAGGGGGCCCTTAGAAATCTTTTTAGCATCGAAAAGGTTTTATCCTGAAATCTTTTCAAAAAACACACAAGCGGGTCAAAATCGTGATAAAGAAAAATGCTCCCTGGCCTGGGTTATTATTAAATAAAGCTTCTCATTTTTTAAATTTAGAGTACACTTAAATCCCTTTAAGGATATTCTTGTTAAGTCTCTTCCTACGATATTTCATTATTATCCATATACCTTGTGACATTAAATATTTTTCTTGCCTATTTCTATCGATCTGGAAGCAATTACCTTATATTCCATAGAGATATCACTTCAAATAGTCTAAATTTATTGTGATGTTTTTGTAGCTTCAGTAAAGGAGACTCACTTAAATTCGTCACTTTACTCTAACCATGGTTAATTCTCGCCTTCTCCTCCATCCTCTATGAAACGGCATCTCCTCCCCAACCCTCCCCAGCACAATGTTTTCCTGGCTGTTTTGCTTTGGAAGTGGTTTGAAATGTTCCTTTATGACATAGTTGTTGATGTGCTCAGAATCTGGGATTTGCCATTCCTATTGGCTACTTCAGTGGGGCTTCTGGCATCTTCCCGCCCCCTGTGTCTGGCATCTTCCCGCCCCCTGTGAGCCCCTTGATCCGGACACCTGGTTCCCCCGAGGCGCCTGGTACCCGGATGCTCCTCAGGTCTGATGGAGGCTCTTTCTCCTTATGGATTTCAGGCTCTCTGGGAAGAAGGTCCAGTCCTGGGAGACACGGAAGGTCAACTGGAAGTAGGGAAAAGAGCCCAGTGTGCCACTTTCACACTGCTAATTCCTTCACACACACACACACACACACATACACACACACACACACACACACAGCATCTCCACCTGCCAGCCTTCAGCTCCTCCTGCCAACAAAGGGGGTTTCATTATTTGTGGCCCCTCCTGTGTGGGATTCTATGTCCTTCCTTCCCTTCTGAGCTCAATTGGGAGAGGCTGAGTTTGGGTCGGTTCCCCCCTTTCAGCCCAGAGCTCATCAGGCACAGCTGGAGGGCAGAGGCAGCCATGGGGGTTCACCTTTCACACGTTTCAATGGACCCCACCTGCCAAAGCTATTCATGACTTGGATCCATAATGTACAGAGACCCACTTAAGGTTGAAAGTTGAGGAATCGCCTGCAGTTATTTATTTATATTTATTTAGTATCAAATATGGAAACCACCCACCTCACAAGTTAGCTTCTTTGCCCCGTTAGGAAACGTCTATGCTGTAAATTGTGGACTGAATGTCATAAAGCGCTGATAAAACTTGGGGCACTTGCAAAAGGGGGTCATTGTATAAAGGCAAGAAATTGGACTCTGTGTCCAGAGTTGTCTTATAAAACACAACTCTGAAAAGGGACTCGCAACTCTAAAGCCAAAATCAAGAAAACCAAAACAATAAGGTACCTGAGACACACCCACAAACACAACCAAATTCTCCAGTCCCAGCCTTCCTCTGTCCCAGATATTGGGGAGGGAAACAGCCCCCTAAAGCTTTCCAGAAGGTTGGGGGGGGGCTGCAGCATCCCCCCCAGGACAGAGACTGCTATAGAAAAATCACACTTCCTGAGTCCTGCTGGATGGCAAATCATAAAGGTGAAGATCTGGGTTGATTCTCCATTTCATAATAGTTTGTCTCCCCTTCTGCAGCTGCTTGTTAAAAGTGAGCAAGGGCCCTGCCAGCCACACTCACCTCAAACAACTTCTGGTTTTGATCCTGGATTTGAATTCTTACATGTCTCATTGAACAGGGAAAAGATTTTCATAGACACACTCCTCAAACACGCATGTTTCTACATGGACACCGATGCAAACATTAATATTTGTTTTTGGCAGTTAGTATGCCGAGGTGGCGCAGTGGTTAGACTGCAGTACTGCAGCCACTTCAGCTGACTGTTAGCTGCAGTTCAGCGGTTCAAATCTCACCGGCTCAAGGTTGACTCAGCCTTCCATCCTTCTGAGGTGGGTAAAATGAGGACCCAGACTGTGGGGGCGATATGCTGACTCTGTAAACCGCTTAGAGAGGGCTGAAAGCCCTATGAAGCGGTATATAAGTCTAACTGCTATTGCTACTGCTATTTTAGAAAGCTCCATTGTTTTTTTGGGGGGGGGTAACTTTATCCTGCCTAATTCTAAACAAACTGCAAAATGCTACCTTTGTTCAATTCTTAAATATTAAATATGTGAGGCTGAGCTTTAAATTGACCGATAGAGATCATGCAGGCTGAGTTAAGGGATGCTCATCAGCTGTCAAAGTCAAAAGTTAACTCATTCACTCATTTCTGCCCTTTAGGGAGCATGACCACCAAGCCACGCCCACCCAGTCACATGACCACCAAGCCACCGCCACAAAATAAGCCATGCCCACAGAACTGGTAGTAAATATTTTTGAATACCACCACTGGTCCACACACAGAGAACATCACAGACTCCGCTGGAGGGAAGTTCCTCGAGGATTGGCTCTCCGAAAACTCAAAAGACAAAACCTCTGATGATCCAGATTGGATCCTGCAACTTCATCCTGGGACACATATATTCGCCTTTATTTGTTTTTTATCTTTATTTCACAAAACGGCAATTGAGTGAAAGTTTTTGCCTTGACTTTTGCATTTCCTATAGCCAGTCCTCGAGTTACGACTGCAGCTGGGCTGCAAACTCATTTCTTGAGCAAAGTGGTCATTACTTGAGACATCACATAACCGCTTTGCTCAAGAACTGCAATTCCTCCTTCACTGTTGCAGTTGTTATTAGAAATAGCATTTCAAGTTAGATGCATAGTGCTTTACAGCACACTTTACAAATGTCAGCATCTGGTCCTCAACAATTTTGTGATTTTCCTTGTTTCTCGAAAGGAAATAATGCTCTCATCTTTTTTGTTCCACCAGCAGGAAAACAGCTCTGGTCAAAGATTTACCTGAAAGGCAGCTATCAACAGGTAGCAGAAATTCAGCCCAAGGCAGCAGCCAAAAGGCAAGCATGGAGGGTGGGAATCTCTTGGATCCCCCATCAAACACGAGAAGCACTTCAAGGACAAAAAACTCCAAAAATCTCAGGAGCCCCCCAACACTAAAACCTTACAAATGTGTGGAATGTGACTTATGCTTTGGACGAAAGTCAAACCTTCTTACACATCAGAAAATCCACACTGGAGAGAAACCTTATCAGTGTCTGGAATGTGGGAAATTTTTCCGTGAAAAAGTCACTCTCAGAAACCACGAGAGAATCCACACAGGGGAGAAACCTTACAAGTGTTGGGAGTGTGGGAAGAGCTTTTCTCAGAACTCAGGTCTTTGGCTCCATGAGAAGATTCATGCAGGAATAAAATCTTACAAATGCTTTGAGTGTGGAAATTGTTTCACCAGCAGTTCAACTCTTCAGAGTCATGTGAAAACACACACAGGGGAAAAAAATGAAAAGTGTCTTGAATGTGGGAAATGTTTTACGCAGAGGTCAGCTCTTCGGAGTCATAAGAAAACACACACAGGGGAGAAAAACGAAAAGTGCCTTGAATGTGGGAAAAGTTTTACCTCGAAATCAAACCTGGTGCAACATCAGAGACGTCACACTGGAGAGAGACCCTATGAATGCTCAGAATGTGAGAAACGATTTGTGTCTTCTTATGAACTTCAGACACACCAGAAGATGCATCAAGGGGACCTTCCCCATAGATGTGGGGAGTGTGGGAAAAGTTTTATTTCACCAACCCAAGTTCAGATTCATCAGAGAATCCACACAGGGGAGAAGCCCTTCAAATGTGGGGAGTGTGGGAAATGCTTTTCTCAAAAACAACACCTTGGACGCCATCAGCAGTTCCACAGAGGAGAGAAGCCATACAGATGCGAAGAATGTGGAAAATGCTTTGTAGACAAGCGAGGCCTTTTGGGTCATCACAAAACCCACACAGGGGAGAAGCCACATCAATGCAACGACTGTGGAAGATTTTACAGTACCTCATCAGCCCTTAAAAGTCATGAGAAAACTCACACGGGGGAAAAAAACTACAAATGTTTAGACTGTGGGAGAGCGTTTGCTCATTCATGTAACTTAATAAGTCACAGCCGAATCCATACAGGAGAAAAGCCCCATAAATGCTCAGAATGTGATAAATGTTTTCCACGGAAAGATTCTCTTGTGACGCATCAGCGAATCCACACTGGAGAGAAACCATATAAATGTCTGGAGTGTGGGAAATGTTTTGTCTATCCTTCAACACTTCGCACGCACACCCGAAGTCACACAGGAAAGTAGCCTCACAAGTGTGCAGAGTGTGAGAAACCTTTTCACAGTAAATCAAAGCTGAAAAAGCATCAAAAAGTCCATAGCAAAGATAAATCTTTTCAGTTGTGAACAATGTTGGAAACACTTTTTTCCAATACATCTTAATGTTTACCAGGGACTTCTCACAGTGACAGAAGGAAAATCCTACAATTATTTGGTGTGAGTAAATGTTTTTCCTACAGAAGCAAAGGAACCTCAGAGAATTCACAATGAGGCAAAAGGGTGTAAATGTTGGGAGTGTGAGAATATTTTGCCCGCAAAGCAGAATTAGTAACTTACCAGAGTGATTACACAAAAGAGTTACAAGTATGTGGGGAGTAGATTTAATGTTTTGCAGAGTACAGGACATCCTTGACGTATGACCACAAGTTGGAATGGATTTCTGGTCATAAGTTGCTACAGTTGTATGTCAAGGAACCAGGTTTTCTGTTAATTTTTACTAGGCTTTGTTGATCAATGGGGAGAACTGAAGATTTAGAGAGGGGAAAATGGGGTGAAGAGCGGAATGAATCTGGTGGTTTATTTAGTGATAAAAGTGTTGATGTTGAATCTGCTGGCTGAGGATGAAGAGGGAAAGTTTTCTTTTTCCTATTATATTTTTCGGAAGGTTTTTTTTCCCCTTTTTCATATATTCACAGACAAATATTTGTATTAACTTTCTTTCTGTGCATATAATCCTTAATAAAAGTATTGCTGAAAATCATGGCTCCTCAAACTACGGGCCACATGTGGCCGCTGAAGTCATTAATCTGGCCCGCACTGGACCACAAGGTGGCCCCACCTACATCACACACACACCCTTCCCCCAATCGCAGAACTTAACTTCGGGACCCCCATGGGGTAGAACTGAAAGGTAAGGCCAACAATTTTGGTCTGCAGAATGCTTCTGGAGGTGGGGTGTATGTGAAAAACAGTGGACATGAACGTTCCAGTAGGCAAGAAAATCCCAGGCAAAAATGGCTCGTTTTTCACCACCTCTGCCTGAAGAAGAAAGAGAGACAGAAAGCAAGAAAAAAAGCGAGAAAGCAGAGAGTAAAAGAAAGAGAAGGGGGGAGAGAGGGAGCAAGGGAGAGATAGAGAAAGAGAGGAGGGGAGATTTCTCAAGTTCCTTGGTACTGAGAAGAATTGCTGCAAAACTTGAGTTCCCTGAAGTGGGCCACTAGACTCCTAAGCCAGTGTTTCTCAACCTTGGCGACTTTAAGTCCTGTGGACTTCAACTCCCAGAATCCCCCAGCTATGCTGGCTGGGGGATTCTGGGAGTTGAAGTCCACAGGACTTAAAGTCGCCAAGGTTGAGAAACACTGTCCTAAGCAACTGAAAAAACAATCTAGTCAACCAAAAGAGCAACATGCAAACAAAAACACCCCCAGGAGCAAAACAAATTAAAGTTTGTGCATTGTTCAGTGGACTGTTAAAATTGGACACCCAGTCACATGACCATCTGGCCAGGCCCAGCCAGTCCCCCCCCCCAACAGTCTGAGGGACAGTGAATTGGCCCCCTGTTTAAAAAGTTTGAGGACCCCTGTTCAAAATAACCCAGAGGGCCTTTTTCAGGAGATGCACTGGGAGGCATCACAGCGGACAAGATGGCAGTCAGATTGTGCCATATTTGTGCAGCCAAAGTGGGCTGAGGAAGTGGCTCTCGGACCTCCAATGGATCAGGAAATGGGCTGTGGGAAGGAGGAGGAGGAGGAAGTCCAGGGCCCATGGTTCCCAGTGGCTATGGTGGAGCCATACTTCTCAAAGGAAGGGTGGGAAAACCTGACGCAAGAGGCCACCGGAAAACGCCCCCTAAAGGAGAGATGGTGAACTGCAGGTCCCTGCGAGATCTACCCTTGGAGGGGGGAGGAAAATGAGGGGGAGGCGCTTCCTGATGGACCTCCTCCACCTTCCCAGGATGGAAAAAGGCAGGTAGACGCTCAACTGGTCCAGCAGTCTGCCTAACACACACACACACAAACACACCGTGTGTCTCAACCCGAATCTCCCTTTGTGTCTGGTGTGTGTGTGGACTAAATGCCTCCTTAAAATCTTTTAAGGCCCTCTTCAATCCAGGCTGTGTCTTTTCAAGAGCAGATGGACCTCTCCTCCTGATGGGTTTCTCCTTTGAGACACAATACAAATCCTTCCTTTCTCCCCCTCCCAGTCAGTCAGAACTGAAGAAGCTTCTTAGATGAGAAGGGAAAGGTTTTCAAGGGAAAAAAAATACCCAAGAAAGTCCAGTTTGCCTTTTGGGGGGCAGGGGAGGAAATGCACCTTTGGGGAAATAAGCCAGAGTTTTATTATTCGTGGCCCCTCCTGTGTGGGATTCTCTGTCCTTCCTTCCCTTCTGAGCTCAAGTGGGAGAGGCTGAGTTTGGGTCGGTCCCCCCTTTCAGCCCAGAGCTCATCAGGAACAGCTGGAGGGCAGAGGCAGCCATGGGGGTTCACCACAGGCAGCCATCACCTTATGACCATTTGAAAGTACAAGAGAGCCCCCCCCACACACAAAAGGTCCTTTATGACGGAGGCCCATAATGGGCAGATGACCATACGTTGAGGATAACCTGTAACATATTGATTTTTATTTATTACCTAATTTGGAAACCACCAATATCACCCAGCAGAGGGAATGATTTGCCTTCCTGGGAAGACAATCATTTCATTCTATGGCCGCCTCTCTTGTGAAACACAACAGAAATAAAACCAAGAGAAAAACCAACCAAAAAACCTGAATCACAGACGCCGCAGTCTCTAATCCTGCAGTCCCAGCCTTACCCTGTCCCAGAAACTGGGGGAGAAACAGCCCCTACAGCTTTCCCGGAAGGCCAGAAGGGCGGGGGGCATGCAGGATCCCCCAGGAAAGGGTCTTCCCAGGGCAAGGCAGCAAGGCAAGGCTGCTCCAGAAAAGTCCCACTTCTGGGGTCCCACTTCCTGGCAGATTGTAACCATCACAATCTGGGTTAATTATAACTTTTATAGTGGTTTGTCTCCCTTTCTTCAGCGGCTTCTTGCAAAAGTTGAGCAAGTTATTTGTAAAAGTAATAAAAGGTGGATATAAATAAAAAAAAATATAAAAATAAAACCATTCCCATTTTGCAGGGGCTGAGCAGTATTTTCAGGCTTCTTTCCGTTCTGTTGCCTCCTTCGGAAGAAGCTTGAGACCTTGGCTGCTCCCACAAACTCCCCTCTTTCCTGCCCCCCCCCCAGGGCTCTGGTGATTGGCAGCTGACCCACCCAAGAATGTGAGTCTCTGAAGAACCCTCCCCTCACTCAAAGACCCCTCCCCCATTTAAGTTCTCAGGAGGGAGGGTCATCCCGTAACCTCTGTCCCAGCGGCTGTTACAGATGACTGTAAGATGTGACCGTCACTGAATGAAAAGCTCCTGGGAGGAAAATGAAAGATTTCTTATCCACTTAGGAGGAAACAGCCATAAAGTCTTTCGGCAGGCAGGAAAAGGGAACTCTGTGTTGCTGCTAGAAGTTACTGGAACTTTGAGCGGAGTTCCCGAAGAGGAAAAAATGGGCGGGGGGGGAATGTTTGGGCTCATTAAAACAACATACAAACACACCGAAGGAGGCGAGGCAGCCCCGCTTCCAGCGTGCAGAACGGGACACTCTTGCCGTGGGCAGAGGAACGCTGGACACGGACACCCACCGGAGGATCAGAAGAAGCTTCGGAGCACGTGGTCCTGGCTGGGAGGAGAGTTTGGGGGTGAAAGGCGGAGGGGCCAAGGAGAGGAGGCGGCTAAGAGGCGGGGCTTCAGGGCGGGGCGGAGCCCGACAGGAGAGGAGAAGCTACTCCCCCTTCCCATCCACTCCTTTGCTGGATCTCCGCTTCCCTCCGCGTGTCCCGCTTCTTCCTTGGAGGATCGGCGCCGGGATCCCTCGGGAGAGGCTCCTGGGACCCGCTGGGGGCAGGTGAGGCTTCTCTCCCTCCGGCCTCCAGCCAGGAGGAAGAGAGCTGCGGATCCCGCTCTTCGGCTTGCTTGCAAAGAAAGATCCTTTTTCTTCGGGACCCGCTTAAAAGGCGAACAACGAAATCCTTTGTTTTTCTGCTAATGTTTGCTTCTGTTTTTAAAAGCCTGGCAGAATTGGTTTAAATTCAGTATTTCCCCCATTTGGCCAGGAGGGGGCGTGGTGGTGCAGCCGCTTCTTGGTGTGGGTTTCCCAAAGGGAGTTTCGAGGCTGGTCTTGGAAAGCAGCTACTGGCTGGGAGAAGCTGGTGCCCACAAGGCCGCCTTCCATAGCTGTCAATAGGCTTTGAAAGGCCTGCCTGGGCTCTTCATGGCCTTGCAAACCCCCCAAAGCCAGCCCTTTTCCCAGCTGCTCTTCCCCACCTGATCTCTCTCATCTTCCCTGGAGTTTTCCCCACTCACAGCTCTGCATTGGTCCCTCTTGGACTTTTCCTTGATGGTTCCTCCCCATGTTGGCCCATCAAGATTTCCCCTCTCCATTATTTTGAACCCCCAACAAGGGATTCCATCTTCTCCTCCCTCTTCCAGGTCATTTAGAGGTTTATCTTCAGTATCACCTTTCATTTCTCTTTGCAGGAGGCCAGTGAGGATGTGGCCGTAAACCCCACAGAGGAGAAGGGGGCGTTCTTGGACTGATACCCCAAAACAGATTTACATTTAACACATTAAGAGTTGTGGTGGCACAGTGGTTAGAGTGGAGTATAGTCAGCTACGTCTGCTGCCTGCCAGTTGCCTGCAAATCAGCAGTTTGAATCTCATCAGGCTCCAGGTTGACTCAGCCTTCCATCCTTCCCGAGGTCAGTAAAATGAGGACTCAGATTGTTTGGGGGCAATAGGCTGACACTGCAAACTGCTTAGAGAGGGATGTAAACTGCTGTGAAGTGGTATATAAGTCTGAGTGCTATGGCTAACAGAGTTGGAAGGGACCTGGTAGATCATCTAGTCCAACCCCCTCCCCTGCCAAAGCAGGAGACCCTACCACACGATTTCTGAGAGATGGCAGTCCGATCTCTTCTTGAAAGCTTCCAGTGATGAAGCTCCCACAACCTCTGAGGGAAAAATTGTTCCATTGGCTGACTGTTCTCACCGTCAAAACATTTCTCCTTATTTCTAGGTTGACTCTCCCCTTGAGTCTTTGGCCGGGATTCCCCTCTGGAGAATTTGGAAATCGTGCCCTGGTTGGAGAAACAGCTTCCTGCCCAAAGGACCAGTCCATTAAGGAGAAATCAAACCGGTCGGCAGTGAGGGTCCATCCCTGGCCTTGACTCAGAGGGTAACAAGTGACCCAGAGACCTCTGAGCTCTAACTTTGAAGGTGAGTAAATAAATCTTAGTTTGAACAATGAGCATTTTTTTAATCTTTATTTGAAAAAACAGCAATGCAATTAAATTCTGCCAAGGTGTGAAGATGTCTTCACACCTTGACCTGCCAAGCTTGTACTCAACCCGGAGAAGACCGAGTGGCTGTTGTGTTTTCCTCCCAATAATTCGACCAGTGTTCCATCGCTCAGGCTGGGGGGTCAAATTCTATACCCCTCAGAGAGGGTTCGCAACTTGGGAGTCCTCCTGGACCCACAGCTGACTTTCGACCACCATCTGACGGCTGTGACCAGGGGGGCATTTGCCCAGGTTCGCCTGGTACGCCAGTTGCGACCCTACCTGAACCGGGAGGCCCTCACAACAGTCACTCGGGCCCTTGTGACCTCTAGGCTGGAATACTGCAATGTGCTCTACATGGGGCTGCCCTTGAAGAGCATCCGGCGACTTCAGCTAGTCCAGAACGCGGCCGCGCGAGCGATTGTGGGCGCACCTCGGTTCGCCCACATAACACCTATCCTCCGCGAGCTGCGCTGGCTACCTGTTGATCTCCGGGTGCGCTTCAAGGTGCTACTTGTCACTCATAAAGCCCTCCATGGTAGTGGACCTGCGTACTTGAGAGACCGCCTCCTGCCAATTACCTCCTTGCGACCAATTAGATCGCACAGATTAGGCCTCCTCCGAGTTCCATCTGCCAGTCAGTGTCGACTGGCAACCACACGGAGGAGAGCCTTTTCAGTAGTAGCTCCGACCCTTTGGAACGAGCTCCCCGTGGAGATTCGTACCCTCACCACCGTCCAGACCTTCCGCACAGCCCTTAAGACCTGGCTAGCCCGTCAGGCCTGGGGATAAAGATTATAATCTGTCCCCACCCGAATGATGAATGAATGTTGTGTACTATTTTACTTTTATGTATTGTTTTGTGTTTATTGTCTTGTACCCTCCCTTCCTTATTTTATGTAAGCCGCCCTGAGTCCCCTCAGGGAAAAGGGCGGCCTATAAATACTAATAAAATCACTAAAATCACTAAATGTCATTCCTTTAATATTTGTTGAAGAACCCACTCTTGGTCAGGTTAGAGGTGGCCTCTGGGTGGAAAATCACAGAGTGGGGGACTCTCAGCGGCTGGGTGGATGCACCCCTGAAGCTGACAGAGGCTGCTTGAGGATCTGGGATGTGGCTGCCCCATCCCAGCCTCTTCTGTGCAAAACAAGGAAAATAGAAAGTTTAGAAATTCTGCCCATGTTTTTAAAGCAAAAAGAAAGTAAGCATTAGCATTAGAACAAAGGATTTCATTGTTGGCCTTTTAGACTGAGCTCAGAAAAAGGGGATCTCTTGGTATGAAGGAAACAGGAACTCCACTCAAATAATTTAAACCTTTTCTGTCATCCAAACCCTCCCCTCCCCATTGTAATGAGGTCAGTCTCAGAGGAGTAACAAGTGACCTCTTAATCATAACTCTAAAGTTGAGTAAACAAATCTTGGTCTGGAGAATAAGCATGTTAATTATTTTAATCTTAATTTGACAAGAGAGTGATGCAGTGAATTGAGGGCGTAATATCTTTAATTGATACTTGTTGTAAGAAGCCACTCTTGGTCTAGTTGGAGGTGGACCCTGGAGGGAAGGCCACAGAGTGGGGGAGTTGCAACGGCTGGGTGGATGCACCCTTGAAGCCAAAAGAGGCTTCCTGGGGACTCAGCTTGGGGCGGGGCTGCCCCTGTCCAGCCTTCATCCTGTCCCTCCATGGGGAAATGTTCTCTCAGCCCAAACTGCGTCTTTGTTCCAGGGATACATTTTTAGCCGTGATATGTGCAGGCTGTTTGTGCCTTGTCCCATAATGCACTTGGGGGTACAGTTTAGTAAGCTGAAGTGCTTGTGCCTTGTCCTTAAACCTCTATTTAAACTCAATTATTGTGGATCCTTTATTGTGGATTTTGTGGCTCTCTACATTTCTGAAAAGGAAATACTTTTTTCTCCTTCTAACACAGGATAAACGATTGTGACCAAATGTTTACTTGCAAGACAACTTCCAACAGATAGTAGAAATTCAGCCTAAGGCAGCAGATGCCACAAAGCATGGAGCGTGAGAAAATCTGGAATCTCCCATCAGATACAAGCAACACTCTGAAAAACCACCAAAGAACCCATGAATGCTCCGAGTGTGGGAAATCCTTTGCTCTCCACTCTCTCCTTTTGACCCACAGGAAGGTCAATGTGGGAAGCGGATCCAGTCAAGGATTGGAGGGTGAGAAATCCTTCTCTGGAACAGACACCAAAGACCTCAGTCCCCCAACACTAAAACCCTATAAATGTGAGGAATGTGGCTTATGCTTTAGTCAAAACTCAATCCTTTTTAAACATCAGAAAATCCACACTGGAGAGAAACCTTATCAATGTCTGGAATGTGGGGATTTTTTCCGTGAAAAACTCACTCTCAGAAACCACGAAAGAATCCACACAAGGGAGAAACCTTACAAGTGTTGGGAATGTGGGAAGAGCTTTTCTCAGAAGTCAAATCTTTGGATCCATGATAAGACTCATGTAGGAATAAAATCTTACAAATGCTTTGATTGTGGAAAATGTTTCACCCGGAGTTCAGTTCTTCGGACTCATGAGAAAACACACACAGGGGAGAAAAACGAAAAGTGCCTCGAATGCGGGAAATATTTTACTCAGAAATCAACCCTGCTGCGACATCAGAGACTTCACACTGGAGAGAGACCTTATGAATGCCCAGAATGTGAGAAACAATTTATGTATTCTTATGAACTTCAGAGACACCAGAAATGGCACAAAGGAGACCTACCCTATAAATGTGGGGAGTGTGGGAAAAGTTTTAATTCACCAGGAGTGCTTCAAATTCATCAGAGAATCCACACAGGGGAGAAACCCTACAAATGTGGGGAGTGTGGGAAATGCTTCCCCCAAAAACAGCAACTCAAAAGGCATCAGAGGCTCCACACAGGAGAGAAGCCATACAGATGTGGAGAATGTGGAAAATGCTTTGCTCACAATGGAGACCTTTGGAGACATCGTAAAACCCACACAGGGGAGAAACCATATCAATGCACCGAATGTGGACAATTCTATTGTACCTCATCAGCCCTTAAAAGTCATATGAAAATTCACACGGAGGAAAAGAACTACAAATGTTTGGACTGTGGGAGAGCATTTGCTCATTCATCTCACCTTAGACGTCACAGCCGAATCCATACAGGAGAGAAGCCCCATAAATGCTCAAGGTGCGATCAATGTTTTGCTCGGAAAGATTATCTTGTGAAGCATCAGCAAATCCACACTGGAGAGGAACCGTATAAATATCTGGAGTGGGGGAAATGTTTTGCCCAACCTTCAGCATGTCAGATGCACACCAGACTTCACACAGGAGAGTAGCCTTACAAATGCGTGGAGTGTGAGAAACCTTTTCATTGCAAATCAAAATGCACCAGAAAGTCCATACCGGAGATAAACCTGTTTAGTTGTGAACAATGTGAAAAACATGGGGTTTTTTTTCCCAATTCAATCCAATCCAATCTGTGAATCTTCTAATTCAGCAGAAACATTACACAGTCACCTCAAGCCCTTGTCACCTCAAGGCTGGATTATTGCAATGCGCTCTACATGGGGCTACCCCTGAAAAGCTTTCAGAGACTACAGCTAGTCCAGAATGCAGCCGCGCGAGCGATATTGGGTGTACCGAGATACACACATATTACACCTGTCCTCTGTGAGCTGCACTGGCTGCCAATTGGTCTCCGGATGCAATTCAAGGTGTTGATCATTACCTTTAAAGCCCTATGTGGCTCAGGACCAGCGTATTTGCGAGTCCGCCTACTGCCCCATGCCTCCCAACGGCCGATAAGATCCCACAGAGTGGGCCTCCTTAGGATGCCGTCAGCCAGGCAGTGTCGGCTGGTGGGCCCCCGGAGGAGGGCCTTCTCTGTGGCTGCTCCAACCCTGTGGAATCAGCTACCCCCAGAGGTCCGGACCTTACCCACTCTCATGGCCTTCAGAAAAGCTGTTAAAACCTGGCTTTTCCGGCAGGTCTGGGGCTGTTGACCCTATTGTTAAAGTCCAGCCACGATTGATCGTATGCGTGTTGGGAATTTTTTAACTATGTTTTATTTTGCTTTTCTTTTTTTCTCCTTTGTAAACCGCCCGGAGTCCTCCGGGATTGGGCGGCTTATAAATCTAATAAATACAAATTCAGTGACAGAAGGGAAATCCTAAACTTTGGTGTGGGGAAAAAAATTTTTTTTTCTACTGAAGCAAATTCAAATCTCATCAGAGAGTACACAATGAGGCAAAAGAATGTGAGGATGTTTTGTTGACAAAGCAGCATCAGTAACAGAGTGATTATACCAAAGAGTTATGAGTGTCTAAGGATGTAAAGTTTTGCAGAGTACAGGAGGTCCTTGACTTATGACCACAAGTGGGAATGGATTTCCAGTCATAAATTGTTACAGTCAAGGCACCCAGGTATTTTTTTTCCCCGTTCTTAATGGACCTTTGTTGATCAGTAAGCAGAACTGAAGATTTAGAGAGCAGAAAATGGGGTGAGGGGTAGAATGAAGATGCTAAATAACTGGTAAGTTATTTAAAGATAAAGTGTTGGTGTTGAACCTGCTGGCTGAGGAGGGAAAGTTTATTTTTCTTACTATCTTTTTTGGAGGGATTTCTTTTTTGCTTTTTTCCACATTGGCACTCTTACATACCATTTTAAGTATACATTCACATAATTATTTTTCTTCTTTACATTTATCATTCTTATACATTTGTTATTCCATTTTATAGGTTATAATATAGGTATACAGTTTGGGTTGCTTTGTTTACCATTCCTTCCTCCTGTTGTAACACCATCTTATTTTCCCTTTCTTTTCTCCCTCCCTCCCTTCTCTACTTTCCTCTTTCCTCCTCTCCTTTCCATTCCTTCTTCCCTTCCCTTTCTCCTACTCCTACTCTTCCTCTTCCCCTACCTACCCTCTCTCCTTCTCTTCCTCTCCCTACCGTCCTCCTCTTCTTATTGTCCCCAGTGACTCTACATTTCTGAAAAGGAAATACTTTTTTCCCCTCCTTTCTCCTTCTAACAGAGGATAAAATATTGTGACCAAACATTTACTTGCAAGACAACTGCCAACAGATAGTAGAAATTCAGGCCAAGGTAGCAGAAAGCATGGAGCCAGGGAAAATCTGGAATCTCCCGTCAGACACAAACAGCACTCCGAAAAACCACCTAAGAACCTGAAGCTTTTTGAGTTCTTTTTTGGATCCCCAAAAAGCTTCAGGTTCTTTGGTAGCTTCAGTGGTGGGTTTCAAAAAATTTATAGAAACTCGTCTGTAGGTGTGGCTGCAGAAATGCAGAGGAATATGATTTCACTTTCTTCTCTGATAGACATCAATCCCTTTCAAGGATTGATTTTATACTAATCACTAATGATTTGCTTTCTAGGGTCAAGAAGACAAAGATTGCGGCTAGGGTCCTTTCGGACCACAACCCAGTTTGGATGGAGTTGGGAAGGGTAGTGCAGGCAAGAAGGTTTTGGAGATTGAATGAAAACTTATTTAGATATGAAAAGTATATTAATGATTGTAAAAAATTGTTATCTGAATATTTCGTTTTGAATATGAATAAGGGTACATCTATGGAATTCATATGGGATGCAAGCAAAGCGTATATGAGAGGAGTGCTGATGAATATAAATAAAACACATAGATATAAACAAGGGTTAAAACGAACAGAATTGGAAGAGGAAATTAAGAGAAAAGAGTTGGAGTTAACAATGAATCCAGGCGATACAAAGGTTAAGGAAGCTATCACCATATTAAAATCTCAATTTGACATGTTGATCTCTGACCAGGTAGCCACTAATTTATTATATGCAAAACACAATACTTTTTGTAACGCAAACAAACCTGGCAGATGGTTAGCTTATCAGATTAGGGAAAAAAGGAAAACTCGAAATATATCTAAACTGATTTACAGAGGGAAGGAGGTGTTTCAACAGGAAGAGATTCAAAAGGTATTTCGGGAATTTTTTATAGAATTGTATAAAGGGGATAAAATTAATGGTCTAGATATAGACAAATATTTAAATAAAGAGAAAATACCTTCAGTTAGAGAAGAGCACAGGCAAAAATTGAATCAACCAATAACCTCGGGGGAAATTTTGCAGGTAATTAAGCAATTAAAGTTAGGGAAAGTACCAGGTACAGACGGTTTGACAGCGGTTTACTATAAAAATTTACAGTTAGAAATGGTAGAACCTCTTAGAGAATTATTTAATAAGATTCAAACGGAAGGTAAAGTTCCTCCATCTTGGAAGACAGCGTTTATATCTTTGATACCCAAAGAAGATCAAGATACTACCCAACCCAAAAATTATAGACCTATCTCATTACTTAATGTAGATTATAAAATCTTTACTAAAATACTAGCAAATAGGTTAATGCTGGTTATTCAACAATTGATACACACTGACCAAACAGGTTTTATACAGGGGAGACAGATGAAAAGTAATGTCAGATTAATTAATAATGCATTAGAATATTTGGGAAAGAACAACCAGATCCCTGCTGCGTTTATATTCTTGGATGCTGAGAAGGCCTTTGATCGAGTTAATTGGCAATTTCTGTTGAAGATATTGCAAAAAATGCAGATAGGAGATAATTTTTTTACAGTCAATTAAAGCAATATGCCAACAGCAAACAGCACAAATTATAGTCAATGGAAGTTTAACAGACTCTTTTCAAATTGGAAAAGGTACAAGACGGGGCTGTCCTTTGTCCCCATTATTGTTTATTATAACTTTGGAAGTATTGTTGAGTAAAATACGGGGCTTGGGTGGTCTAAAAGGGATCAAGATTAGGCAGCAAGAATACAGAGTGCGCGCTTTTGCGGATGATTTGGTCATAATATTGGAACAACCGCAGGAATCCAGTAGGGTTTTAATGAATATGATTAATCAATACGGTCAAGTATCTGGTTTTAAAATAAATTTAGGAAAAACCAAAATATTAGCTATAAATATGAATACTAAACAAAAGGAAGAACTAGGAGGGACGCTAGGATGTGAGGTGGTCAAAAAAGTCAAATATCTTGGAGTCAATATTTTAACTTCAAATGGGAAATTATATAAGCATAATTATGAACCACTTTGGCATAGCATACAGACAGAGATGAAAAAATGGGAGAAATTGCACTTATCTTTGCTGGGTGGGATAGCGGCAGTGAAAATGAACATTTTACCAAAATTTTTATTTCTCTTCCAAATGTTACCTATACTTAAAAAAGATGCGAATCTTTTAGAATGGCAGAAGGGTATCAACAAATTTGTATAGGCAGGAAAGAAGCCGAGGGTAAAGATGAAAATAATGCAAGATGTACGGGAGAGAGGAGGCTTGAAATTACCTAACCTAAAATTATATTACGATGCAGTGGCGCTATCTGTAATTAGTGATTGGACTCATTTAACTAATGATAGGCCACACTTGGAATACTGCATCCAGGTTGGGTCACCATGATATAAAAAAGATGTGGAGGCTCTAGAAAGAGTGCAGAGAAGAGCAACAAAGATGATTAGGAGACGAGACTAAAACATATGAAGAACAGTAGCAGGAACTGGGTATAGTTTAATAGAAAGGAAGACTAGGGGAGACATGACACCAGTGTTTCGATATCTCAGGGGTTGCCACAAAGAAGATGGAGTCAAACTCTTCTCCAAGGCACCTGAGGGCAGAACAAGAAGCAATGGGTGGAAACTAATCAAGGAGAGAAGCAACTTAGAACTGAGGAGAAATTTGCTGACAGTTAGAACAATTAATCAGTGGAACAGCTTGCCTCCAGAAATTGTGGGTGCTCTATCAGTGGAGGGTTTTAAGAAGAGATTGGACAACTATTTGTCTGCAATGGTACAGGTAGTCCTCAAATTATAACAGTTCATTTAGTGAGCGTTCAAAGTTACAACAGCACTGAAAAAAGTTAATTCTGACCATTTTTCACACTTAAGACCGTTGCAGTATCCCAATGGTCAATGTGATCAAAATTCAGATGCTTGGCAATTGGTTAATATTTATGACGGCTGCAGTGTCCTGGGGTCATGCGATCCCCTTTGGTGACCTTCTGACAAGCCAAATCTATGGGGAAGCCAGATTCACTTGTCACTAACTTAACACCTGCAGTAACCCACTGAACAACACTGGCAAGAAAAAGTCATAAAATGGAGCAAAACTCCCTTAACAAATGTCTCACATAGCAACAGAACTATTGGGCTCAATTTGGGGTCGTAAATCAAGGACTACTTGTATAGGGTTTTCTGCCTGAGAAGGGGTTGGACTAGAAGACCTCCAAGGTCCCTTCCAACTCCATTGCTTTTGTTGTTACCCTACAAAGCAACTGCCTGATGTGTGCACGGGAGAGAATCCGAGAAGGGAAAGATCTCATCTGTGTCCTCAAGACACGTTAAACCCCAAGCCGTTGCTTTTAGAGACAGGGTTGTGCAAACCAACACCCACTGAATTGTATATAGAGATTCTCAGTCATCCAAGCCATAGTTGTCCCCAAAGTTGTTGTTTTTTTTCCAGGAGGCAACTGGACTTTCTTGTTTTTTCTTTGAAATGTTTCGCTTCTCATCCAAGAAGCTTCTTCAGCTCTGACTGGATGGTGGGGAATGGAAGGATTTAGTATTCCTTGCAGACAGCTGGTCATTGGCATCCTTTTAGAGGGCCCTTGAAGCACTTGGATGTTTGTCTGTGTCCTCAGGGTCACCTGAGTGATGCTCCTGGTTCCTGTAGTCCGCAAATTTTCCCCATCCCTAGAAATCCGTTCATACTCCCACACCATTCAAAGGGTCTCCATCCCTAATTGCATTAACTAAAAGTCTGTAAAGATTCTCTGTCATCCAAGGTCATGGTTGTCCCAAAGGGGCTTGTGTCAGGAGGCGACTGGACTTCCTTGTTTGTTTCTTTTTCTTTTCAGGATGTTTCAAAGAACCCATTCAAAGGCTTCTTCCTCCTTTTGTTTCCCCCCGCCCGCGAAGGGTTAAAACCATCGAGGTTGTTGCCGGCCAGAAGGGCCGGGAAGAAATTCGCGGTGCTGATCTGTGGCCGCCCAGTCCCTTCCGGTGGCTGGAGGGGGAGGAGAAAAGGGGCGAATTGCAAAGGGAGAGGGGAGGAAAAGAGAGAGAGAAACGAGATTGGTGGGTTGCAACCCCGGGCTTTGCTTTCTCGCCTGTCCCGGGCAAGACCCGGGTTCGGTGCTGCTGCAGAGGTGAGTTTTGGGAGGGTGGGTGGGTGGGTGCGGGGAAAGTGCATCCTCGGTCGGTGCAAGCCAGCCCGCCCTGCCTGCTCTCTTGTCCGGATCCCGATTACGATTCCTCGCGATGGATTCGCTAGTGAATCTTTCCCGCTTCTTTGCTTTGCAGCTCCGCTTGCACGAAGTGTGGCTTCGATCTGTCTGTCTGCCTGTCCACATCCATTCTTTCTGCTTGGCATTCTACCAATGGAGGGGCTGGAGACAGATTCTATGCGGATCGGTCAGTCTGACTGTCTGTCTGTCTAGCTACCTACCTACCTACCTACCTATCTACCATCTGCCTGCCTGCCTGCCTGCCTGCCTGCCTGCCTGCCTACGTATGTATGTATCTATCTATCTATCTATCTATCTATCTATCTATCTATCTATCTATCTATCTATCTATCATCTGTCTGTCTATCTATTTATCATCTACCTATCTATCATCTCTATCTATCTATCTATCTATCTATCTATCTATCTATCTATCTATCTATCTATCTATCTATCTATCTATCTATCTACCTGTCTACCTATCTATCTAATCTACCTACCTACCTACCATCTGCCTGCCTACGTATCTATCATCTGTCTGTCTGTCTGTCTGTCTGTCTATCTATCTATCTATCTATCTATCTATCTATCTATCTATCATCTACCTACCTATCATCCATCTATCTATCTATCTAGCTCTCTCTCTTTCTATCTTATCTACCTACCTACCTATCTACCTACCTACCATCTGCCTGCCTGCCTACATATCTATCATCTGTCTGTCTGTCTGTCTATCTATTTATCATCTACCTATCTATCATCTCTCTCTCTCTCTCTCTCTCTCTCTCTCCCTATCTATCTAATCTACCTACCTACCATCTGCCTGCCTGCCTACATATCTATCATCTGTCTGTCTGTCTATCTATTTATCATCTACCTATCTATCATCTCTCTCTCTCTCTCTCTCTCTCTCTCTCTCCCTATCTATCTAATCTACCTACCTACCATCTGCCTGCTTACGTATCTATCATCTGTCTGTCTGTCTGTCTGTCTGTCTGTCTGTCTATCTATCAATCTATCTATCTATCTATCTATCTATCTATCTATCTATCTATCTATCTATCATCTACCTACCTATCATCCATCTATCTATCTATCTAGCTCTCTCTCTTTCTATCTTATCTACCTACCTACCTATCTACCTACCTACCATCTGCCTGCCTGCCTACATATCTATCATCTGTCTGTCTGTCTATCTATTTATCATCTACCTATCTATCCTCTCTCTCTCTCTCTCTCTCTCTCTCTCTCTCTCTCTCTCTCTCTCTCTCCCTATCTATCTAATCTACCTACCTACCATCTGCCTGCTTACGTATCTATCATCTGTCTGTCTGTCTGTCTGTCTGTCTATCTATCTATCTATCTATCTATCTATCTATCTATCTATCATCTACCTACCTATCATCCATCTATCTATCTATCTAGCTCTCTCTCTTTCTAACTTATCTACCTACCTACCTACCTACCATCTGCCTGCCTACTTATCTATCTATCATCTGTCTGTCTATCTATCTATCTATCTATCTATCTATCTATCTATCTATCTATCTATCTATCTATCTATCTACCTACCTACCTACCTACCTACCTACCTACCCATCCATCTATCTATCTACCTACCTACCTATCTACCTACCTATCATCTATCATCTCTATCATCCATCTATCTATCTAGCTCTCTATCTACCTACCTACCTACCCATCATCTATCATCTCTATCATCCATCTATCTATCTAGCTCACTCTCTATCTATCTATCTACTATCTGTCTGTCTGTCTATCTGTCTATCTATCTATCTATCTATCTATCTATCTATCTATCTATCTATCTATTATCCATCTATCTATCTAGCTCTCTATCTATCTACCTACCTACCTATCATCTATCATCTCTCTATCTATCTACTATCTATCTATCTATCTATCTATCTATCTATCTATCTATCTATCTATCTATCTATCTATCTATCTATCATCTAGCTAGCTAGCTCGCTTGCTCTCTATCTATCTACCTACCTACCCATCATCTATCATCTCTATCTATCATCCATCTATCTATCTAGCTCACTCTCTATCTATCTATCTACTATCTGTCTGTCTGTCTATCTATCTATCTATCTATCTATTATCCATCTATCTATCTAGCTCTCTCTCTATCTACCTACCTACCTATCATCTATCATCTCTCTATCTATCTACTATCTATCTATCTATCTATCTATCTATCTATCTATCTATCTATCTATCTATCATCTAGCTAGCTAGCTCGCTTGCTCTCTATCTATCTACCTACCTACCCATCATCTATCATCTCTATCTATCATCCATCTATCTATCTAGCTCACTCTCTATCTATCTATCTACTATCTGTCTATCTATCTATCTATCTATCTATCTATCTATCTATCTATCTATCTATCTATTATCCATCTATCTATCTAGCTCTCTATCTATCTACCTACCTACCCATCATCTATCATCTCTATCTATCATCCATCTATCTATCTAGCTCACTCTCTATCTATCTATCTACTATCTGTCTGTCTGTCTATCTGTCTATCTATCTATCTATCTATCTATCTATCTATCTATCTATCTATCTATTATCCATCTATCTATCTAGCTCTCTATCTATCTACCTACCTACCTATCATCTATCATCTCTCTATCTATCTACTATCTATCTATCTATCTATCTATCTATCTATCTATCTATCTATCTATCTATCATCTAGCTAGCTAGCTCGCTTGCTCTCTATCTATCTACCTACCTACCCATCATCTATCATCTCTATCTATCATCCATCTATCTATCTAGCTCACTCTCTATCTATCTATCTACTATCTGTCTGTCTGTCTATCTATCTATCTATCTATTATCCATCTATCTATCTAGCTCTCTCTCTATCTACCTACCTACCTATCATCTATCATCTCTCTATCTACTATCTATCTATCTATCTATCTATCTATCTATCTATCTATCTATCTATCATCTAGCTAGCTAGCTCGCTTGCTCTCTATCTATCTACCTACCTACCCATCATCTATCATCTCTATCTATCATCCATCTATCTATCTAGCTCACTCTCTATCTATCTATCTACTATCTGTCTATCTATCTATCTATCTATCTATCTATCTATCTATCTATTATCCATCTATCTATCTAGCTCTCTATCTATCTACCTACCTACCCATCATCTATCATCTCTATCTATCATCCATCTATCTATCTAGCTCACTCTCTATCTATCTATCTATCTATCTATCTATCTACTATCTGTCTGTCTGTCTGTCTATCTATCTATCTATCTATCTATCTATCTATCTATCTATCTATCTATCTATTATCCATCTATCTATCTAGCTCTCTATCTACCTACCTACCTACCCATCATCTATCATCTCTATCTATCATCCATCTATCTATCTAGCTCACTCTCTATCTATCTATCTACTATCTGTCTGTCTGTCTGTCTATCTATCTATCTATCTATCTATCTATCTATCTATCTATCTATCTATGTATTATCCATCTATCTATCTAGCTCTCTATCTATCTACCTACCTACCTATCATCTATCATCTCTCTATCTATCTACTATCTATCTATCTATCTATCTATCTATCTATCTATCTATCTATCTATCTATCTATCTATCTATCTATCATCTAGCTAGCTAGCTCGCTTGCTCTCTATCTATCTACCTACCTACCTATCATCTATCATCTCTCTATCTATCTATCTACTATCTATCTATCTATCTATCTATCTATCTATCTATCTATCTATCATCTAGCTAGCTAGCTCGCTTGCTCTCTATCTATCTATCTACCTACCTAGAGCTGAGGTGGCGCAGTGGTTAAATGCAGCACTGCAGGCTACTGCTAGATCAGCAGTTCAGCGGTTCAAATCTCACCGGCTCAGGGTTGACTCAGCCTTCCATCCTTCCGAGGTGGGTAAAATGAGGACCCAGATTGTTGGGGGCAATATGCTGACTCTCTGTAAACTGCTTAGAGAGGGCTGAAAGCCCTATGAAGCGGTATATAAGTCTAACTGCTATTACCTACCTACCTACCTATCATACCTATCATATCTATCTATCTATCTATCTATCTATCTATCTATCTATCTATCTATCTATCTATCTATCTATTATCATCTATCTATCTAGCTCTCTATCTATCTACCTACCTACCTATCATCTATCATCTCTCTATCTATCTACTATCTATCTATCTATCTATCTATCTATCTATCTATCTATCTATCTATCTATCTATCTATCTATCTATCATCTAGCTAGCTAGCTCGCTTGCTCTCTATCTATCTACCTACCTACCCATCATCTATCATCTCTGTCTATCATCCATCTATCTATCTAGCTCACTCTCTATCTATCTATCTACTATCTGTCTGTCTGTCTATCTATCTATCTATCTATCTATCTATTATCCATCTATCTATCTAGCTCTCTATCTATCTACCTACCTACCCATCATCTATCATCTCTATCTATCATCCATCTATCTATCTAGCTCACTCTCTATCTATCTACTATCTGTCTGTCTGTCTATCTATCTATCTATCTATCTATCTATCTATCTATCTATTATCCATCTATCTATCTAGCTCTCTATCTACCTACCTACCTACCCATCATCTATCATCTCTATCTATCATCCATCTATCTATCTAGCTCACTCTCTATCTATCTATCTACTATCTGTCTGTCTATCTATCTATCTATCTATCTATCTATCTATCTATCTATTATCCATCTATCTATCTAGCTCTCTATCTATCTACCTACCTACCCATCATCTATCATCTCTATCTATCATCCATCTATCTATCTAGCTCACTCTCTATCTATCTATCTACTATCTGTCTGTCTGTCTGTCTGTCTATCTATCTATCTATCTATCTATCTATCTATCTATTATCCATCTATCTATCTAGCTCTCTATCTATCTACCTACCTACCCATCATCTATCATCTCTATCTATCATCCATCTATCTATCTAGCTCACTCTCTATCTATCTATCTACTATCTGTCTGTCTATCTATCTATCTATCTATCTATCTATCTATCTATCTATCTATCTATCTATTATCCATCTATCTATCTAGCTCTCTATCTATCTACCTACCTACCCATCATCTATCATCTCTATCTATCATCCATCTATCTATCTAGCTCACTCTCTATCTATCTATCTACTATCTGTCTGTCTGTCTGTCTGTCTATCTATCTATCTATCTATCTATCTATCTATCTATCTATCTATTATCCATCTATCTATCTAGCTCTCTATCTATCTACCTACCTACCCATCATCTATCATCTCTATCTATCATCCATCTATCTATCTAGCTCTCTATCTATCTATCTATCTACTATCTGTCTGTCTGTCTGTCTATCTATCTATCTATCTATCTATCTATCTATCTATCTATCTATCTATCTATTATCCATCTATCTATCTAGCTCTCTATCTATCTACCTACCTACCTATCATCTATCATCTCTCTATCTATCTACTATCTATCTATCTATCTATCTATCTATCTATCTATCTATCTATCTATCATCTAGCTAGCTAGCTCGCTTGCTCTCTATCTATCTATCTATCTATCTATCTATCTATCTATCTATCTATTATCCATCTATCTATCTAGCTCTCTATCTATCTACCTACCAACCTATCATCTATCATCTCTCTCTCTATCTATCTATCTATCTATCATCTAGCTAGCTAGCTCGCTTGCTATCTATCTATCTATCTATCTATCTACCTACCTAGAGCTGAGGTGGCGCAGTGGTTAAATGCAGCACTGCAGGCTACTGCTAGATCAGCAGTTCAGCGGTTCAAATCTCACCGGCTCAGGGTTGACTCAGCCTTCCATCCTTCCGAGGTGGGTAAAATGAGGACCCGGATTGTTGGGGGCGATATGCTGACTCTCTGTAAACCGCTTAGAGAGGCCTGAAAGCCCTATGAAGCGGTATATAAGTCTAACTGCTATTACCTACCTACCTATCTATCTACCTACCTACCTACCTATCATATCTTTCTATCTATCTATCTATCTATCTATCTATCTATCTATCTATCTATCTATCTATCTATCAGAATAGATAGTTGGAAGGGTCCTTGGAGGTCTTCTAGTCTAACCCCGTTGCTCAAGCAGGAGACCCTATACCTTTTCAGACAGGCAGCTGTCCAGTCTTTTCTTAAAAACTTCCACCGATGAAGCACCAGCCAAATAATGATGAAGCTCAAGCCAAGAGATGCTTTGGCCATACTTTTTAGTCAGCCCTAGGAACAAGCAGAAGTCTGTCCAGAAACGTGGCTTGGTTTGGAATGTGGCATCCTGAAAGTGCCGCCTCCCTTTCCAATAAACTCCCATGGTTTTGTTGCAAAGGGTGTGCCTGTAAGTTTCCCCCCCCCCCTCTTTTGTTTTTATCTTTTCCCCTATAGGCGATTCTCTCCTGGAGGCACAGAGTTATAGCTGGCCAAAGGGCTCAGGCACACTTGAAGAATATCACTTCCTGCCTACCTACCTGCCTGCACCATTAACGTCAATGGGCTTCTACTCCAGGTAGGTGGGACTAAGCTACAACACCTGGACAAAGACATAATTTTGACAAGCTTGTATATATTTTAGCTCAGCAAAGCCTACAGTTCTATGGTATTAAATATCATTTGAGTTGAGCAGCTGTCAACAGGTACATCAAGGTGAATGAGGTTTCGGGGGTGATGCCTCCTTAAGTCAAATATGCACTGCCTTGGGTTCGAAGGGCCACTGTGCAAACTCAGGAAAAGATGCAGCTGCTTTAAAGAGGGACCAGTAGGTGCCCAGTGCTGTTTCTGCTTCCAGTTTAGAGCAGTGTTTTTCAAGCTCGGCAACTGGGGGAATGTATGAACTTCAACTCCCAGAATTCCTCAGGGCTATTTTTCACATCTCTTCAAATTGCCAAACTTGAATAACACTCGCCTAGAGAAATCTATAGTCCCCAAATTCTTAGCAACGGGCCACACTGACAGAAGAATTCTGGGAATCGAAGTCCAGACTCTCAGAATTTTTGTTAATGGCCATGCTACTGGAGAATTCTGGGAACTGAATTCTGAATTACCATATTTTTCGGGAGTATAAGACGCACCAAGGTTTTGAAGAGGCAAATTAAAAAAAAAGTTTTTGCACTCTACAAACCTCCCAAAAATGGGCCTGGTTGTTGTTGCTTTTGTTTTCAAAAAAGGGGCATGAATAGTCTTTAGGAGGCTTGTAGAGTGCTCCAGGGGGGGGGGGGAGAGCAAAAAAAGGCCCGTTTTTTGCAAAAATGAACCTGCTTTTTGTCAAAAAAGGGCATGGATAGCTTTTAGGGGGCTTATAGAGTGCTCCTGGGGCTGGGAATTGAGCAAAAAAGGCCCATTTTTTTTCTCATTTCTGCCCCCCCCAGCCCCCAGGATCACTCTGCAAGGTTCCTAAAGCTCCGCATGGCCATTTTGGTGAAGGGGACAGGGTGTCAGGAGGCAAAAAATGCTATATTCAGTGTATAAGACGCACCCAAATTTTCAGCCTCTTTTTTGCAGGAAAAGGATGCATTTTATACAGGTTTCAGGAGACAAAAATGCTGTATAAGACACACCCAGATTTTCAGCCTCTTTTTTTGGGGGGGGGGGGGAAGGTGTATCTTATACTCCGAAAAATACAATATGTACTCCCAGAATTTTCAGCCGTGACTGGAGAACTCTGGGATCCATTGTCAGTGTCCAGTCAGCATGGCCCGAATTGAGACCAATATCTATGCTCCCAGAATTCTCTGCAATAGCCATGCTGCCTGGAGAATTCTGGGAAATGAAGTCTAGTGCGTGCCCAGATTGGAGAAGGCTTCTTCTATCTCAGCTCTTTTAAATAACCCAATGTAATGACCCTTATGTCTTTGTGGCAGGCAGATTTCTTGAGTGGCGGCAAGCCGACCAAGGTTGGACTTTTCTCACCTCAACCCAATTGGGACCCAACGCCAGTAGACCCAAAGAATTGAAAGGGAAGGGAGGAAACCGAGCTGGACTAAAGTCACGCTGGCCTGGAGGAGTTGAAATGGCCTCCAAGGAGGCAGAGGAAGACTTGATGAGTCCCCGTGATCAACAGGATTATCTCCCAGTGGTACAGCAGGAGGAGAAAGCAGAAGGACAGAGTGTGGCAAGTCCTGGAGATGTTTCTGAGGGAACGGAGTTGAGCAACCATGTTGGCCTGCTAAAAAACGAAGAGAAAACATCGCCCGGAAAAGATGCCCCAGGGATGGAGGAAAGGTCTCCATCTCAACCCGAGCATGCTCCGTTCCCGGCTTCCCAACGCTGGGACGATTTATTTCTGACCTCCATCGAAAAGGCAATCAACACTCACCCGGGGAAATGGATGTCCCAGCTCATCCCAGGCCTCAAAGACGAAGGGGAAGCATTTGAGGACAAGGAGATTGGAGACTACGGGAAAGTGAAGGCGGCCGTCTTGCGGGTGGATGCGATCAGCACCGAAGTCCAGCGGCAGCATTTCCGGCGGTTCTTATACCGAGAGGTTGATGGTCCCCGGGAAGCCTGCAGCCGTCTCTGGTTCTTGTGCCACCGGTGGCTGAAGCCGGAGAGGCACACCAAGGAGCAGATCCTGGAGCTGCTGATCCTGGAGCAGTTCTTGGCCATCCTGCCCAGGGAGATCCAGGGCTGGGTCAAAGATGGCTGCCCTGAGACTTGTGCCCAGGCAGTGACTCTGGCTGAAGACTTCCTCTTGAGCCAACAAGAAGTTGAGAGACAGACTCAGCAGGTAATAGATTTTCAGAAGAATAGATTTGTTTTGCATGATTAAGCTTCTGCACTCCAAGCGTGAAAACATTTGAAGGTTGAAACACTTTGGGATGGGATTCCTCCTTAAGGGGGTATTGAATCAGATCTGCTCTCCCCCCCCCCCCAAATAGATTGCAACTGAATTGATCAACCTTCTGCATCCTGAAGTTTTTTAACAGTTGTTCAATCATGTTTATCTGGATCTTTAGTCAATATAATACAATAGAGTTGGAAGGGACCTTGGAGGTCTTCTAGTCCTTCTAGCCTAGGCAAGAAACCCTATACCATTTCAGACAAATGGCTATCCAACATCTTCTTAAAGACTTCCATTGTTGGGGAATTCACAACTTCTGGAGGCAAGCTGTTCCACTGATTAATTGTTCTGTCAGGAAATTTCTCCTCGCTTCTAAGTTGCTTCTCTCCTTGATTAGTTTCCACTCATTGCTTCTTGTTCTACCCTCAGGTGCCTTGGAGAATAGTATGACTCCCTCTTCTTTGTGGCAACCCCTGAGATATTGGAACACTGCTATCATGTCTCCTCTAGTCCTTCTTTTCATTAAACTAGATATACCCAGTTCCTGCAACCGTTCTTCATATGTTTTAGTCTCCAGTCCCCTAATCATCTTTGTTGCTCTTCTCTGCACTCTTTCTAGAGTCTCCACATCCTTTTTACATCGTGGTGACCAAAACTGAGAGCAGTATTCCAAGTGTGACTTACCAAGGCATTATAAAGTGGTATTAACACTTCACATGATCTTGATTCTATCCCTCTGTTTATGCAGCCTAGAACTGTGTTGGCTTTTTTGGCAGCTGCTACACACTGCTGGCTCATATTTAAATGGTTGTCCACTAGGATTCCAAGATCTCTCTCACAGTTACTGCTGTTGAACGAGGTACCACCTATACTGTACCTATGCATTTCGTTTTTGTTGCCTAAATGTAGAACCTTACTCTTTTCACCACTGAATTTCATTTTATTAGATAGTGCCCAGTGTCCAAGTTTGTCAAGATCCTTCTGTATCTTTAGAAGTCAATAAGAATAAGGTTTGTAATTCTGTGGAATGATAGCTGCTTATAATGTCAATGGTATGACACGCAAGGAAAGAATTGCACCAATGTTCCCCAACCTTGGGCCGTGGCCTAATCTCCACTGGGCCACGTGAATGGCTGTCCTGTATACAAGCATCGTGGGCACTTATGGCTCCGCTCGTGCAAGTGTCGCCACAAAAATCTTGGGTGCTCACACACACATGAGATGGCCCCTCCCACTAAATCATCTGCTCTCCCCCCCTCCCCAAACATTTTGGGCTGCCAATGTAGAAAAGTTTGCACGGGTTCAGGCCCTCCTCTAGCTATGATTCTGCCCAGTTTGGTAAACATCCAAATGCTACCCCTGGCTGGCCATGCAGTTTCTCCCATCCCATCCAGTCCCTCCCAGGAGTATCCACGCTGCCCATTCATCATGCCAGGTAAGTGCAGGGCACACACAGAGGCTTGGGGATGGGGGGGGAGGAAGAGGAGGTTCTGGATGTCCGGTAACAGCCCTATTTCTGGCCTCTGGAGGGCCTCCAGAGCCCAGGGGAAGCAGTTTTCACTCTCCCAGAGGCTCAAAGAAAACGTCCAGAGCCTGGGGAGGGTGAAAAATGCCCCCCCCCCCCGCCTCCACCGTGGTGCAGGAGGCCAACGAGGCCACGCCCAGTCAGTAACGGGGCAGAAAACCATTGCTTCAATTTTTGAAGCCCACCCCTGGTGAACTCTGATCTATGGGGCGGGCTGAGGAAGAAAGCAAGTTCCTGCCCCTCGTTTTAACAGTTTTTAAAATAACAGAGAAAGAGAAAAATTAAGGTAAAACTAATTGCTACTTAATTCTGAAGAGGGAATCCAAGATATTTAGAATTGTCCTCTGTTTATCTAACCTCCTGCTGGGTACAGGCAGTCCTTGCTTACGACCATTCATTTAACGGCCATTCGAAGATACATCAACACTAAAAAAAGGGGGGCTTGCCTTAGCTGTGAACATGCAATTGTCACAGCATCCCCATGGCCCATGCGATGGTGATTTGGGCACTGGGCAACAGGCTGGCGTTTACGAAGGATGCAGCATCCCAGGGTCATATGATCACCTTTTGGCACCTCCCCACTCGATTTCCAACAAAGTCAGCAATTCGAAAGGTTGCAAAGCATAGTCACCTGGTGTCTTGCTTAACAGCCGTGGTGGTTCGCTTCACGACTGTGGTAAGAAGCTCATAAAATTGGGCACAGTCACACGTTGCCTCGTTTAACCACCCTATTTCTTAACCATACATTTCTGGTCCTGGTGGTAGTCATATGTCAAGAACTACTTATTTCTCTAGATCAGTGTTTTTTTTTTGTTTGTTTTTTTAAGTTTGGCAACATTAAGACGTGGACTTCAACTCCCAGAATTCCCCATACAGCCGGTTGGTTGAGGAATTCTGGGAGTTGAAGTCCACCTGTTTTAAAAGTTGCCAAGTTGGAGAAATAATTGCTCTCAATGATTTTTAAGTTGGGGGGGGGGGGATGTCATTGGTCACAGTTATGGAACGTTTCCAGTCAACTCTGATCTCCTCATCCTTGAATGGGATTTCTCCTGCTTTTCCAGGTGCCTGAGTTGTTTGAGGAGACGGGGGCGAGCTCCCCAAAGACCAGCGACCAAATCTTGCCAGACATTGAGCAGAGTCAACGGTGTTTGGAGGTTAAACAGGAGCAGCCTCTGGAGAACTTGTCTTTAGGTGAGACACAACCCGCGTGGCATTCAAAGTCCCCTGAAGCGCATCGCTTCGCCTCAGAACCTTCTGACGGGAGATTCTCCTGCACCCAAATTCCATTTCATTCATTTAGGCTGGGAATATCTTCCTCTTTTTTTAAAAAAATAGAATTTATTTTTATTTTCAAAACAAACACAACACATAAAATCTTCCTTCTTTACATACTGTAGAAAGTGTATCAGTTGGTGACAAAAGTTTTTTGTGCATCTCTACCGAAGTCATCAAGCATAATTCATATTAACTCAAGTATTTTAACTCAGATATTTATACATGCTACCATCATCATACCTCCATTTTCATTTGACTATAATTGTTTAAACATCCTTCATCATAAAATATACCAAGATTTAATACATAACCACATACTGGCATTTCATTTAATATTTCTAAAATCCTCCAATAACACTGAATCCTTATGTCCTATTCTAGCTAAACATCCATAATACTTAATAACAAAGTTTTCTAATCCACCTTTCCAAATCGCTGTTGGCAATTTTCATCTAGTTTCCTTATATTATACTCATACATATATATATAGGTTGTCAATATCCCTCCTTTATTTGACTATATCCTGTATCATAAAATTTTCCCCCTAATAATCAAAACTTAACTGTATCTAACGTAATTCTTTTTTATTAACTTTTGTATATAATCCAAAAGGATTTCTAATCTTCCTTTCATGGGTACCATTCAATATTCATATCCAATTATAACTTATCATAACACCTCTTGAACATGGAGAACTTGTGCCAATTAACAATAGTCCAATTCAATTAAAGGTAAGCTTTGGGAGTAAACGAAGGCCTCATCAGGCAGACAGGAAAAATGGTTCTCAGTTGAGGCACAAAAGACTCAAATTATTCTATTCTGGACACGTGATGTCTGTTCAGAACTCTCAGAAGCCTGTGAAGGTGGAAGGAAAGAGAAGAAGGGAGGCGACTAGCACCAAACAGGATGGGCTCGGTTACAGTGGTGATGAAGCACCATTGGAAGAGCTGAAGCAGGGGTGAAATGCTACCGGTTCAGACCAGTTCACCCGAACCAGTAGTTAAAAAATGCTAACGGTTCGGACGAACCAGTATTTCTGACCCATCAACTTCGACGCACGATTTATATTAGCTAGAAAAGAAGGATTTTCTGTTTTCTAGCTAATCTAAATCGCGTGGCATAGCGGATTCTACTCACCCCATCGCTGTTTTACTTACCTTTGCAGGCGCTCTCAGTAGCGGGCTCTATGCACCCTCCTGGACGTCATCACGTCCGTTTTTGACGCTCTGCGCATGCGCGGACAGTCCTGTGCATGCACGGGGGTGGCCCGTGCACTCACATTTGCAAACTGGTAGCGAAGGTAAGTTGATTTCACCCCTGACTTGAAGGATCAGGTTGAGCGAGAAGATCATGGAGGAAATTTTTCTGTGTGATTGTTAAAAGATAATTTGCCACCAGTTTGCAAGAAAAATGTCTCCATTAAAAAAAAGAGGCTTAATGTTGAGATATTTTATTATTCACATTGTCAATGATAACTGGGGCCAACATCACCTCTGTAATAGAGTTCATCTCCTTCACTGCCGGTGTCTCTCTTCTTCTCTTTCTTTCCACCTTTCCCAGAATTGCAGCTGGGAAATCAATCCATCAGACTAGAATAGGAATAGAATAGAGTTAGAATAGAAAAGAAGAGAATGAAATAGGGATAGAATAGAATTAGAACAGAATAGGATGAAATAGAAATAGAATTAGAATGAAATAGGAATAGAATAGAAATAGAATAAGAATAGAATAGAATAGTATGAAATAGGAATGGAATAGAACAGAATAGATGGAATGGGATATGAATAGAATAGAATGAAATAGGAATAGAATAGAAATAGAATTATTTATTGGCCAAGTGTGATTGGACATACAAGGAATTTGTCTTTGGTGCATATGCTGTCAGTGTACATAAAAAGACAAGATACATTCATCAAGAATCATAAGGTACAACATCTAATGATCATCATAGGATACAAATAAGCAATCAAATCATATTAGGAAACAATCAATATAAATCGTAAGGATAAAGCAACAAAGTTACAGTCATATGACTTATAGACCAGGCTCATACTATCCTATTGATTGAAAGGCTCGGGGAGGGGGAAAACAGAAAGCCTCCGGACCCCGGGGAAGGCAAAAATGCCTCCCCCCTCCCCTGGTACAGGAGACCGACTAGGCCACGCCCACAATGTCCACGCCCACCCAGCAACCGGGCAGAGAACCCCTTGCTGAAATTTTTGAAGTCACCCCTGAATGTAAGTGCTGTTGCTATTTCCTCATTTGCCCTTTTGGTTTGAAAGAACAGAACTAGAACAATTTTATACTAACGTTGGTCCAAATTTATTGGGGTTCCTTTTAGATGATCTCTGCGCGAGTGAAAACGACGCTGGGATCCCCCAGCAGGCAAGGCGAGAACCTGAGATGCTGCCCGAGGCATCCGAGGGAGGCACTCCGGATTCCCTTCCCATTTCAGATGAGCAAGGAGCCATCTCTGAAAGCCAGCAGAAGCCAGAACATGCTGGCTTGAGAAAACCTCCAAGGAAGAGGGCTCAAAACTCCATTTCTTTGGTGGAGGGTTACAAACATCTCAGCGTCGCCCCAACAGAAAAGAAAAACACAGATGATGAACCAGCTGTCAAGATCATCATATGCAAAGAAACTTTCAGCCAGGGTTCTGATCACGCAGGGGAAAAAGTCCACAAATGCTCGGTGTGCGGAAAGTGTTTCAGTCTTCGTTCGCGCCTGATTGTCCACGAGAGGACCCACACGGGCGAGAAACCTTACACCTGCTCGGAGTGCGGACGAAGCTTCAGCGTCAGCTCCAGTCTCATCGCCCACCGGAGAACCCACACGGGCGAGAAGCCCTACAAGTGTTCCCATTGTGCCAAGAGTTTCAGCGTGAAGTCCGGGCTGATCGCTCACGAGCGGACCCACACGGGAGAGAAACCCTACAAATGTCTGTACTGCAGCAAAAGTTTCCGCCGCAATTCGGGTCTCGTGAGTCACCAGCGGATCCACACGGGGGACAAGCCGTACCAGTGCTCGGTGTGCGAGAAAAGCTTCAGCGACATCTCCAACCTCATTACCCACCACCGGATCCACACGGGAGAAAAACCTTACAAGTGCTTGGAGTGCGGGAAAAGCTTCAGCCAGAGCTCGTACCTCAACAGCCACCAGAGAATCCACACGGGGGAAAAGCCATACGAGTGCGCCGAGTGCGGGAAGACCTTCAGCGTTAGCTCTCGGCTTCGGAAGCACCAAAGGAGCCACACGGGAGAAAGACCTTTTGTCTGCTTGGACTGCGGGAAAACGTTCAGCGAGAGCTCCGATCTCCTGGCCCACGAGAGGGCGCACACGGGAGAGAAACCCTTCCGCTGCTCCTTTTGCGGGAAGAGTTTTCTCCGTAGCTCTGAGGTGGTGAGCCACGAGAGAATCCACACGGGCGAAAAACCGTACCAGTGCGGGGAGTGTGGGAAAAGCTTTAGTGTCAGCTCGCGCCTCAGCGCACACCGGAGGATCCACACGGGGGAAAAGCCATTCCAGTGCGTGGTGTGCGAGAGAAGCTTCAGTTACAAATCCCACCTCATTACTCACCAGCGAATCCATACCGGGGAGAAACCGTTCCAGTGCTCCGTCTGCGGGAAAAGTTTCCGGGGCAGTTCCAGCCTGGTGGCGCACGAACGGACTCACACGGGAGAGAAGCCGTACCGGTGTCTGGACTGTGGGAAAAGCTTTACTCAGAGCTCAAACCTCATTAGTCACCAGCGAATCCACACAGAAGGCAATTCCTGAGATCCTCCTCAAGTGGACCTCTGTGGATTCTTAGTGGGCTCTTCCTTTTCCCAGGGAGATGTCGGCGGCTTCCGTATTTCGGCGGCAATTCCACCTCTTCTCTAGAAGGGGCGCATTTTCAGCAATTGTGCACTAACAAAGGGTTTCCTTTCTCAACACTGATGCTACAACGAACTGGCAGGTGTGTGTTTGTGTCCACCAATTTACCCAGACCAAAGTACGTGAGGTTTGGGGGAGATGCTGATGGTGTGATGCCTGGAGAAGTTGATCAGAGGGGTAGATAGATGATCACACCCCTTCTGTTCAGAATCCCCTTCGCACCTGCACTGCAGGGCTGGGGGAATCTTCTCTTTTTTTTCCAGAAAGGGAGAATCTGCCACGTGTGGGGTAGAATGAAAATGTCTACGGTAAAGGAGGACTTCCGTTTTTATTTTGAGATCCAAGATCCGATCGGTTGGCTTTTTAGTTCCTGGAGAACCTATTAGAACTAGAGGAGGAAATTCCGCTTGGAAGGGGAGGGAATTCTAGTTTACGGGAAACAGAAGAGCACGCGATCTCGGGTTTGAAGTCAAAGGCTGCCGCAGTTTTCAAGTAGGGAAATAATTGAAAGGAGCGGGTGGGCGCAGGTTCATCATCTGAAGGCTTAACATTTGCAGAATTATTTGGGAAGAGGGGTTCTATCCCTCCCTTCCCCCCCCTCAAAAAAAAAGAAAACAGGACTCCAATTTTTAGAAAGTTTGGAAAGATTGATTTGGCTGACTTAACAGGCCTGCCTGTAGCTCTGGCTCTCCAGAGAAAAGGAGGAACTAGGAGAAGTATGGAAAGTATTTGAAAAATGTCCCAAAGGTGCTTTTTGCAACAGGCAACTGGACTTTCTGGTTTTTCTTTGAAGAGGTTTCGCTTGTCTTCCAAGAAGCTTCTTCAACTCTGACAGGATGGTGGGGAATGGGAGGATTTATGAGTAGCTCTCTGCAAGGAATATCAATATCTCAGGGGCTGCCACAAAGAAGAGGGAGTCAAACTATTGTTTAGTTATGTCTAGTTTAATGAAAAGAAGGACTAGGGGAGACATGATAGCAGTCTTCCAATATCTCAGGGGTTGCCACAAAGAAGAGGGAGTCAAACTATTTTCCAAGGCACCTGAGGGTAGAACAAGAAGCAATGGGTGGAAACTAATCAAGGAGAGAAGCAACTTAGAACTGAGGAGAAACTTCCTGACAGTTAGAACAATTAATCAGTGGAACAGCTTGCCTCCAGAAGTTGTGAATGCCCCAACACTGGAACTCTTTAAGAAGATGTTGGATAGCCATTTGTCTGAAACGGTATAGGGTTTCCTGCCTCGGCAGGGGGTTGGACTAGAAGACCTCCAAGGTCCCTTCCAACTCTGCTATTGTATTGTATTGTCCTTTGGGCCTCCCCTCCTTTCTGTTCAGCCCCTTCAACCCTCCCTAGGGTTGAAGGGCCGGAGGCAAAGGGGGTTGGACTAGAAGACCTCCAAGGTCCTTTCCAAATCTGTTATTCTGTTCTATTCAATCCTTCCATTCCCCACCATCCAGTTAGAACTGAGGAAGCTTCTTGGATGAGAAGCAAAACGACTTCAAAGAAAAAACAGAAAGTCCAAGTTGCCTGTTGGGGGGAAAAAAAGCACCTTTGGTACAACCAGGACCTGGGATGGCTGAGAATCTCTGTAGATTAGTGTTTCTCAACCTTGGTCACTTGAAGATGTCTGGACTTCAACTCCCAGAATTCCAAATGCAAATGCTGGCTGGGGAATTCTGGGAGTTGAAGTCCAGACATCTTCAAGTGGCCAAGGTTGAGAAACACTGCTGTAGATATTTCAGAAATGGTTTTCTACCAATCAAGAGAAGGTTTCTATGACTCCCAGACCCAAAGATTCGAACTCTTCAAAGTTGACCGTGGCCAGTTGCAGGGACTGGAGCTGTTATATGATTTAGTGCATTGACGTACAGGTAGTCCTTGACTTACGACCACAATTGGGACCAGAATTCCCGTTGCTGAGCAAGACAACTCTTAAGGGTACTGTACCTGATTTTATGAACCCCCCCCCCCCAGGTTGTTAAGCAAAATCCCTGCATTTGTTAAAAGAGAATCAAACGGCCGGTTTCCTCCATTGACTTTACTAAGAAGGTAACAAAAAGTGTTAGGTAAGCTCCCCGTTGGGAGAGCGAGTACGTTCAGCGAAGCGTTGTGAGAGTTGTGTTGGAGAACACACAAACCAGCATACAGAGACACTGCAGTTTAAATAGGCTTTTACTTTCATGGAAATAGAGGTATCAGAGTCCATCAAACAGTCCAAGTCATACGCGGATAAGACAATCAGTCATCAATGTCTTTCAGTTAAGGGATAATCCAAATAACATAGTCCATAATCATACAATCAGTTCAGAACTCAAAGTTTGCTAGCAGTTGCAAAACTTACAATAGCTCACAGCCCTCAGATCAGATCAGCCCAGCATCTAACGAACATAGAGCTAACATTCTGGCTCCCTCTTATGGCCGATTGAGGAAACAGCAACCAATCACATTTTACAGTATGATTTAAAGGTGGCCCTGGGATGCTGCAACTACCCTTTACACATGTGGTCACCAAGTGCCTGAATTTTGACCAGGTGGCTATGGGGATGCTGCCTGAGTTACAGGTGGTCCTCGACTTACAACAGTTCACTTACTGACCATTTGAAGTTACGACAGCCCTGGGAAAAAAATGACATAGCCATTTTCCACCCTTACAACCTTCCAGCATCCTCACAGGCATATCATGCTCTGCATTGGGATGCTCGACAATGACTCATAGGTATGATGGTTGCAGTGTCCCGGGGGCAGGGATGAGTGTCATGCGATCCCCTTTGGCCACCTCCAGACAAGCCAAGTCCATGGGGGGGGGGGGAGCCCGAATCACTTAACAACCATGTCGCTAATTTTAACCACTGCAGCGGTTCATTTAATGGCTATGGCAAGAAAAGTCTTGATGAAGGTTGCAAAACAAAACAAAAAAATGGGTGCATTCATGTGGCACCTCGCTTAGTGACTGCTGCAGTCCCAATTGTGGTCGTAAGTGCAGGAACCCATATGTGGTTCAGTCTTGGTGTGTTGGCCTACCTAATCGGACTTTTGTTCTTCTCTGATTGGAGTCACAATATATTGTTGAGCCAGACGTTTGATCTTAGCCTAGTGTACAAAATCGGCCACTTGCAGGTAGTTTTCGACTTACAACAGTTCATTTAGTGACTGGCGTTACAACGGCACTGAAAAAAGTGACTTGCGACTATTTTCGTAGCATCCCCATGGTAGCGCGATCAAAATTCAGATGCTTGGCAATTGACTCGTATTTATGATGGTTACGGAGTCCGGGGGGGGGGGGGACATGGGACGTGTTCCCCTTTTACGACCTTCTGACAAGCAAAGGGGAAGCTGGATTCATTTAACAACCATAGCAATAGCAATAATAGCAGTTAGACTTATATACCGCTTCATAGGGCTTTCAGCCCTCTCTAAGCGGTTTACAGAGTCAGCATATTGCCCCCAACAATCTGGGTCCTCATTTCACCCACCCACCCCGGAAGGATGGAAAGCTGAGTCAACCTTGAGCCGGTGAGATTTGAACAGCCGAACTGCAGATAACAATCAGCTGAAGTGGCTGCAGTACTGCACTCTAACCACTGCGCCACCTCGGCTCAGGAACTTGCATACCAACTGCAGCAATTCACTTAACTATGGCAAGAAGGGTCATTAAAACGGGGACAAATCTCCCTTAACAAGCGTCTCACTTAACGATGGGAATTTTGGGCTCGGTTGTGGTCGCATAAAAAAAAATCAGGCTGCAGCATAACGTGAAGTTAGCTTCCAGTGTTTTCCCCACTGAACAGATCCACTCTCTTCTTGGCATTTGGGTATTTTTATTTTTTACAATTTTTTTAACATTTTTATTAAACAAACAACACACACACACAAAAATCATCATCTTACATTACATCTTGTAGAAAGTGTGTCAATTGGTTACAATTAGCTTTCATGCATCTCTTCCACAGTCATTACGTACATTCATATCAAATGTCAAAGTTCTTAATGAGTCTTACTTTCAACATATCATAGTTCTCATTTGACTGAAATTGTTTTAGTATCCTAAAACGTATTTTTAATGTTAACAAGGAGAAAATCTTAGGTATTTATTTTAAAAAATAACAACAGATGAAGAAAGTCTTGGTTAAAAAGAAAATAAAATCCTTACAGGTTCTAGATTAGAGGCATGATTTAAAAGTGAGGTATTCAATTACATTCCATGTGCAATCTGGAACTCCCAATTTGATTTGATATCTCCCAGATGGTGGTGGGGAGGGAGGGCACTTCTACTCTATAGAAATCTATAGTCCCCAAATTCTTAGCAATGGGCCACACTGACAGAAGAATTCTGGGAATCGAAGTCCAGAGTCTCAGAATTTTTGTTAATGGCCATGATGCTGGAGAATTCTGGGAACTGGATTCAGAATTACCGTATTTTTCAGAGTATAAGACGCATTGAGATTTTGAAGAGGCAAATTTTTAAAAAAGTTTTTGCACTCTGCAGACCTCCCAAAATTTTTTGGGAGGTCTGTTTTTTGTTTTTTAAAAAAGCATGCATAGCCTTTAGGGGGCTTGTAGAGTGCTCCTGGGGGCTGGGGGGCAAAAACGAGCAAAAAAGGGCCCATTTTTCACTTATTTCTGCCCTCCCCAGCACTCTGGAAGCCTCCTAAAGGCTTTGCATGGCCATTTTGGTGAAGGAGGTGGGTTTTCGGGAGGCCAGAAATGCTGTATTCAGTTTATAGGACGCATTCAGATTTTCACCCTCTTTTTTTGCGGGAAAAAGGTGTGTTTTATACTCCGAAAAATACGGGACTCTTAAATTTTGGAAGTAGTAAGCAGCCCTATGAAAAGAGAGGGGGGTGGTTTTGTCCGGTTAAGAGGTCTCCAAAATAAAAATGTCATTCGCAGTTCCATCTACTTTATGGTGCTTGTGGTTTTTGACACATAACCTTTTCATTTGTGAAATCTGTTTCTGTCGAAGGGAGGGGGGGTATCTGAAACATGGTTTTTGATCACCACACTATAAAAAAGATGTTGAGACTCTAGAAGTGCAGAGAAGAGCAACCAGGATGATGAGGGGACTTGAGACTAAAACATATGAAGAACGGTTGCAGGAACTGGGCATGGGTAGTCTAGTGAAGAGAAGGACCAGGGGAGACATGATAGCAGTCTTCCAATATTTGAAGGGCTGCCACAAAGAAGAGGGGATCAAGCCATTTTCCAAAGCACCCGAAGGCTAGACAATGAATAATGAATGGAAAGTGAACAAGGAGAGATTCAACCTAAAAATAAGGAGAAATTCTCTTGACAGTGAGAACAATCAACCAATATAACAGAAGTTGCCTTTGGAAGTTGTGGGAGCTTCATCATTGGAAGCTTTCAAGGAGAGACTGGGCTGCCCTCTGTCAGAAATGGTGTAGAGTTTCCTGCTTGGGTGGGGGAGTTGGACTAGATGACCCACAAGGTCCCTTCCAACTCTGTGAATCTGTTTGTCAACTGGAGGTGGGCGAACAGGGTCTCAATCAAATGGAAGAAAGAAAATACGGCAAGACTTCGTGGCGGGGATCATGTGTCTTTAAAATTATGGGATCTCCATTGCAATATAAGAGTCTGTCCTGCTCAGCGGCGTATATCAGGGGGTCTCCAAACCTGGCACTCAGCCAGCATGGAATTCTGGGAATTGAAGTCCACAAGTCTTAAAGAGTTGCCAACTTTGGAAATCCCTAGTCTATTTTGTTCTGTTTGACTCCTGTTCCTGGGGTTTCCTAAAAACAACCGTGTGATTTGACTAACTCAAGCCATTTAATTGCTCAGTTTTATATTTCTATGACTGGATATTTTTTTTCCTTTGTTCCCTCTCCCTTTTCCAATGCAACCCAAAATCTGATTTTGCCTTGCTGAATGGATCAGTGGTATATCCCTTAGAGCAGTGGTTCTCAACCTTCCCAATGCCGCAGCCCTTTAATACAGTTCCTCATATTGTGGTGACCCCCAACCATAAAATTGGTGTCTCGGTTCCTAAGACCATCGAAAATATGTTTTCCGATGGTCTTGGGCGATCCCTGTGAAAGGGTCGTTTGACCCCCAAAGGGGTCCCGACCCACAGGTTGAGAACCACTGCCTTAGAGCCTTCTCCAGTAACCTTGAACAAAGACTTTTATTTTAAAAGTACCGTATTTTTCAGACTATAAAATGTTCTCGACTATAAGATGCACCTAGCTTTTGGGGAGGAAAACAAGGGGGGGAAATCTGCCTCCCAGCACCCATCTGGTATTCTTCTGGCCTATTTGCCACCAAGGTGGCCTATTCGCTGTGGCCCGTCAGTGTGGCCTGTTTGGCACAGCCCGTTGCTGCCACCATAGCTTGTTCTAGAATAGCTGATCGCTGCCATGCGAACCTCCCTCCCCCCACTGCAATATAAGACAGTATAAGACACACAGACATTTCCACACACTTTTTTGGGAGGGGGCACGGAGTAAGTGTGTCTTATACTCTGAAAAATATGGTATTTTCCTTGGCAAATGGCAAAACAAAGGCACCACTCCAAGAAGACTTGTTTATTTCAGGCTACCCTAGGATGATACGATCTAGGACGCCGTGGTTCTGTGGCTAACACATTGAGCTTGTCGATCAGAAAGATCATCAGTTCAGCGATTTGAATCCCTAGTGCTGCGTAACAGAATGAACTCCCGTTACTTGTCCCAGCTGCTGCCAACTTAACTGTTTGAAAGCACATAAAAATGCAAGTAGAAAAATAGGAACTGTTGCAGCAGATTGAGGTTTGTAATCTACTTACGAAAGACCAGGACTTGATACCACGAAGGTGAGAGAAACAGGTTTATTGGATGCATTGAGTTCAGTGTGTTCACACACCAAAATCTGAACTGATCTGAGCTACGCCCAGGGCAGGGATTTTATACCTTTAATCAAACTTTGTCAATCAGAGGGCGTTTAAAGAGGCGTATTCATACAAAACGTAAAAACCCCTGTTCAGAACAGGGAAGTACATCTTGGAAAAATACAAAAGCAGAAATTCATACCAACAGTTTTCTGCAACTTCTCTGTTCTATCTCTCACCCACGTCTGGCTTCCTGTGGCTCCACTTTACAGGGTCTTGCCACACAGTTCAGCCCTATTTGTAATACTTATGAGGATGTGGGGGAGAAGGTTCACTGCAGCTAAAAGTCACCTTTGGGACTCTAGGGCACTGGACTAAAAGCCAAACTAAAATGAATTTATAAGGTTCATTCTATTAAGACCACCTAACCTGGCCAGCCACTGGTGGGTTTACCTGTGCAACCCATGCTGTATCAGAACCACCTTTGGTGGGAAGTGTTAGGAATATAATCTAACGGTTGAATTGGCAATATATAAATCATGTAACAATGCTATACCTGTTTCTTTAAATCATACTGTAAAATGTGATTGATTGCTGTTTTCCTCAATCAGCCATAAGAGGGAGCCAGAATGACTGTTAGCTCTCTGTTCGGTTAGATGCTGGGCTGATCTGATCTGAGTGTTTTGGAAGCTGGCTGTTAGAAAGTGCTGTGAGCTATTGTAAGTTTTGCAACTGCTAGCAAACTTTGAGTACCAGGCTGTTTGTATGATTATGGACTATGACATTTGGATTATCCCTTAACTGAAAGACGTTGATGACTGACTGTCTTATCCGTGTATGACTTGGACTGTTTGATGGACTCTGATACCTCTCTTTCCACGAAAGTAAAAGCCTATTTAAACTGCAGTGTCTCTGTATGCTGGTTTGTGTGTTCTCCAACACAACGCTTCTCTGAATGCACTCGCTCTCCCAACAGGGAGCTTACCTAACAGGAAGTTAACAGCGTTCCCTGCACCTTCGGAGTTCAATCACGCCGGCCACATGACCACGAAGACATCTTCAGACAGCGCTGGCTCTTTGGCTTTTAAACGGAGATGAGCACCGCCCCCCTAGAGTTGGGAACGACTAGCACACATGTGCGAGGGGAACCTTTACCTTTAGGATGATAAAACAATTTGCTCCTCGGTAAGCGGGGATTTTAAGATGGGACTCTTGCACAGAGCTGTTTCGTGAGTAAAAAGGTTGGAAGGGAATTTGTAAGTGAGCCTAGTAAATACATCCAATTATCAGCATTGAAACTCAGATGTGGGGGTCCTTAGTGCTCTCTGAGCTTTATGGGTTTCTTGCAGACATTTCATTACCAAACTAGATAGCATCATCAGTGCTGTTGAGATAGTTATCTCATTGCTCTTCCTACCCTGGATTATCTTCCATTCCCAAAAGTCCCTCATGGTCTTGTTGACTGATTACATTGCCCAAATGCCAGAAGAAGAAGAAGGAAAGAAGAGGGTCATCAACTCTTCTAGATCAGAGGTGCCAAACTCAAGGCTCACGGAGTTGCCCTGGAAACAGTGAAGGACCGGCCCGCATTGCCTCTGCCAGTGAAAACAGCTTCAGAGAATCACATGTGGCCCTTCCAGGCGCTGAGCTCCATTTTCACTGGCAGAGGGCTGCAGGAGGCTGTTGCAGCTGAACCCTCCTCCCCCCAGCTCCATTTTCATTGGCGGAGGGCTAGCAAAAGAAACTAAAAGCAAAACAAAAGGAGAAAGTTTCCAACCCCCCCCCCTTTGCATTTGAGCATCCAAGAAGGGAGAAGAAAGGGAAAGACAGAAAAAGATGGGAAGATACCAAGGAAGGGGAAAAGAAGAGGGGGAAGGAAGAAGAAAGGAGAACGAAGAGGGAAGGAGAATGAAGGAAGGTTATAATGAGAAGGAGGGAGGGAGGGTCTGAGGGAAGTCTTGCCTTAGCACATTGTTTCTCAACCTTGGTGACTTTTAAGTCCTGTGGACTTCAACTCCCAGAATTCCCCAGCCTGGCTGGGGAATTCTGGGAGTTGAAGTCCACAGGACTTAAAAGTCACCAAGGTTGAGAAACACTGCCTTAGCACTTGGCCACCAGGAGCCCTGCTACTCCTTTCACCATCCCCTTGGCTGCTCCTCCTGAACTCTCCTGGTGGTCTCCCATCCTATCACTGAGGATGCTTGGGTTACAAAGCCAGGTCTCCTTGTGTGGAGCGGGAGTGGGAGGGAGCCACGTAGTTTTCCCTCCTGCGCACACCATGAGCAACCTGGTCAAGGAGAGCGAGAACAGCAACCTTGAGAAGGTAAGTGCAACGGGACACCCCTTCAGGGAAGAGGGGCTGCGCTGTGGGCAGGGGTGAAATTCAGCAGGTTCTGACAGGTTCTGGGGAACCTGTAGCAGAAACTTTGAATAGTTCAGAGAACCGGCCAATGCCACCTCTAGCTGGCCCCAGCAATGTCAATTTTGCAGTAACCTTCCCCTGCCATGCCCACCAAGCCATGCCACGCCCAGAGAACCAGTAGTGAAAAAATTGGAATTTCACAACTAGCTGTGGGATCCCGGTGCCCTGGGAACTCGAGGGCCCAGCTGGGTGCTTGCCCTCCACTGCCTAGAGCAGATAAAGTATACGCCTTTCGTGGCATCCAGCTAAGATAAGTTCACAGGAGGAGGAACTGTTGGGCAGAGGAAAGCCAAATCATGGACTGCAATTTTGGCCAGGGTGCGAAGGTGGGAGGGTAGGAAAAGGAAGGGACTTTCCTTTGTGTGAAAACAGGGAGGAAAACACCTGCCTGCCGGCTGGATTTTCCACAGCCATCGCTTTGGCCATCCTTATCCAAGACAGACGCTCCTCACTCACTGCCAGCCAAGCCACTGAAGCCGTAGAAACAGCCATTCCTTCTTTCCCCTCTTTAACTCTCTTCCTAGTCCCTCCCTACGCTTTGCCAGCCCCACACTGGCTGTCTTCTAGTCCAACCCCCTGCCTAAGCAGGAAACCCTATACCGTTTTAGACAAATGGCTATCCAACATCATCTTAAAGACTTCCAGTGTTGGGGCATTCACAACTTCTGGAGGCAACTTCTGTTCCACTGATTAATTGTTCTAAGTGTCAGGAAATTTCTCCTCAGTTCTAAGTTGCTTCTCTCCTTGATTAGTTTCCACCCATTGCTTCTTCTGCCCTCAGGTGCCTTGGAGAATAGCTTGACTCCCTCTTCTTTGTGGCAGCCCCTGAGCTATTGGAACACAGCTATCATGTCTCCCCTAGTCCTTCTTTCTATTAAACTAGACATACCCAGTTCCTGCAACTGTTCTTCATATGTTTTAGTCTCCAGTCCCCTAATCATCCTTGTTTCTCTTCTCTGCACTCTTTCTAGAGTTTCCACATCTTTTCTTCATCATGGCGACCAAAACTGGATGCAGTATTCCAAGTGTGGCTTTACCAAGGCTTTATAAAGTGATATTCACACTTTAGGGGGGACGCAGTGGCTCAATGGCTAAGATGCTGAGCTTGTCGATTGAAAGGTCGGCAGTTTGGCAGTTCGAATCCTTAGCTCCCATTTCTTGTCCCAGCAGACAAAGAAGAGGGAGTCAAACTATTCTCCACGGCACCTGAGGTTAATAACAAGAAGCAATGGGTGGAAGCTAATCAAGGAGAGAAGCAACTTAGAATTAAGGCGAAATTTCCTGACAGTGAGAACAATTAATCAGTGGAACAGGTTGCCTCCAGAAGTTGTGGGGGTTGGACTAGAAGACCTCCAAGGTCCCTTCCAACTCTGTTATTCTATTATTCTATTAACCTGCTTCTTCGGTTGCATCAGAGGCCTTTGTGTTTCCATTTCTGCTCTTAACATGTTTAGGCTGAACTCAACCGAACATTCTGTCCAAGCTGCACCTTTACGGAGCTTGGAAGCTCATTAATATATGTACATAAATTATGCACAATATACATATGGTGTTGCAATTTGTCTCATCTACAAAAGTCTCCCCATCAAGAAAGGGCAAAGGACTGCATTCAGGGCTCTGGGTTTTAATAATAATAATAACAACAGAGTTGGAAGGGACTTTGGAGGTCTTCTACCCCCCCACCAGCTCAGGTAGGAAGCCTGTGGCCTATTCGCAACCTTCCCAGCTGGGCTGCCAAACTGCAAAAATCGGGGACCGCTGCCCAATACCATTTCAGATTGGTTGTGCGATCACTTTTTTAAAATGTCCAGTGTTGGAGCATTCACAACTTCTGAAGGCAAGTTGTTCCACTGATAAATTGTTCACACTGTTAGGAAATGTCTCCTTAGTTCTAGGTTGCTTCTCTCCTTGATAAGTTTCCACCCAATGCTTCTTGTCCTGCCTTCAGGTGCTTTGGGGAATAGCTTGACTCCCTCTTCTTTGTGGCAGCCCCTGAGATACTTGTTCTGGTCCACTGGTGGATTGCAGAGCTGGTATTAGAGTCGGACAATGAGGAGGTTGGGGAGGAACATGGGCCAGTCCTGGAGTCTGGGGAAGGCTCAGATGAGGGCTCTGCGTTGGAGGCAGAGAGGGGACCAAGGCCATCTGGTTATTTGCTGCCTCCAGAGTCTGACATCAGCAAAGCAGAAGAACAGCGGGAGCATGTGTGCATATGCAGAGCTGCATGTGCAGAACTGCCAGAAGGCAAGAACAATTAAGAAAACAAGGTCGACTTGAGAGCAAAGCTTGGAGATGATTGCCACCTTCCCATAAGACGTAAAAGAGGATCAAACGGAACGTGAACTTTTGCAAGAAGCAGTTAGTTCATCTGGTTGGTTCAAGCTTTGCAAAGTTCTGTTTGACTCTGTGCTAAGTTTGGCCTTGCTCTGCATTTGGCAATTAGGTCTCTGGCAGCATTTCAGGGGAAATAAGGTGGGTGTTTATCAACATTCCCCTGAAAGACCATGGCAACTCGAGCAGACATCTGTCGGAATCTTCACAGTTTGTGAAGCCTTGCGGACTCTGAATGACCATAATTCACAGCCGTAAAAATAAAAGAGGGTTTTGGGGACTAAGAATGTGACTTATGCTTTCTTAGGAAGCCTAGATCAGAACAATACTGGAACACTGCTATCATGGTGAGTTTATACAATTTTAGGCGAACTAATCTTTTGGTGACCATCAAAAGCAAAAATACCAAATTACAATCCAAATGGCAAAATCTGCTTGGCATGAAATCTCCTTGATGCTGTTGTCATTTTAGGCTGCATAAATAGAAAGATAGAATCAAGATCACGTGAAGTGTTAATACCACTTGACAATGATGCCTTGGTAAGGCCACACTTGGAGGACTGCATCCAGTTTTGGTCATCACAATGTTAAAAAAAAGTGCAGAGAAGAGCAACAAAGATGATGAGGGGACTGGAGGCTAAAACATATGAAGAGTGGCTGCAGGAAATGGGTATTTCTAGTTTAATGAAAAGAAGGACTAGACGTGATGTAATATTAGTGCCCCAATATCTCAGGGGCTGCCACAAAGAGGAGGGAGTCAAGTTATTCCCCCAAACACCTGAAGGCAGGACAAGAAGCAATGGGTGGAAACTAATCAAGGAGAGAAGCAACGTAGCACTGAGGAGACATTTCGTGACAGAACAATTAATCAGTGGATCATCTTGCCTCCAGAAATTGTGAATGCTCCAACTCTGGAAGTTTGTAAGATGTTGGATAACCATATGTCTGAAGTGGTGTAGGGTTTCCTGCCTAAGCAGGGGTTGGACTAGAAGACCTCCAAGGTCCCTTCCAATTCTGTTATTCTGTTGCATTCATTTCGAAAATTGTGTAAAGCTAATTGTCTGTTAGGGAACATGGTGTCCAGAGACTCCTATCTAAAGCACAGGGTGCCTCTGAAATTCTTAAAGGAGATAATTAAAAAAAAGAACCTCCTCATTTAATCTGCAGGACGATCAGTGTGAAACAAAACTGATATTGCTTTAGATAATAATCCACAAGCACAGAGTGCTGTTCAAAGAGATCTGCCTGTTCAGGGTTAGGTCTGATTAAATTATGATTGGTTGCCCAATTGGGCCAGTTGAAATGATATAAGAATATAAGAAAAGGCTTCAAATGATATAAGATTTAAGAAAAGGCTTCAATAGAATAGAGTAGAGTAGAGTAGAGTAGAGTAGAATAGAATAGAATAGAATAGAATAGAATAGAATAGAATAGAATAGTGTAAGATTCCAGAAGTTTTCCCAGAGCCAAAGCTGAGATGCCAAAGAGAGTGAGATTCGAGATGGGCCTTGCAAAAAATGCCAGGTTTTATTTATGGCCATAGCAAAAGCTGGGCGACAAAACTATATCCAAAACATAAAAAATGCATGTAAGGAATAACCACACCCTGCGAGAGTGGCTCAGAGTATTATATACATTTCAGGCAGATAGAAACAAAGCGTTTGCAGTCCAGTGTTAAGGTTACAATTTGCTATGCTAGAAAACAACTAATTTCTGACAGTATACAATAATATAAGCAGAAGCCAATATTGATTCATATTGGTTCATATACTCCTTCATTCCTCCCTTTTTATTATTGGACAGGTTTCTACCTGTCGGCGATGAAGTAGGGGAGCATGTTCTTTAGGGATGGTGCTAAGAACCATAATATTAGCTGGGTAACCAGGAGTGGCAGAGTTCACCGAGGAGGCAATGACCGTCATACCAGAAACGGTAGACTGAAGTATACCCTGGGAAAGAGGGATGAGGCAAAGAAAGGAAAGGAGACCTCCAAAGGCCAACATGATAAAAAAATCCAATCCTTTTCCAGTTAGAGAACATATTAGCAAACCAGTCAAACTTGATAACACTAGTCCGAGTTCGTAGAGAGACATGAGCAAGTTTCCTAATCGGAGTAGTAATTTCCTCCATAGCTTTTCCTTGGTCATCGATCTGTAAACAGAATTTGTGAGATAATTTTTCCACAGAGACATCCTTTTGTTAACCAATCATGTAAAGCAAAGGTATTCCGGGATATTGTTGTTTTAAAAGTTGGAGCACTAGAAGTTGCATTAGTTGTTATTGCAAGCATTGGCAGGGTCCGTATAATTCTATTCACCCTGTTCCCATGCTTCAAACCATTGGCTAGGCACATAGGCAAACCCTATGACCCAGCTGGAGCATGCTAATTAAGAGTTACCACATCCGTCCATAACTGCGATTTCTCCGCGGGTCGCCCATGAGGCCAATGATGAAAGAAGACTCGGAGGCAGGTCTCTCTCGGGATGGGCCGACACGGAATAGAATCCGGAGGCCTCTTTTATTGAGCATACACAAGGAAAAGGGTGGATTCACATGGTCTATGTGGACCAATCATGGTTGTACAAGTTTATGGTATATGGTAACTCATGTACTTCCATGTAGACCTAAAGAATACCCATAGTCAATAAATCTTTTACCAGCATGCAAACTTCTAATCCTTAATTAATGTTTGAGAGTTAAACAGTTGTACCCCCTGATTTAATCAACGCTTGTAATTAAGAGTCTGTGATTACTGATCTGCTTAATGCTTAGAGGTAAACAGTTTGTTTTAAACAGTTTGTTCTACTGATAGAGGTAAACAGTTTGTTTTACTGATCTAATTAATGCTATGGTTAATCATTACTGCTGTTGTATACGTGTTCCAACACAGCTATGCCACATAACCCACTCCGTCTAGTTATATTTACAAACGAGTTAGTAGGTTGTTTCAGTTTAATTCCAGACTGCAAGGTGACAGTAAGTGAAGAAAACACTCTTACTTGGAATGTATCCATCATGATGAATGAGGGGTGCATATTCAGCAGGGATAGTGCGTGGCACGACAAAACCGCGCTCGACTAAGCCGCGCCCGATTAAACTGCGTCTCTGATGTCATCAACAGGGCAACAACAGCGAGCGCGGAGAAAGAAGGGCGCTTTAAATAGCGCTTTGAAAGCAAGCCGATTCAACTTAAGGTAAGGGTTAGGTTTAGGTTTAGGGTTAGGTTAAGGGTTAGGTTTAGGGTTAGGTTTAGGGTTAGGGTTAGGTTTAGGGTTAAGGGTTAGGTTTAGGGTTAGGTTTAGGATTAGGTTTAGGGGGGTTAGGTTTAGGTTTAGGGGTTAATTTTAGGTTTAGCGTTTACAGCGTGCTTCTGTCTCCGCACTGTTGTCGCCCTGTTGATGACATCAGCTACGCGGTTTCGTCGAGCGCGGTTTAGTCGAACGCGGTTTTGTAGTGGAACCGGGATAGTGTGGTGGACCATGATATTTGCAGGCTTATGATGAGGAGTGGTAGGCACGAGGACGCAGTGACTGCCATTCCAGAACATATTGTAATTTCCAACTCATGTCTAATAATTCTAAAAAGGACAATAACTTGTGTTGCAAACAAACAAGCAGACAGACAAAATAGCATAGGGTGGGGTGTTTAAAAATGCTCCCAAGCATAAAAGAGAGAGGGAAGAAGAACAGCTTCAAAAAAGTATAAGTATAAAAAAAGAAGAAGAAATTGGAGTGTTAGTCAACACTCCAAAATATCAGATTCCATTCAGTTGGAAGCAAATTCTCCAAAGGCAGATATCAGAAACAAACAAAGAAAGAAACAGTGACATAGGATGGAGCACTTTAGACTCCGACATCAAAGAGGGAGGTAGGAAGAACAGCTTTAAAAGTAAAACAAAATAGCTTCAAAATAAAACAAACTTAATGAGGTAGGTTAAAACATATACAAATGTAAGCAAAATATCTCAAAATCATTTCTTTTCATAGGTTTAATTAAACATTTTAAACCTAAAAAAAAATCCAGAAGAAAAATCAAAATTGTATTCAGAGCAGAAAAGGAAATATAATTGCATAGCTTTTATACGCAGATCAAAAAGATCAAAACAATGAAAGATAAAAGTGCCTGAGCAGGTCACCCATTTGCCCCAAATTTTTCAGGAGAGAAAAAAAAGGTTAAAATGAACAGGAAAACCACAGCCCCCTTTAATGACACAGAAGGAGGGGGAAAGAGGGGGGAATGCACAGAGGCATTCACAGATCTCGCTCAGGGCATCTCTCACACAAACACTCATGGTTAAAATGAGCAAACACACGCAACCCCCCCCCCCTTGCTGCTTGGCATGAAATCTCCTTGATGCTGTTGTCATTCTAGGCTGCATTAACAGAAAAATAGAATCAAGATCACGTGAAGTGTTAATACCACTTGACAATGATGCCTTGGTAAGGCCACACTTGGAGGACTGCATCCAGTTTTGGTCATCACAATGTAAAAAAAAAGTGCAGAGAAGAGCAACAAAGATGATGAGGGGACTGGAGGCTAAAACATATGAAGAGTGGCTGCAGGAAATGGGTATGTCTAGTTTAATGAAAAGAAGGACTAGACGTGATGTAATATTAGTGCCCCAATATCTCAGGGGCTGCCACAAAGAGGAGGGAGTCAAGTTATTCCCCCAAACACCTGAAGGCAGGACAAGAAGCAATGGGTGGAAACTAATCAAGGAGAGAAGCAACGTAGCACTGAGAAGACATTTCGTGACAGAACAATTAATCAGTGGCCCATCTTGCCTCCAGAAATTGTGAATGCTCCAACTCTGGAAGTTTGTAAGATGTTGGATAACCATATGTCTGAAGTGGTGTAGGGTTTCCTGCCTAAGCAGGGGGTTGGACTAGAAGACCTCCAAGGTCCCTTCCAACTCTGTTATTCTGTTGCATTCATTTCAAAAATTGTGTAAAGCTAATTATCTGTTAGGGAACATGGTGTCCAGAGGCTCCCATCTAAAGCACAGGGTGCCTCTGAAATTCTTAATTAAGGGAGATAAATAAAAAAAAGAACCTCCTCATTTAATCTGCAGGACGATCAGTGTGAAACAAAACTGATATTGCTTTAGATAATAATCCACAAGCACAGAGTGCTGTTCAAAGAGATCTGCCTGTTCAGAGTTAGGTCTGATTAAACTATGATTGGTTGCCCAATTGGACAAGTTGAAATGATATAAGAAAAGGCTTCAATAGAATAGAGTAGAGTAGAGTAGAGTAGAGTAGAATAGAATAGAATAGAATAGAATAGAATAGAATAGAATAGTGTAAGATTCCAGAAGTTTTCCCAGAGCCAAAGCTGAGATGCCAAAGAGAGTGAGATTCGAGATGGGCCTTGCAAAAAATGCCAGGTTTTATTTATGGCCATAGCAAAAGCTGGGCGACAAAACTATATCCAAAACATAAAAAATGCATGTAAGGAATAGCCACACCCTGCGAGAGTGGCTCAGAGTATTATATACATTTTAGGCAGATAGAAACAAAGCTTACACAATCAGAGACAAAGAATTGTTACCAAGGTGTGATTTTTAAAGCGTTTTTTTGTTCAAGCTTCTGTCTCTGTCTACCTTATCTATGGAGTATTCCTATAGCCTTGTGTAGGGGGTGGCTGCCCCCTTTGGCCAAGTTGTTTTTCAGAAAAAATGCTTTAAGGATTGATGAGCCAGGAAAACTCCCTAGTTTGGTTCCTTTATCTATACAGTTTGATATTCCCGTGTAACAATTTCTTCTACTAGCTCTCAAAAATGTGCCAAGCTTTGAAGCCAAGAATAGAAGCCAGACGCAGCAGTGAGGTAACGTTTGCAGTCCAGTGTTAAGGTTACAATTTGCTATGCTAGAAAACAACTAATTTCTGACAGTATACAATAATAGAAGCAGACCTCCGAAGGTCCCTTCCAACTCTGTTATTCTGCTGTATTCATTTCAAAAATTGTGTAAAGCTAATTGTCTGTTAGGAAACATGGTGTCCAGAGACTCCTATCTAAAGCACAGGGGGCCTCTGAAATTCTTAATTAAGGGAGATAAATGAAATAATACCAGTAATCTTCAGGGATTATGATATTACTATCTCTTAGGACAACTGGGTTCAGATCAGGTTGATCTGATGCAATGTCCCAATATATATGAAGTTTATATGGGAGCAATCATATAAGAAAAGCCTTGACAGTCCACCCATCAAAAGAACTGCCAGAACACCTGACCGTCGGACAAAGAACCAAGCAAATTAAACTTTAAGGCAATTTCCTTTGGCCGGGATACTGAGTGGGGGAAAAAAAATCCCATCTCTGATCTCAGGACCTTCCCACCATGGAAATGACATGGGGTCAAACTCTGTGGACGATGGCACCTTACTTCTACATTTCAGCCCCGTTTTTATTCCTCGGGTGGGCTCTTTACTATGGCCTCACCAGCATGCATATCCCTCCGGGAATCGACCAGGGGACAAAACTGCGCTTTATCTTTTTGATCGTGAAAACTTTTGCTGGACTGGTAAGTCTCTGACTTTGGATTCTAGCTTTGCTTTCGGTTGGTTTGCCTGGCCAGCACAACCCCTCCACTGGGTGTGCCGTAGGATCCAAAAAAACAATTTGGTTAGACGGCTTTATAAGAAAACCAAAATCCAGGGTTTGTTTGTTTTTTTGCCTCAGATTGCTTTGGGGATCTACCTCACCTTTGCCACTCTCTCCCTCTGATCCCGTGATCTCCCTGCAATGCTCCCATCCATCCAACACTGGAAGTTTTAAAGAAGATGTTGGATAGACATTTGTCTGAAGTGGTGAAGGGTTTCCTGCCTAAGCAGGGGGTTGGATTAGAAGACCTCCAAGGTCCCTTCCAGCTCTGTTATTCTATCCTATCCTCCCCCTTCAGCTTTGTGTGTCTTGCTCCCTGCTTGGTGTTCCTTCCGGTCCTGTTGGAAAGATTTTCTTGGCAGGTCCTCCAAAGGGCTGGGTTTGGTGCCGAGACCCAATTGAGACAATCTATTCACCAGTTTCTGGATTGCTCTCTTCCAGTATTTGAGGGGCTGCCACAAAGAAGAGGGAGTCGAACTATTCTCCAAAGCCCCTGAAGCAGGGGTGAAATGCTACCGGTTCATACTGGTTCACCCAAAGCGGTCGAAAAAAAAACCCCATCAGTTAAGCTGAACTAGTAGTAAAACAAATGCTAATGCTTCAGGTGAACTGGTATTTCCAGGTTGGATTTGAAGACCTCCACGGTTCCTTCCAGCTATATTCTGATTGATTGATTGATTGATTGATTGATTGATTAGAATATCTGCTTGATTTCAAAGGAGTTGAACTGATACAATACAATACAATACAATACAATACAATAGCTGTTTTTTTCTTTGAAGACGTTTTGCTTCTCATCCAAGAAGCTTCTTCAGCTCTGACTGGATGGTGGAGAATGGAAGGATTGAATAGAATAGAATAGAACAGAACAGAACAGAACAGAATAACAGATTTGCAAGGGACCTTGGAGGTTTTCTAGTCCAACCCCCTGCCTAGGCAGGAAACCCTACAACATTTCAGACAAATGGCTATCCAACATCTTCTTAAAGACTTCCAGTGTTGGGGCATTCACAACTTCTGGAGGCAAGCTGTTCCACTGATTAATTGTTCTAAGTGTCAGGAAATTTCTCCTCAGTTCTAAGTTGCTTCCCTCCTTGATTAGTTTCCACCCATTGCTTCTTGTTCCACCCTCAGGTGTCTTGGAGAATAGTTTGACTCCCTCTTCTTTGTGACAGCCCCTGAGATATCGGAACACTGCTATCTCCCCTAGTCCTTCTTTTCATTGAACTAGACATATCAGTAATCCAGTTTCTCTTGCAGTGGAAAAAGGGATTGCTTTCTATTCAAGCAGAGTCCATTTAGAAGCGTGTCTCACTCCAACGAGAACAGACAGAGTTATGGATAGATAAAAGTGCCAATCACTAATGTGGGAACAAAATGCCACCTTCTCTGAAAGGAGGACATTGATAGGGTCGATTGCCCCAAAGTTTCCGAAGGCTCAGCTAAGGATACGAATTTGCTAACTAAAGCTATTTCGTCCCTGTTTTTATCCCTCCGATTCTGTTTCCCGGAAAAGAAATTACTTTTGACATTTCTTTCACAGCAGAAGAGAAAGTGAGGGATGTTAATAATTTATCTCCCATTTCCCCAGAGATTCTCCATCGGAGGAAAGGGAAAGATACAATAACCACAAAAACAGGAAAAAGAAAAAGAAGTTGTTAGAGGGAAGGGGGGAGAAGAAGGAAAAGAATTACAATTGGAATTTTTGAGAGCCCAAGAGAAAATGGTTCAAAGAGGAAGAAAGGGTGAAAGAGTTACTTTAGTAGACTAAAGAGAATAGTAGTAAGATTGTTATTGTTACGTAATTAATTAAGAAGTAAGGAAATGATATTATATTGTTAATTGTAGAAAAAACTTGAAACAAATGTTCTCTTTGCTTAAATTGAATGAGAGGATGTATGCTGTTTATAGCAAAATATACCAATGGAGAAAATAAGAAATGAAAATTTGGTGTATTTTTGAAGGGGCGATGGAAGATACTGTTTAAAAAACAACTATAAAGATGAAAAACAATGGAAGGGAATAATTTGGCTGAAAGTGAAAACAAAACTACGATGTAAAAAGGACTATATAAATGAGATGATGTAAAAGAAAAGACCCAGACAACTCTTTGTTCCTATAATATGTATAACTTGTGTTAAAAAAAAATAAAAAACCTTGAAAAAAAAAAAAAACCCGAAACCCTTCATGCGTTATCACTCGGTTTCTTCCTTATGTTTTGCGCTGTGCAGGCCTTACTTCTGGATAAACTGGGCATCTGCCCTGAATATGTGATGTTTAGGCTTCTTATGAAAGGAACGCCCGCAGGGAGGCCGTCTGACTTGATCATCAAGGATATGCTTTTTGATGGAGTGTCAGTAAGGGTTTATTGGCCCAAAACACCAAGTCCTGAGAAGAGGCGAGCAGTTGTCTGGATCTACGGAGGGATAGGCATGTTTGGGAATGTCGGTAAGTTCTCCAAATAATTGTTTGATCTGCAAGAGGGATGGGGAAATGTGTGGGCTAAGGGGCATCAGGATTCCTCCACACCAGAGGTGGGTTCCTATCAGCTCGAACTGGTTCGGCCAAATAGGTAGTAACTCGGCCGGATAGGTAACCGAACCGATTCTATCCTCGGCGGTGCCATCTTGATTTTCTGTTCTGCACATGCGCAAAACAATCTTCATTGCAAAAATGTAATTTTCCCTTTTTTAATGTTGTGCGCATGCGCAGACCTTTTTTTAAGTGCAAATGTGCATGCGAAGTGAGCCCGCCCACCAGTGGTGGGTTTCAAAAATTGTTCGAACCTACTCTGTGGGTGTGGCCTCCTTTGTGGGAGTGGCTTGCCACCCATGTGACCGGATGGGAGTGGCTTGCTGCCCATGTGACCGGATATGAAGATGCCGACGACACTTGTCAGAACCACCTTAAATTACCTCACACACAGCACTGGCATGCATAAGAATATGATGTAAACTTGTTTTTTTTAAAGGCATCTTTGGTTTGCGTTAAAACAACTTCAACACACGCAATGTTCTGATTGCACCACAAACGCAGTAGTCATCCTTACCTTTCACAGAGGCACTGAGTTTTATAAATAGGAGCATGATAGTGTAGAATAATTATATCCAAGGACCAGTGGTGGGTTTCAAAAATTTTTTGGAATCTCTTCTGTAGGTGTGGCCTGCTTTCCGGGTCCACTAGTGGAACCTCTTCTAACCGGTTCGGTAGATTTGACGAACCGGTTCTACCGAATAGGTGCGAACTGGTAGGAACCCACCTCTGCCGCTCACGCAAAACTTTTTGGGCACCAAACCAGTAGTAATGCTGGCAGGAAACACCCCCTACTCCGGCAGCACACAAAGGACCAAATTGGAAAAAGGGATGTGCTCAGAGAAAAATCTATGAGTTAGGGGTGGGAGGAATGGGATCTTCTCATCTGAACATCAATTCAACCAATTCTTTTTTTTTTTTTTTTTTAAATAAAAGAGAAAAAGAAAAAAAGAAAAAAGAAAAACGAGCCGCAGTATACAAGTGAATTCTTATTGTTCTAAGAATTGAAACTGTAATTCCACCCTCCCCCCTCCCCCCTATAATCCCCCCTCCCTAACCCCCTTACGGCTTCGCAGGTCCCATACCCGGCATAATTCTTTAACAAGCATTTGAGTATAATAAGGCCAGCTAACTTTAAAATTAAAAAAATAAAATAAAAGTAAAGCCAAAGAAAAAAAAAGAGAATAGTAAAAAATACAAAATAAAAAAACACACACACACACACAAAAAGAAAGGAGAAACAAGAAGGGTCAATAAACCCACTACGTTAACACAGCTTCCCATTATCTGTAAATCTTAAACAATGTAGCTCATTCCAAATTTCGGTTATTTTACTACTTGCAGGGTTTCAAACTGTATTAGAGCCAGGTAAGTTGATCAATTAGGATTCCCCAACTAAAAGTCTCATTGCTTTGTCTATCTATTCAGACCTTTAATTTATCTCTTTTTAATCCGAATATCCAAACCTTTCTATAAAACCATTAAACTCAAGTACTTCTTTCATTTTTCATTTCCAACACCTCCCTTTCTATCCTTACCCACCTCCACATGTAAATTTTTTTACCTTCCACCCTGCCTTTATCCATATCCACATATATATTTTATCCGCATCCATTGCTCCTCCCATATTTACTCCACTTTCCTGAAGACTCTCCGACCAATCTTTCTTGACCTTATATTGAAATAGCAACTCAAACAAACATCAGCTTGCATTCTAGCCCCAGGTAGTCTAATTAAGCTTTCGCTACCCTTCCCTCTCCCACGCGCCTCCCAACTCCGTTCGTCCCAGACCACAACTCAAAAAGATCGCAATCTCCGCTCTCCTCGCCTAGGAAAATAATTCATGCGCAATTTGAGTTAGAGTTCAGACAAATCTTATATACAATATGTGTCCACAATCAGCAACGCTTCTTTCAGTCTCCATGTCTCATCATCGATATACAACTTTTCCATTTTATCCCAGACAGAAATCATAAAGCTTTAAGAACATCGCTAAGTCTTTATTCTTTAGTCTTCTGCCCTTCCGGAAGAGGAAAGCAACACCCTCCGCCTTGTAGCCACGTGTCTCGCTGTTTGTCTTCTCCTTCTCCTTGTCTCTCTCCAGGTCCGGATGAATCAGGAAGTCCCGCCTTCAGGGTCTCGTAGTAAAATTCTCGGGCTTCACAGACAGAATTAATGCGGTGTTTTTGGTTGCCAAATGTAACTGTAATACCAGCTGGGACTTCCCATTTGTATGGAATCTGAGAATTTCTGAGTTCTTCGGTTAAGAAAGCGTACTCTCTCCTTGTTCTTAATATTTGAGATGGTATCTCTTTAAAAACAATCAAGTCCTGTCTATCAATTCTCAACCTCTTGCTGTAAAGCCTCTGTATTATCTCATTTCTGGATTCCCTTGTGGTAAAGTATATAATTATGTCCCTCGGAAGCTGTCGCTGTTTTGCTACCCACGAATTCTGGCGGTAAATTCTTTGAATCTGCCAATCAAAGTTAAATCCCGGACTTCCCACCAAGCGGCTGAAAGCCTCAAAGAAGATCTGTTTCAAATTCTCCTGTTGGTTTTCACGCAATCCTCTAACTCTTATGGCAAAGGCAGTCTTATTATAATTTATCATGACAAGTTGTTTTTGAGCATTTTCAATTTCCTGTTGTAACGTTTGAATTTTGGATATCAAATTAAGATTAGTTTCTTCCAAAAGTTCCAATTTGTCCTCCGTTTCAGCAATATAATCTGTCATGACTGTCATTACTCCGATCATATCCTTCTTTGCCTGAGCAATTTTAGCATCAAATTGATCATATAAATCCGATATCAGTTGATTAATTTCCTGTCTGAAATCATTAAGCGTTTTGAGAAGAAATTCTTGTGTTAACAAATCTCCCGTGGAGGGTGTAGGAGGCAAGGGTAGCGGCTTCATAGCAGTTTTTGGAGATATGTTATTAAGGAAGCGCTTCTGTTTAGATTTGGGAGCCATTCCAGAGTAAAAATAAAAGACAAGCAATCAAGCGAGCCAAAAATCAAAGTCTCTGCTCCCCTCAGTTAATCTTTTAGCAATTAGTACGGAGAAGCCTTCAGGAGGGTAGGGCTGACTAAGTACGTCACATCAAACACAAAAGCTACGAGATCGCCATCTTGTGACGCAGCTAAAAAAGAAAGGGAGCCTTTTGCGAAATTGAAGCTGGTATTTTAGATAGTAATAGAAGAAATTCCTCAGGAATGGTCCCCGCCCGGATTGACTTTTAAATAGCTTAGCTTTGTCCTGGGGGGGGGGGGGCAATCTGCCTAGGGCTGCAAAAAAAGCAGCGCGGAAAACTGGCCGGAGTAAAGGCTCAGCTAATGTTGAACCTCTTCTCCATTCACAGCAAAAAAAAGCTATGAATTACAAAGAGATCCTAACGACTGACCTTCTCCCTGCCCCTTTCTGCCAGAAAGGGGAGATATCTATAGATCTTATAAGATATACGAACCAGAATCCTGACAGGAGCTTCGTTGAGCTCCCGACGGCGGCAGGCTCCTCCCCCCGAAGCCTATTCAACCAATTCTTTGTGGTATTTCAGAAAGCCATGAAAAGCTGTCCCATTTCCTTGTCCGGAAAAGTGACACTGTGGTCGTATGCGTCAGGTAAGTGAACTCTGATTGACTTTCATTGCAGAAGGCTCAAAATCCAATTGCGGTAACCAGTGGTGGGTTTCAAAAATTTTTCGAACCTACTCTGTGGATGTGGCCTCCTTTGTGGGAGTGGCTTGCCGGCCATGTGACCTGGTGGGAGTGGTTTGCCGGCCATGTGTTTTCTCTCTCTCTCTCTCTCCTTCTTTTTGTCTCTCTGTCCCTTTTTCCTTTTTTTCTTTCATCTCTCTCTCACTTTTTCTTTCTTTTTTTCTTTCTTTCTTTCTTTCTTTCTTTCTTTCTTCCTTTCTTTCTCTTTCTCTCTCTGGGTGAGTCTGTGTGTGTGGTGTGTGTGTGTGTGTGTGTGTGTGTGTGTGTGTGTGTGTGTCGGTGGTGGGTTTCAAAATTTTTTGGAACCTCTTCTGTAAGTGTAGCCTGCTTTCCGGGTCCACTGGTGGAACTTCTTCTAACCGGTTTGGTAGATTTGACGAACCGGTTCTACCGAATTGGTGCGAACTGGTAGGAACCCACCTCTGGCCGTAACCCTTCTCTTTCTGGATGGGCCACTAAGATACTGACAGCCATGAGGGACAAACAAGGATGCAGTACATTACTTCAGAGTAGTCTACAAAATTACAGGCAGTCCTCAATTTATAGCAATAGCAATAGCAGTTAGACTTATATACCACTTCATAGGGCTTTCAGCCCTCTCTAAGCGGTTTACAGAGTCAGCATATTGCCCCCAACAACAATCCGGGTCCTCATTTTACCCATCTTGGAAGGATGGAAGGCTGAGTCAACCCTGAGCCGGTGAGATTAGAACCGCTGAACTGCAGATAACAGTCATCTGAAGTGGCCTGCAGTACTGCACCCTAACTACTGCGCCACCTCGGCTTTCTGACTATAACTATGACTACAACTGACCCCCAACATTTCTGTTGCTAAGTGTTAAGTGAGTTTTACCCCCTTTTGGGCCACAGTTGTTGCATGCTTTCCAGTCTTTGTGGGGCAACAACAACAACCACAACAATAATGTGGGTTAGTAGATGCCTGGAGACAGCAGAATAGAAGAGAAAGAACTGGAGAAGATAACAAAAAAGAAAGCCCTACAAATAGAAATAGAACAACTGTAGCAAAGGCAAGGAAGCGTAGAACCAATAGTAATAGGCGCCTTGGGTGCAATCCCAAAACAGCTGGAGCATCATTTGAACGCCATGAGTGGCATTGACAAATTCGCCATCAGTCAATTGCAGAAGGCGGCTTCACTTGGAACAGCTTCCATCCTGCAACGGTGTCTTTAACACCATCAAACATCCAGATCTGCCTATTTAGAGTTTAGAGTTTTATTTCATTTGTATGCCGCCCTTTTCCCTAAGGGGACTCAGGGCAGCTCACACCTCAAAAAGGGAAGGGGGGGATACAGACAGTTTAACAACAACACAAAACAATACATAGTTAAAAAGCGCAACAATCATACCATTCGAGATAGGGGCAGCGAATCTTTAGCCCCAGGCCTGTCGGAACAGCCAGGTTTTAAGGACTATGCGGAAGGCCTGGAGGGTGGTGAGGGTACGAATCTCCATGGGGAGTTCGTTCCAGCGGGTCAGAGCAGCCACAGAGAAGGCTCTCCTCCGGGTAGTCGCCAGTCGACACTGGCCGGCGGATGGAATTCGGAGGAGGCCTAGTCTGTGGGATCTAATTGGTCTAGTGGAGGTAATTGGCAGTAGGCGGTCTCTCAAGTACCCAGGTCCAATACCATAAGGGCTTTATAAGTGACGACTAGCGCCTTGAAGCGTATCCGGAGACCAATAGGCAGCCAGTGCAGCTCGCAGAGGATAGGTGTTACGTGGGTGAACCGAGATGCACCCACAATCGCTCGCGCGGCTGCATTCTGGACAAGCTGAAGTCGCCGAATACTCTTCAAGGGCTGCCCCATGTAGAGCACGTTGCAGTAGTCCAGTCTGGAGGTCTCAAGGGCGCGAGTGACTGTTGTGAGAGCCTCCCGGTTCAGGTAGGGACGCAACTGGTGCACCAGGCGAACCTGGGCAAATGCCCCCCTGGTCACAGCTGACAAGTGGTGTTCAAAAGTCAGCTGTGGGTCCAGGAGGACTCCCAAGTTGCGGACCCTGTCTGAGGGGCGTACTGTTTGACCCCCCAGCCTGAGAGATGGAACACTTGGCCAATTAGTAGGAGGGAAGCACAGCAGCCACTCGGTCTTATCTGGATTGAGTACAAGCTTGTTAACCCCCATCCAGTCCCTAACAGCCTCGAGGCCCTGGCACATCACGTCAATCGCTTCATTGCTTCATTACTCTATCCCAGATCCTTGGTAAGGACTCGATAGGTAGACAAAATGCCAAATCCAGTCTGAACATCTGGATGACTGGGCGATGATGATGAGGAGGAGGAGGAGGAGGAGGATAGGAAGGCCAATGCATTTGAAATATTTTGTTTTGACTCCCTGTTGCTTCAGATATCCCTTGGCACCAGAGCACCCCTATCCAGCTCAACAACGCAGCTGCTACACGGCCGTAGCGCACTTTTTGAAGAATGCGCAGGACTACGGGGTGGACCCTAAGCGGATTGTGTTAGCCGGCGACAGCAGCGGAGGCACAATTGCTGCCAGCATTGCTCAGCAACTTGTGACAACGAAGGACCTGCCGCAGCTCCGGGGACACATCCTACTCTACCCTTTCCTCCAATGTCTGGATTTTAATTTACCTTCTTACCAGCAAAATCGCTCCGTTCCCCTCTTAACCAAGGAACTAGCCATTCGGCATGGCACAGTTTATATCTCAGGAAGGAGGGACAGAGCCAATGAGATTATGGCCAATGCCCACGTTCCCCAGGAATTCATGAGAAAGTATCAGAACTGGATCAATGTAGAACTCATTCCGGAAGAATTTAAAAGCCGGGGTTACGTGCCATTTGTACCTGGTCCGGTTTCAGAAGAACTTTTCACAAAATGCCAAATGATTTTCGAACCCACATTTTCCCCACTCTTGGCGGAAGATGCCATCATCCAGAAATTTCCAGAGACTTTCCTTTTAACCTGCGAATACGACATTTTCCGAGACGACGGCTTGCTCTACAAGAAGAGGCTGGAAGACAACGGTGTGCCTGTCACCTGGGTTCATCTCAAGGAGGGATTCCACGGGATCAGCATGATGATAGGTATGGGGCTACTGGAGTTCCCAGGTACGAGGAAGAGTCTCAACAGCGTGATCCAGTTTCTACAACGGTTCTAGAATTCAACAGAACTGTTTTATGTCAAGGACTACCTTTATTCCAGTAGAGAGGAATTCCCTGAGGATGGGCTCCAGCAGAAATCCGAAAACTCGGAAGAGTGAACCTCTCGTCCCGGTGACCAACCCAGATTTGATCTTACAACGTTATCCTGGGACACATATATATGTTCCTTCATTCTTCATGGAAAACCCAATGTAGCTCTTTCAGGGGTTCACTGTTCCCACAGGCGGACAAAAGTGAATTAAAAAAACCAGATTTATCCCACCCACCCTGAAAAGTCTCTCGATGTCTTTTGTGCCAGCCTCCCTCAACTATAGGCATAAGTTTTGTCTCCTAGCAGGACCTTGCCTTGAACTGTACTTTACTTTCACCTTAGGCTTAGACCAACTTTATTGTCACTTCAAATGTACCCTAATCGGCATACATTAAAATTACATTTCGCTGCATGTAGCTCTCAAAAGGTCACCGCCTCCAATATATACTACATAAACATGACTAAATAAATAAATAAATAAATAAATAAATACCAACTTATGCATATATACAAACTGATCTCTCTGTCTCTGAAGAGACGTTTCTCTATAGCAAGACTGATGTAGTCAAATCTGAAGGGACCTCTCCTTGTTGACGCTTCCCCCTCATCTTTCCCTCTGTCCTCTTTCCTTGCTCCCTCTTCGCTTAGGCAGCAGGTTGTTTCCCCTCCCCTCAGTTGCTGAGCTTCTGGAAGAGCGATGGCTGACTTCATGTGAATCCTTGGGGCGTCAGTAAAAAAGCAAACAATAAATCCCAGTCTGTTTCATTTCCGAGTTTCATTTCTGCCCGCCGCAAAAGACAAAGGGAGAAAAGGGAGGGTGGCGCCGAGGTGTTGCAAATGGCACGGCCGTGTTGACAGAATGGGGGTGTGTGTGCAGGTCGGTGTTCTCTGCATGTGTTGGAAGAGCAGGAACTAGCAAGGCCCTTCAGTGGGTAGAAGACTGCAAGCCCCTCATGAAACGTGTGGTCCTTTGTCCTCAGCCCCTCTGCGATCAGGGACTGCAGGGATAAATGTGTGGGAATTACACAGCCAATGTCCAAATGGAGTCAGAGATGCTGACACAGACATGTAGTTTTATACAAAGAAATACTGTGTATTATCAGTAAACAAGATAGTCAATGTTAGATATCAGAGGTCGAATTCCATTGGTCAAGAGGTCTGGCTGATCCCTTTAAAAGGGAATGCTGTCCAACCACATCCAACTCAAGCCCGAGAATCTCGGAAGACTTATCTGACTTCTATGCAGGCCCGCAGTGAGGTCTGAGTGAATTAACTCCAGAAGCTCCAGCTGCAGCCTGTGGAAAGTTCCAGGAGTTTCCATCAGGCAGAACCGCAGAACAAACAAGACTTGTCCGAAGGAACCACTCGCACTGAACTGTGCGGGTCAGGCAGAGCTACGCAAAAGCCCGCCTATCTGCGTGACTACGTCACCAGCTGGGTTCATCTATTCTAGAGGGGAAGGGTGTCAGATATCCCCCCCCCACTGATAGAGGTGTCCACCAAGGCCCTCTGTTCCGGCGGGAACAGAGGTCGAATTCCATTGGTCAAGAGGTCTGACAGATCCCTTTAAAAGGGGATGCTGTCCAACCCGTCTGAGACGGATGTTTACTTGACTTGCAATAAAGAGCTGTTGTTACTGGAGCTTTTGTGTGCTTTCCTTTACCCGATCTAACACTGGTGACAAGGATGGGATCGGAAGGCAGCTCAGTCCTTCTCTTTGTTAGATCCAACATAACCAATCCCAGCAACCATTCTTTGTGTGTTTTAGCCTCCAGTCCCCTAATCACCTCTGTTGATCTTCTCTACACTCCTTTTAGAGTCTCCACCACTTTTTTACATTGGGGCAACCAAAAGTGGATGTAGCATTCCGAGTGTAGCCTTACCAAGGCCTTATAAAATGGCATTAACACTTCATGTGATCTTGATTCTGTTCCTCTGTTTATGCATCCCAGAACTGTGTTGGTGTTGGAGCTTCTTGATGTTGCTGACCTGGTGAGGCTGGCATTATGGAAAAAAGTATTAAAGGGGTACCTTCAGGAGCCGAGGTGGCACAGTGGTTAAATGCAGCACTGCAGGCTACTTCAGCTGACTGCAGTTCTGCAGTTCGGCTGTTCAAATCTCACCAGGCTCAGGGTTGACTCAGCCTTCCATCCTTCCGAGGTGGGTAAAATGAGGACCCAGATTGTTGGGGGCAATATGCTGACTCTCTGTAAACCGCTTAGAGAGGCCTGAAAGGCCTATGAAGCGGTATATAAGTCTACTGCTATTGCTATTGCTATACTCAATCCCAGCAATCATTCTTTGTGTGTTTTAGCCTCCAGTCCCCTAATCTCTTCTCTACACTCTTTTTAGAGTCTCCGCCACTTTTTTACATTGGGGTAACCAAAAGTGGATGTAGCATTCCGAGTGTAGCCTTACCAAGGCCTTATAAAATGGCATTAACACTTCATGTGATCTTGATTCTGTTCCTCTGTTTATGCATCCCAGAACTGTGTTGGTGTTGGAGCTTCTTGATGTTGCTGACCTGGTGAGGCTGGCATTATGGAAAAAAGTATTAAAGGGGTACCTTCAGGAGCCGAGGTGGCACAGTGGTTAAATGCAGCACTGCAGGCTACTTCAGCTGACTGCAGTTCTGCAGTTCGGCTGTTCAAATCTCACCAGGCTCAGGGTTGACTCAGCCTTCCATCCTTCCGAGGTGGGTAAAATGAGGACCCGGATTGTTGGGGGCGATATGCTGACTCTGTAAACCGCTTAGAGAGGGCTGAAAGCCCTATGAAGCGGTGTATAAGTCTAACTGCTATTGCTATTGCTAATCAAATAAATTGTGCACTTTTCTTTCTTTCTTTCTTTTTTGCTGCCCACCACCCAGTGAATGGATTGTGAAGTCCTGCGCTGGGAAACCTCGAATCTGACTGTTGTCTTACCTGAACGGTCCTTCTATGGGTGCTGCAAAGGGAATCCAATCATGGGTTAACTTTGTCCTTTAGCCTTGAGACTGAGTATGTAAATTTTGACCACGCCTCCTCTGACTGGACCGATTCAGTTTTCGCACGAAGTCCGCCAAAGTATGCCAATGTCAATCATGCTGTAGGCAATTCTGGTACTAAGGTACAGTCAAAAAGTCCAGTCAGAAAAAGTGAAAGGTTAGTCACAGAGTCACAATCAAGGTGGAGCCCTGACCATCCGAAACTGTGGCCGGGTTTGGATTCCCTTCGCAGCACCCATAGAAGGACCGTTCAGGTAAGACAACGGTCATTCTCCTGTGTGCTGCTCAGGGAATCCAATCATGGGATATGCCAAAGCAATTAATTCCCAGGGCGGGAGCTAGGCTGGTCAGGCTCCTCCGCAGAAGGAAGGACCCTTTGCAACACTCTCCGCCCGATCGGGCAACCAGGAATTGTCAATTCTGGTGCGTTGGCAGCTACTAACATTGCATTATGTTTTTGAACCGCTGCTTCAGCAATACTCTGCATAGTGGAGCGTAACAATGGTAAAATACATGGTAGCATTATTAAACTTAATAAAATCATACCAATAAAAAACAATCCTTGTTTCCAATTGTGAAATATACCTCCTAACCATCCATCGGTATCTAACCTACCTTTCCAAGTTTGTATTGGAACATGTGCAGTCTGTATCATTTTTTGAGTTATTTTCTCTATTACAGTTCCGGAATCATCTATCTGTATACAACAGTTACTAAGATTAAATTTTCCACATACGCCGCCTTCAGCAGCAAGCAAGTAATCTAAAGCTAAATGATTTTGCATAATATAGGTTCTTGATAATACACTTTCTTTTGCAAGTTTTGTTAATGCCAATGCAGTTTCATTAGTAATTATTTCTAACACAGCTTGTAATATAATAATTCTATTAAGCATATATATTGGTGTGCGATAGCCCCATGAGCCATCTTGTGCCCATGATGCAGGATCATAATATGCAATAATTCTTTCTGGGGGCCATTCATCACCCTTCCAATTTCCTATTTTTGTCCCCTTGGAAAGATTTACTGAACGTTTATGTCTTTCAAGGGTGTCATATACAGGTATTCCTAATTTTTGTTTTTTCTCTATCGGAATTAGGAAGAATGAAGGTTGAATGGCACCCAGAATACACGACCCGTACCATCCTGCAGGTAACATATTATAAGCAAAATTACCACATATCCAAAACAATCCATCCGGTGAATTCCATTCAATGGTATCATTTTCAGGGTCCGAAATTCCCTGTAATTTAGTCAAATTTATTAACGAGTTTTCAGGTTGAGTCATATTAGTTTGTGAAATCCAAGTATTATTTTCCCATTCATTTGAACATTTCAAAAATCCCATAGGTTTATTTCTATTGGTCTGGTTATTCTTATTTCTAGTATAACATATATGGCCAACAATATGTGAGGTAACTTGCCATGTCTCATTAAATTTATTATTAAAGGTAAAATTCCCATGCCATTGTGCTATTTCAGTATAATTTGCTTCTTGTACGTGCCATGGCCAGCGATCTCCCATAGTAGTACCTCCACAAACAAAACAATTCTTCAACATAAGCTCTCTAGCAACTTCTTAAGCTAAATTAATAAACATATTTTTTGCTCTTGGGGGTGTAGGTAGGTCATTAAGTTTTTCAATTTCCTGTTCATAACTCCAAAAAAACTTTACAGGCTGATTTGTTAATTTTGTGGCTTCAGTTTTTACAAGAATATATCCATAAGGATCCTTCCCTGTTCTATCTATACCAATACCATAATGATAGTACCGGGTACCCAAAGTACCTGCTACATGAGCAGAAAGGCAAATAGGTGTACAGTGATGAGATCGACAATCAGTACTAGCTGGGGTGATGGAGAGATTAAAATTATTAGGTCCCCGACCGTTCGTATACCAATACGCACTAGGTTGTCTATAGCCTCCATATGAGGAAGCTGTTGAGCGGGTAAATAAATATTTACGGTATTGGATATATGATTGTTCCCATGATTGTCCTCCACAAGGCACTCCAGCGGATCCCCACCCTTGTCCTTTATCAATTGCCAAACATGCATCAAAACAAACAGTAGTAGGTTTTTCTCCTCTGGTAATATTATGGGTTATATATCCTGATGATTTCTGTGCTTGAGCAAATTGATCTTCCAGACTAGTAGATCCACCCTTATAGCCATAAACATAAATACTACTAGTAACAGATCCTACTGCTTTTGGTTCATAACATTGTATCCCATTTGATGTGTGGCACTGATTATACTGTGTATTATTATATATACATGGCGGTAATGTAGTCCCATTACATTCTGGTTTCATAGTATAATATATTAAGGTCATAGAGACCTTTATACCCTGCTTAGTTTTTTGTAAACAGGCTGTACAAACGTTTTCTTCTATTGACCTTTTATTTAGGTGGCTAAAAGAACCTCTTCCCATTTCTTGTTGATAACTTAAGAACCCTGAGAAGGAACGCATACAGTGATTAATCATTTGTTTAGTTGTTTCTCCTCGCTGTGGGGTTGCAAAAATAAATCCTGAAAAGGTATCCACCGTAACGTGAATATACTTCCAGGGTGCAAAAGGAGGGTACTGGGTGACATCCATTTGCCATATTTCACAGCGATTGATTCCTCGGGGGTTAACTCCCATAGGAATTGATGCTCCCTGCTTGCTACAGGTAGGACATTGTTGTATTATTGCTGTGGCTTCCATTTTTGAAATTTTAAACATTTTCATTAGTGCTTTTGCATTCTGGTGAAAATATTCATGACTTTCCCAAGGAGTTACAAACGCGATAAAACCTTCCCTAGCGGCTTTATCTGCATAATCATTTCCTTCTGTTAATATTCCAGGAAGTGACTGATGGCTTCTAATATGAGCCACAAAATATTGACATTTTCTATCCATAATTAATTGCTGTAATTGTACAAACATACTTAACAATTGTTTATCCAAAGCTGGTGAAAGATAGGCATCAAACAAATTATTAATTATTTGAAAAACGTACAATGAATCCACAATCAAATTAAATTCTTGATCTTTCAACTTTTCAAAAGCCAAAATAGAGGCAGCCAACTCTGAACGTTGAGCCGAACTCTGAGGGGTAGTATGGTAAACTACCCATTGTCCTTGAATTTGATACACGCAGGCACCTCTATTTTTTGTACCATCGGCAAAGACTGTGACCGCACCTTTTATTGGCATCTTACTTTGTAATGAGACTAATTGCAAATGTTGCTGATTAAGTAACAAAAATCTATAATCCGTAGGAAGATGGTATTTAATTGCTCCTACGTAATCACTTAAAGCCAATTGAAGTTCATCTGATATTTGAAAATATTTTTCCCACCATGGCAGTGGATATGGAACATAAATCGTTATTGGATCTATTCCTATTACAGCTCGGGTTCTTTCTCTAATCTTCAATATTATCTGAGATAACAGTAGCGGCTTAGGTGAAACTGTTCTTTTTGGAGTATTGGCTAAATGTATCCATTCAACAACAAAGGCTTTTTTCTGTTGTGTTTGCAATAAGCACCCTGTGGGCAAGTTTTAAGTATTAAAAATAGCCGCCGAAAGGGGTACCTGTGGAATCATCCTATCTACCCATCTCTTTGCCATGGCAGTTTGAATTATTTGAATACATTGTCTTTCCTTCTCTCCAATTGTTAACACTGTGGCGGGTTCTTTTCCTCCCGCCAAAAGTGCAAACAATGGTTGTAATTGACCTGTAGTCAGCCCCATATATGGACGTGCCCAATTAATAGAACCCAAATATTGTTGCAATTGTACTAAAGTACATTTATCCATTTCTGGCGATTTTGGAATTACTGGCGAGGCATAAGCTGTCATTATTTTGTGTCCTAAATACATATACGGTGGCATTTTTTGAATTTTTTCTTTAGCTATCACAAATCCTTTATTATTAAATTCTTTTATTATTTCCATCATTATTTGTAAATGTACACCTTGCGCATTTTTTTCTGTTGCAATTAAAATATCATCCATATAATGATAAAATAAAATTCCCCTATATTTTAACCTAAATTTTTTTAAAATATTATTAATATAGTATTGACAAAGTGTTGGACTATTTAACATTCCTTGAGGCAAAACTTTCCATTGATATCTTACTGTCGGTCTACTATAATTCAACACAGGAATAGTAAATGCGAATAATATCCTATCCTTTTTATGCAAGGGTATTGAAAAGAAAGCATCCTTTAAATCAATAACCATTAATTCATAGTTCTGAGGAATAATATTAGGGTTTGGTAGTCCACACTGTAAAGGACTCAGTGGTTGTATTACTTCATTTATTTTTCTTAAATCTTGAAGCATTCTCCATTTTCCTGATTTCTTTTTTATTACAAAAACAGGCGTATTATACGGACTATTGGATAATTCTATTTTTTGATCTAACAATAATTGCTGAACAATTGTTTCTAAGGCTTCCAATTTAAAATTGGGGAGTGGCCACTGGTCGATCCATATGGGGGTGCTATCTTTTAGTGTAAGTTTCATAAGTGGGTCCATTTTATTCCAATGTCAAAGTTGCTCCAAATTGGGACATCAAGTCTCTACCCCACAAATTAACATGTAATTTTAAGACAACCGGACGAATACGTGCCTTGGTTGTAGAACCCGGGATAGAAGCTTCTAGCCACTCCACACTGGATTGAGCCAGTTGAACACCTCCCACTCCTTTAACGGCTGCTGCAGTTTGCAAGGGCCAAGAGGCTGGCTACTGTGTGGAACTGATTACTGATACATCAGCACCAGTATCTAAAATACCAGTAAAGGGAACACCATTGAGTACTACAGTCAGAAACGGTTTTTGAGCTTTTACCCCTGTAGTAAAATATTCTTCATGGGTAGTTATTAAATCTCACAAAGGCATTTTTTCACAATGCCTCAGGGGGTTATATCCGTAGGGGTTGGCTTCTTAGGAAACAGGTATTACAATAGCAGCGTCCTCCCCCGCCCTGACTGTGAGCGGACTACCGCAAATACATGCCAAGGCTAGAGAGGAGATATCTGTATCCTCCAGTAAAAAAGGTGAAGCCAAAACCTTGCGAGATATAAGATCCCTGTGGGGATACATGATTAAGGGAGTTGCTGGTGGAAAATGAGCCGCTGACATATTTAGTGGCAAAAAGTACACTAATCCTGGAGTAAACATTTCAATTGTTTCTGAAGCTTGAATTACCACTGATTGCACAACTGCTTCTTTTTCTGCAAAATCCACTGGTTCTCTAGGGGAAGTTACTATAGCCATGGGTTCTGGTTTATCAGATGGTAGAGAAACTATCGATTTATGACTTTTTGAAATATAATTTGGACAATTTAGCAATAGCAATAGCAGTTAGACTTATATACCGCTTCATAGGGCTTTCAGCCCTCTCTAAGCGGTTTACAGAGTCAGCATATTGCCCCCAACAACAATCTGGGTCCTCATTTTACCCACCTCGGAAGGATGGAAGGCTGAGTCAACCTTGAGCCGGTGAGATTTGAACCGCCGAACTGCCGAACTAGCCGAACTAGCAGTCAGCTGAAATAGCCTGCAGTGCTGCATTTAACCACTGCACCACCTCGGCTTTACATTGAATATGGCTCCTTTGATTACCGGGCTGGAACCGCGCCCGTTATCTAGTTTCCCGAAAACTGTTGTCTATTCTCACTTTCCCTCTGGTTACCTTTCCCTCTACATTCTCTTGTCCAATGACCATTTTTTCCACATTTTGGACAAGGAGTTTTTGGTCAAACTCCTTCATTTCTATTATTTGATGGTCCCGCTCCTCCTCCCGGGGCTCTACATTGATTTTTTAAATGTCCAGGTTTTCCACAGTTAAAACAGTTTCCCATTCTAGGGCCTTTAGGTTTTTGACTATTTTGGCTAATTACTAACGCATCGGCCATTAATTGCGTCTGATCCGACTACCGCGGCTTTGCGCAAGTAGTCTACCAAAGTTTTTGTCAGATCTCCTCTTAGTGGTTCCAAAACCCTTTTACAATCCTCATTGGCATTTTCAAAGGCTAATTTTATCATTAATTCTTTTCTCACTAATGCATTATTAATTTCCCTATTAATTACTTTTTGCAATTTTTCTACAAAGTTACTATATGGTTCCCCGTTCTCTTGCTTAATGGAAGTAAAACTAGATGTACTGGCGGATCCCATATCATCCAAATGAGCAAAAGCAAATACAGCTGCTTTTCCAGAGACCTTTAAAGAAGCTCTCGGAATGGCCATTTGTTGATCATGTGTGGCAAAGTTGCCCACTCCTTGTAACTGATCGGTGGGAAAATTGGCATTAGTACCATGTAATACCGCACATTGTTCTCGATAAATAGCCTTCCATAACATGGCTTGTGTCATACTAAGGACTGATTTTGCAACGGAGTACCATTCATTTGTCAGTAAAACGTAATTGTCAGATAAGTTTTGAAATAAACCCTGCACATATGGAGATTGTAGTCCATATGTTGATATTGCATTTTTCAAGTTTTTTAAGACTTGGAATGCCAGGGGAGTATGAACGGGATTTGCTCCTGCAAAATCAACAGGAAAAGCAGCCATCATTTGTAGATCATCTAATTCTACGTGTCCACTACTTCTTGCGGCCTGGACTCCCGTGGTCAAAGGGCCGTATGGACATCCAGTATTTAAAACTGGATAAATATTAGATTTTTCTTCCTGAGGAGTTTGTTGCATGATCTCCTTTTTATTTTCCTCCTTTACTTCCTCTACAACCTCTGTTGTCACCTCTTCATATTTTGGAGGGGCGCTTGGACCTATTAAAGGTTTCAATTCATTACTTTGTTTTTTGGAAAGAGTAAAAGTATCTCCCTGGTGTAAACAAAGGGCAGTTAAAACAGCCTTCCAATTTATTAATATGGATGGTGGCGCCCTAGGTTCCTCATGTAAATAAGAACCTATATCTGTCCATGTTTTAATATCCAATGATCCATATAGGGATATGATGGACAGTTTTGCCAAATATATTTTAATAGTTCCTGAACTCCTTTCTTTGTAGGAAGTTCCCCTCTATTCTTTAATATATTTTTATGAGCTCCAACTATTTGTCCAATTTCCTTAAGGTGAGCCACCTGCTCTTTAGACAAATCTGCCCCCATACTTACGAATTTGCGCTGGGTAAGAGATGAGGGTGTTGGGCACGCGATGAGCCCCTTCTGTCTCTCCGCGTTGCACCTCGACTGGTTCCTGGCATTGTAAAATGAATCACGTCGGGGTCACCACTTGAAGAGACTGCGCCTGCAGGGTGCCATATATGATAATATGTAGCATCGAGAGAACCACACCTCCAACATTTAGGCTGTACATTCGGATACATAGAAGCCAGCTTTTTAGGATCTAAATGCCATCTATAGAACATCTTGTAAAAATTTTCTCTCAGATTTTGAGCTTGTGTAAATTTCACATTTCTTACCCAGATTCTTTCCCATGTGTCCAACATTATTGGTTCCTCAATATTTTGAGCCCATTTTATCATACAATCTTTAACTAATTCTGTTTCCGAATCCATCTGTATTAATACATTATATATCCTCTTTATATGCATTAAGCTTTTTTTTAAAAAAAATATATTTTATTCATTTTCACATTCCATTTTACAGTCACTTATATACTGAATATTTGCTATAAGAAAAGAAATAAAATAAAATAAAAAAGAAAACACAACTCATCATCATTCACAACCCCACCTGACACTTCCATCCTCCATACACCCCATCTTCCACCTCCAACTTTCCTTTCCTCCCTCTAACACTCCCCTTCCCTACTTCCCTTTCCCCTCAAACCTTCCTTTCTCCCCTTCCTCCTAGCATTCCCCTTGCGCCCTCCTTACATTCCCCTTACTCCTTCCTTACTCCTCCCTCCTCTTTCCCTCTACCTCTCCCCTTGGTGTGTTCCTTTATTCAACTCTTATTTATTAATATTGAACTATAATATAATAAAAAATAAAAAATAAAAAATAAAATAAACCAAGGAAAAAAATATAAAGAAAGAAAAGAAAAAAAGAAAGAACAACCGTATACAAGTGCATTCTTCTTCTTATTGAAACTATATTAGCACCCACTCACCCACCCCCCATAGATCCCCATCCCTAGTCCCCCCGACTTCCCAGGGCCCACACCTGGCACTGCCCTCTGTCAAACCCCTTCTAAAGTATCTTATGATCGTGTGAATTAAAGATAAAAGTAATATAAAAAAAATAGATAAAAAGAATTTACAAATTATAAAAAGGAAAAGAAAAGAAAAAAAAGAGAAAAAAAGAAAAAGAAAAAAAGAACTCTTTGTATTAAGCTCAGCCCCCCATCTTTATTTATGTTTAAACAGTATAAATCATTCTATATGTATTTTATTCTCATCTCTTGCTTCTTTGTTATTTACCCCAACCTCCTGTAGACTCTCCAGTTCATCTTCCTTAACCTTATATTCAAATAAAAATTTATACAAATTTGTGCAGACATCAGTTTACAATCTAGCTCAGAATAATCTCACCAAACTTTCCCTTCTAGTAAGATTTAAGCAGCGTGAATCATTCCACATATTCAAATAATACTTTACACAAAAATCAGTTTGCATTCTATCTTAAAATAATCTCATCAAGCTTTCCCTTCTAATAGGATTTAAACAACGTAAATCATTCCGCATGCATTTTGCCCTCGTCCCTTGCTTCTCTGATGTTTACCACTATTTCCCATAGTCCCTCCAAATAATCTTTAAAAATTTATACAAATTTGTGCAGACATCAGTTTACAATCTAGCTCAGAATAATCTCACCAAACTTTCCCTTCTAGTAAGCTTTAAGCAGCGTGAATCATTCCACATATTCAAATAATACTTTACACAAGAATCAGTTTGCATTCTATCTTAAAATAATCTCATCAAGCTTTCCCTTCTAATAGGATTTAAACAACGTAAATCATTCCGCATGCATTTTACCCTCATCCCTTGCTTCTCTGATGTTTACCACTATTTCCCATAGTCCCTCCAAATAATCTTTCTTAACCTTATTTTCAAACAATAATTCACACAGAAGTCAGTTTACCTTTTAACTCGAAATACTCTGATCAGGCTTTCGCTCCCCCTCCACCTATCCCGCGTTACCCGGCTCCCTCCTCCCAAACTAAAGTTCAGTAAGGTTACCATCTCCACTCTCTTCACTTTAGAGTCCTGGACAGTTTAAATTAAAGTTCAGACATACAAGTCCCGTGAAATATACATTCAGCATCCACATAATTCAGTCCCAATATCACACCACCAATATCCAGTTCCGCTTTTTCTACCGGAGAGAGATCGCAAACCCCCATTCAATCCACAACTTTGGCGAATATTTTGGAATATCTAAATCCTCGATCTCCGCTCTTCTGCTTCTCCGAGAGAGGGAGAGCTACCCCCTCCATCTTGCAGCCATGTGGTCTGCTGCTTGCCTTCTCCTTCGGCTTGTCTTTCCTCTTTTCCAAGTGAATCAGGAAGTCCCGCCTTCAAAGTCTTATAGTAGAAATCTCGAGCCTCCGAAACAGAACTGAGACGAAATCTTTGATTCTCAAATGTGACCGTAATGCCGGCTGGGGCTTCCCATTTATATTGTATCTGGTGGTTTATAAGCTCTTTAGTTAAGAAAGTATAGTCTCTTCTTGCTTTTAACATCTGGGATGGTATTTCTTTGAAGACAATCAAATCCTGCCCATCGACTCGCAACCTGTTATTGTAAAACTTTTGCATGATCGCATTTCTGGATTCTTTTGTGGAGAAATATATAATTATGTCCCTCGGGAGCTGTCGCTGTTCCGCTACCAACGAATTCTGGCGATAGATTTTCCGAATCTGCCAATCAAAATTAAGTCCCGTGCTTCCCACCGCATGGCTGAAGGCCTCAACAAAGGTCTGTTTCAAATTCTCTCGCTCCTTTTCGCGCAATCCTCTGACTCTTATTGCAAATGCCTTCTTGTTAAAATTTATCATAACGAGCTGTTCTTGAGTATCTCTAATTTTTTGTTGTAATGTTTGGATATTAGTAGTCAAATTAGAATTAGCCTCCTCCAAGCTTTCCAATTTATTCTCCATTTCAGCGGTATAATCTGTCAGAGCAGACACGGCTACAAACGTATTCGCCTTCATTTGGGCAATCTTAGACTTTAAATTACCATATAGCTCCAATACAAATTCTTTAATTTCCTGTTTAAAGTCATTAAGCATTTTAAAGAAAAATTCCTGTGTTAAGAATTCTCCAGTAGAGGGCGTAGGAGACAAGGGCAGCGATTTCATAGTAGATTCTTTAGATTCATTCGTAGATTCTTTAAGCACATTCGTAGAGAAACGCTTCGATTTTGACCTGGGAGCCATTATAAATAAACAAATAAACAGCGCTCTCGCTCCCCTCTGTTTCCAAAAAAAAATTATTTTGTTAAGGAGCGGTCTGCAGGAAGGTAAAGCCGGCTAAGTACATCCCCTATCAGTCACCAACGGAGAAAAATCGCCATTTTGAAGTCTGTTTAAACAAAGAAGCCTCTAGGACAAATGAGGCTGGTGTTTAAGATAGTAATAAAAGCAAAAATCTCACAGGGGTGGGACCCGCCCGTATTAATCATAGCTTCAAACAACTTTGCTTTGTCCTGAGGGGGGAGTCACCTGTCTAGGGCTGCAAAAAAAAGCAGCTGAGAAGAACTGGCTGGAGATAAAAGCTCATATGCATTAAGCTTTGATCTCTTATTTGTTTAAACAGATTATCCTCAACTTGGATAAAACCAATTTTTTGATCTATTTTCCACCTAGCCTGTAATTGCCCATACTGGAACCATGTTTGAACTACCTTCTCCTCTTTTAATACCTCTAAAGATTTTAATTGTAATACCCCCCTTTCCGAGGTAAGAAGCTGTCTGTAAGTAATTCTGTCCTGTTTTTGTGCTGTATTCATATTTTCAATTGCGTGTCTAGGAATTGCCCACATGGGTATCTTGTCATTTAATTTATATTGGTATTTCTTCCAAACCCGCAATAAAGTATTTCTTAAAATATGACTTTTAAAATTCTTATCCAATTTTTTGTTGAATAACAGGTAAGCATGCCAGCCAAATACCAGATCGTGTCTCTCAATATTCAATATTCTATCATTGGTTAAATGAGTCCAATCACTAATTACAGATAATGCCACTGCATCATAATATAGTTTTAAATTAGGTAGTTTCAATCCTCCTCTCTCACGTACATTTTGCATTATTTTCATCTTTACCCTCGGCTTCTTTCCTGCCCACACAAATTTGTTGATACCCTTCTGCCATTCTAAAAGGTTCGCATCTTTTTTAAGTATAGGTAACATTTGGAAAAGAAATAAAAATTTTGGTAAAATGTTCATTTTCACTGCCGCTATCATACCCAGCAAAGATAAGTGCAATTTCTCCCATTTTTTCATCTCTGTCTGTATGCTATGCCAAAGTGGTTCATAATTATGCTTATATAATTTCCCATTTGAAGTTAAAATGTTAACTCCAAGATATTTGACTTTTTTAACTACCTCACATCCTAGCATCACTCCTAATTCTTCCTTTTGTTTAATATTCATATTTATAGCTAATATTTTGGTTTTCCCTAAATTTATTTTAAAGCCAGACACTTGACCATATTGATTAATCGTATTCATTAAAACCATACTGGATTCCTGCGGTTGTTCCAATATTATGACATAGAGCCAAGGTGGCGCAGTGGTTAAATGCAGCACTGCAGGCTACTGCTAGATCAGCAGTTCAGTGGTTCAAATCTCACCGGCTCAGGGTTGACTCAGCCTTCCATCCTTCCGAGGTGGGTAAAATGAGGACCCAGATTGTTGGGGGCAATATGCTGACTCTCTGTAAACCGCTTAGAGAGGGCTGAAAGCCCTATGAAGCGGTATATAAGTCTACTGCCATGACCAAATCATCCGCAAAAGCGCGGACTCTATATTCTTGCTGCCTAATCTTGATCCCTTTTAAACCATCCAAGCCCCGTATTTTATTCAACAATACTTCCAAAGTTATAATAAACAATAATGGGGACAAAGGACAGCCCTGTCTTGTACCTTTTCCAATTTGAAAAGAGTCTGTTAAACTCCCATTGACTATGATTTGTGCTGTTTGCTGTTGGTATATTGCTTTAATTGACTGTAAAAAATTATCTCCTATCTGCATTTTTTGCAATATCTTCAGCAGAAATTGCCAGTTAACTCGATCAAAGGCCTTCTCAGCATCCAAAAATATAAACGCAGCAGGGATCTGGTTGTTCTTTCCCAAATATTCTAATGCATTAATAATTAATTTAACATTACTTTTCATCTGTCTCCCTTGTATAAAACCTGTTTGGTCCGTATGTATCAATTGTTGAATAACCAACATTAACCTATTTGCTAATATTTTAGTAAAAATTTTATAATCTACATTCAGTAATGAAATAGGTCTATAATTTTTGGGTTGAGTAGTATCTTGATCTTCTTTGGGTATCAAAGATATAAACGCTGTCTTCCAAGATGGAGGGACTTTACCTTCCGTTTGAATCATATTAAATAATTCTCTAAGAGGTTCTACCATTTCTAACTGTAAGTTTTTATAGTAAACCGCTGTCAAGCCATCTGTACCTGGTGCTTTCCCTGACTTTAATTGCTTAATTACCTGCAGGATTTCCCCCGAGGTTATTGGTTGATTCAATTTTTGCCTGTGCTCTTCTCTAACTGAAGGTATTTTCTCTTTGTCTAAATATTTGTCTATGTCTAAACCATTAATTTTATCCCTTTTATACAGTTCTGTAAAAAATTCCCAGAAAGCCTTTTGAATCTCTTCCTGTTGAAACACCTCCTTCCCTCTGTAAATCAGTTTAGATATATTTCGAGTTTTCCTTTTTTTCCTAATCTGATAAGCTAACCATCTGCCAGGTTTGTTTGCATTACAAAAAGTATTGTGTTTTGCATATAATAAATTAGTAGCTACCTGGTCAGAGATCAACATGTCAAATTGAGATTTTAATATGTTAATAGCTTCCTTAACCTTTGTATCGTCTGGGTTCATTGTTAACTCCAGCTCTTTTCTCTTAATTTCCTCTTCCAGTTCTGTTCGTTTTAACCCTTGCTTATTTCTATGTGTTTTATTTATATTCATCAAGACTCCTCTCATATACGCTTTGCTTGCATCCCATACAAATTCCATAGATGTACCCTTATTCATATTCAAAACAAAATATTCAGATAGTAATTTTTTACAATCATTAATATACTTTTCATATCTAAATAAGTTTTCATTCAATCTCCAAGACCTTCAAGGTGGCGCAGTGGTTAAATGCAGCACTGCAGGCTACTGCTAGATCAGCAGTTCAGCGGTTCAAATCTCACCGGCTCAGGGTTGACTCAGCCTTCCATCCTTCCGAGGTGGGTAAAATGAGGACCCAGATTGTTGGGGGCAATATGCTGACTCTCTGTAAACCGCTTAGAGAGGCCTGAAAGGCCTATGAAGCGGTATATAAGTCTACTGCTATTGCTATTGCTTCTTGCCTGCACTACCCTTCCCAACTCCATCCAAACTGGGTTATGGTCCGAAAGGACCCTAGCCGCAATCTTTGTTTTCTTGATCCTAGAAAGCAAATCATTAGTGGTTAGAATAAAATCAATCCTTGAAAGGGATTGATGCCTGTCCGAGAAGAAAGTGAAGTCATATTCCTCTGCATTTCTTTCTCGCCAAATATCTCTCAATTCAAAATCATCCATAATGTCAAAGAAAGGTTTGGGTAACTTTGCTCGCATCTTAGTATTTAGGCGGGAAATCTTCTTATCTCTCTTAGTGTCTATCACTCCATTCCAGTCACCCAATAGTATACAGGAACTATAGTCCCACTGTACTAATTTAGCATGAAGATTTCTATAGAATCTATCTTGCTGTTGATTGGGAGCATAAATTCCCAAAAGTAATGTCTTTTTCCCTTCTAAGATTAAATCTAAAGCAATATATCTTCCGAAGGGATCTGCTTCTATTAATTCAGCTTTCATATCTTTTCTTAAGTATACAACTATACCATTCTTCTTTTCCATAGCAGAAGTTGCAAAATGTTGACCAAGTTTTGAGTTGATCAAATATTTTTGATCAGTTGACTTGATATGAGTTTCTTGCAAACAAATTACATCGTTCTTAAACTGTTTGAGATAATGAAATATTTTCTTCCTCTTCTGTGGAGAATTCAGTCCGTTGACATTCCATGTTAAAATCTTAGTTGTCATCTTTGGTTGGTTGAAGCATTTTTAGAGCTTCCTGCATGGCCTGTTTAACCTTAGGTCTAGCTCCTCCCACTGCTTCCAGATTTGTTATTGTAGTTCCTTGATCGATGGACGATGATTGTTGATGCTGTTGCTTTTTAGCTTGTTTCTCCATACGTCTAGTAGTCATGCGGCTAGGTCTTGGTTCCACAGCACCTTGCACTTCTAGAGAAGAGAGATGCTCCTTCTTGTCTGGTGGTGGTGTAGTTTGCTGTCTATCCTGTCCTTCTTGTGATCTTTCTCTAGGTCCATATGGTGCAGGGTATCCGGCCTTCAATATATTATAATAAAAATCTCGGGCTTTCCATACAGAGTTGAGGCGGTACCTTTGCTTATCAAATGTAAATATGATGCCAAATGGTGCATCCCATCTATACTGTATCTGATGATTTCTGAGTTCTTTGACCAAAAAAGCGTAGTCTCTCCTGGCTCTTAACATTTGAGGTGGTATCTCTTTCAAAACAGCCAGGTCTTGACCGCCAATTTGAAGCTTAGTGTTATAAGACGCTTGCAGTACCATATTTCTAAGCTCTCTTGTAGTAAAATATATAACGATGTCTCGAGGAAGCTGCTTCTGCTTTGCCAGCCAGGAGTTAACGCGGTAAGCTTTGTCAATTTGCCAGTCTAGGTTGGTCCCTGGTCTTCCCATCAGGCGGTCAAAAGCTTCCGATAGGATCTGTTTCAGGTTCTCCTGTTTCTCCTCACGCAGCCCCCTTACTCTTAATGCAAACTCCATTTGTCGGTACTGTATCATAATAATTTCTTTTTCAGCATTTTCCACTTTTTGTTCTACCACCTCTGTTTTCAATGTCAAGTTAGTATTGGCATCATTAAGAACCTCTAGGCTTCCGGGGGAGGAGCCTGCCGTCGCCGGTGGCTCAAAGGAGCTGCCCTCAGAGTTCTGGTTTGTATATCTAAAAAATCTATAGATATCTCCCCTTTCAGGCAAAAAAGAGGCAGGGAGAAACTCAGTCATTAGAATCTCTTTGTAGTTCACAGCCTTTTGTTTTTCACTGTGAACGGAAAAGAGGTTCAACAAAAGCTGAGGTTTTTTTTTACTCCAGCCAGATCTTCTCAGCTGTTTTTTTTTCAGCTCAAGGCAGGTTGTCCCCCCCCTCAGGACAAATCTAAGCTATTTAAAATCGATCCGGGCAGCGACAATTCCTGAGAATCTTTTTGTTTATTATTATTCAAAATACCAGCTTCAATCTTACAAAAAACTCCTTTGTTTAACTGCTTTTCAAAATGGCGATTTTATAGCTTTCGCATTTGATATATAATATACTTAACTAGCCCCGTTTCCCTGAAGACTTCTCTTTACTAACTGCCAAAAGCTTATTGAAAGTATTTTATCTTAAATCAAGGTGAGCAGAGACTTTGTTTGTTTTCTTTTTTTCTTTTATAATGGCTCCAAAGTCAAAGCATCCGAAATGTTTTTTCAACAATACATCCCAAGCAATTGCTATAAAGCCGCAGCCTTTGTCTTCTACGCCCTCTACTGGAGATTTGTTAACGAAAGAATTTCTTTTTGAAACTCTTAAAGAATTTAGAGTGGAAATGAAGCAACTTGTTTCGGAATTATGTGATAAACTTGATGCCAAGATTGCTCAAACAAAGGAGAATATGATCGAGGTTATAACTGTAATGACAGATTATATTGCAGGAATGGAAGATAAACTGGAACTTTTGGAAGAAGCTAATTCTAATTTGACATCTAAAATTGAAATGTTGCAACGGGAAGTTGAAAATGCAGAAAGGCAACTTGTTATGACAAATTATAAAAAGACTATGTTTGCAATAAGAGTTAGGGGATTGCGTGAAAATGAACAGGAGAATTTGAAACAGACCTTTTCTGAGGCTTTCAGTCGTTTGGTGGAAAGTCCAGGACTCAACTTTGATTGGCAGATCCAAAAAATTTACCGCCATAATTCATGGACAGCAAAACAGAGACAGCTTCCAAGAGATATAATTATATATTTTGCTACAAAAGAATCTAGAAATGTGATACTACAAGAGTTTTACAATAACAGGCTGCGAATTGATGGACAGGATTTGATCGTCTTCAAAGAAATACCACCCCAAATGTTAAGATCCAGGAGAGACTATGCTTTTTTAACCAAAGAACTCAGAAATAATCAAATAGAGTATAGATGGGAGGTGCCATTTGGTATTACGGTTACATTTGATGACCAGAAACATCGCCTCAACTCTGTTTGGGAAGCCCGATCTTTACTACAAGATCCTGAAGGCGGGACTTCCTGAATCACCCGGACACGGAGAAAGACAAGGAGAAGTAGAAGAGAAACAACCAAACATACAACTACAAGGCGGGAGGTATCGTTTTTCCACTCCAGAAGGGCAGAAGAGCAGAGAACAAGGATTTAGTTTTGCTTCAAAAACATTTGCTTAATTTTAAGTTGAATAATACTTTGTGACTTCTGTCTTATATAAAATGGTATAGTGATATACCGATGAAGAGACATTAAGGTTGAAAGAAATGATGCTGATTTTCTCAGAAAATATACTGTATGGGACTTAAAAAAAAAGACTTGATGGATAACTTTGAACTTTTATATAAATTGTTTATGATTTATTCTCTAGGGTGAGGAGGGCGGAGATTGTGATGTTTCTGGATTGTGGCTTAGGTTGAATGGAGTTGGGAAGTGTGGTGCAGATGGGAGGGTAGTGAAGGTTCAATTAGAGCTTATTCGGAGCCAGAAAGTAAGTTGATTTTTATAGAAATTGTCATGGTATTTGAATATAATGCCTGGAAGGATATATTCAGGGAGTTTGAAGGAAGGCGGAGCAAATATGAGAGGAGTACGGATGATATAAAATATATATATGGACACGGGTAGAGGCAGGATGAGAGGAGTTAGAATGGAAACCGTGAGAAATATTTGAGGTGTTTAAATTGCTTTATAGAGAAGGAGGTAAAAGGGACAAATTAAAGGTTTGGAAATGGACACATATTTAGATAAAGAGATAAGGCCCCTAGCTACAGTAGAATTTTATCTGATTAACTCACTTGGTTTCAACATAGTTTGAAATCCTGCAAGTAATAAATTAACTGAGATTAGGAATGATGCACATTGCTTAAGTTTTAATAATGATGGGAAGCTGAGCTTAATATAGAGAGTTTATTGATTTTTCCCCTTTTTTCTTTTTTTGTTTTTTCTTTTTTATTCCTTTCTTTTTTTCTTTATTTTTAATCTTCTAATTCTTAATCTATTTGGTTTTAATATACTCCAGACTGTGCTTGATAAAGAGTTATGCCGGGAATGGGATCTGGGAAGTCGGAAGGGGGCTAGGGAGGGGGGTTCACGGGGGGGAGGGGGGGAGGGTGGAGAGATAGTTTCAATTTTCAAAACAATAAGAATGCACTTGTATACTGTTGCTCTTTTTTCTTTTTTTTTCTTTTCCTTTCCCCCCCCTTTTTTTTCTCTTTTCTTATAATTTTAGTGTAAAATACAAATTGAATAGATCAATGAATAGTAGAAATACACCGAAGTGAGGAGTAGAGGGAAAGAAGAGGGAGGAGTTAAGAGGGAGTGAGAGGGGAATGTAAGGAGGGTGAGATGGAGGGAAGGGGAGAAAGGAATGTTTGAGGGGGAGGGGAAGTAGAAGAGGGGAATGCTGGAGGGGAGAAATGAAAGTTGGAGGGGGAGAAGAAAGGGTGTATGGAGGATCGAAGTGTTATGTTGGTTTTCCATGGTGGAATAGAAGATGAGTTGTGTTTATTGCTTTTTTAATTGCACAGTATATAAGTGATTGTATATAAAGGAAAATGAAAATGAAATAAAACAGTTTTCAAACAAACAAAAAAAGAACCTCTAGAGTATCTTCAATTCCAGAAATATGTTCTGTTAATACAGTTACAAGTCTCAGCATTTCGTCTCTAATTTTACCAACCTTAGCGTCAAATTTCTCATACAGCTCCTGTTTAAGTCCTTTTATTTCACTTTTAATTTCTTCTTTCATTTCTTTTATTTCCTCTTTTCTCTCCTGCTTTACCACCTCTCTATTATCTCTAAACTTATCTTCCATTTTAATTGTCTGTGCATTAAGAGCCTCGCTTAGATTACTCAGGAAAAATTCTTTCGTTAACACATCCCCAGCAGGGGGCGTGGGAAGCGGAGGCTGCAGCTTTGTGCCAGGCACTGAGGATGTGCCCCTGGAAGTAGAGGGTGACGACTTCAAGTTAATATTTGGTTTTGAAGCCATTTCAAAATTTATCTGCCTGCAGTTAATAAAACTCTATTGCCTGAATATGCAGCTTTAAGTAAAGAGGCTGAGTTCCCCTTTTATTTTGAAGTTTAAGGCTTGGTTAAACTTTCAGTGAGTAAACATTGTAACAAGACCATTCAGCAGATTCATCACCGTTTAACTTCCAGATAAGCAAGATTAATGAAGGAGTAAAATTCTTGTAGAAATGAAACTAATTAAAAAGCTTCTGCTGGCCTATTGTGAAACCAAAACAGATGATAAGCAATCTCTTTTGTTTTGAATTCTTGTGACAATTAACAAAAAGTGTTCGTTATTACTGGAGAAACCAGCCTGCTCGGTGCCATTTTAAAAGCCTCTAAGTAAATAATTTTTCGGAGGAGAAAAAGAAAAGAAGCTAAAATGTTGATAAACAATTATTGTCCACGCAAACGGATTCAGCTCGTGATAAGATTAAATCAAATAAAACTTTGAACTGAGTGGGGGAGACCTACTTTGTCCCGCACAAGGCAGTTTGAAGTTCCCAGCACGGACTGCCTTGGGCTAGCCCCCCTTTCCCTGCAAGCACAAAAGCTGCAAAAATCGAAGAGCATTTGCCAGCAAAACAATTTCTTCTTTCCTTCTTGCCTGAAGGATAAGAAAACCTGATAAGACGTAAGATGGAAGATCCTCTAAACAGGTACGTAGCCAGGAATTCGGAGGCAGCTGATTTTTTTGCTGCCACCACCAGCAGGCTCCTCCCAGGAAGTCACTGGCGTTCTTGAGGATGGGAGGGATGTGGACAAAAGTCCGGCAGGACGAGTTCCTGAGTCCTGTGGAATAATGAGTTGATCTTAGGAAGGAAGGTTACAATTTGCTATGCTAGAAAACAACTAATTTCTGACAGTATACAATAATATAAGCAGAAGCCAATATTGATTCATATTGATTCATATACTCCTTCATTCCTCCCTTTTTATTATTGGACAGGTTTCTACCTGTCGGCGATGAAGTAGGGGAGCATATTCTTTAGGGATGGTGCTAAGAACCATAATATTAGCTGGGTAACCAGGAGTGGCAGAGTTCACCGAGGAGGCAATGACCGTCATACCAGAAACGGTAGACTGAAGTATACCCTGGGAAAGAGGGATGAGGCAAAGAAAGGAAAGGAGACCTCCAAAGGCCAACAAGATAAAAAATCCAATCCTTTTCCAGTTAGAGAACATATTAGCAAACCAGTCAAACTTGATAACACTAGTCCGAGTTCGTAGAGAGACATGAGCAAGTTTCCTAATCGGAGTAGTAATTTCCTCCATAGCTTTTCCTTGGTCATCGATCTGTAAACAGAATTTGTGAGATACTTTTTCCACAGAGACATCCTTTTGTTAACCAATCGTGTAAAGCAAAGGTATTCCGGGATATTGTTGTTTTAAAAGTTGGAGCACTAGAAGTTGCATTAGTTGTTATTGCAAGCATTGGCAGGGTCCGTATAATTCTATTCACCCTGTTCCCATGCTTCAAACCATTGGCTAGGCACATAGGCAAACCCTATGACCCAGCTGGAGCATGCAAATTAAGAGTTACCACATCCGTCCATAACCCACTTCGTCTAGTTATATTTACAAGTGAGTTACTAGGTTGTTTCAGTTTAATTCCAGACTGCAAGGTGACAGTGTGAAGAAAACAGTCTTGCTTGGAATGTATCCATCATGATGAATGACGGGTGCATATTCAGCAGGGATAGTGCGTGGCATGACAAAACCACGCTCGACTAAGCCGCGCCCGATTAAACCGCGTCACTGACGTCATCAACAGGGCGACAACAGCGAGCGCGGAGAAAGAAGGGAGCTTTAAATAGCGCTTTGAAAGCAAGCCGATTCAACTTAAGGTAAGGGTTAGGTTTAGGGTTAGGATTAGGGTTAGGGTTAGATTAAGGGTTAGGGTTAGGTTTAGGGTTAGGTTAAGGGTTAAGGGTTAGGGTTAAGGGTTAGGGTTAGGGTTAGGGTTAGGTTAAGGGTTAGGTTTAGGGTTAGGTTTAGGGGGGTTAAGTTCAGGTTTAGGGGTTAATTTTAGGTTTAGCGTTTACAGCGTGCTTCTGTCTCCGTGCTGTTGTCGCCCTGTTGATGACGTCAGCTACGCGATTTCGTCGAGTGGGTTTAGTTGAACATGGTTTTGTAGTGGAACCGGGATAGTGTGGTGGACCATGATATTTGCAGGCTTATGATGAGGAGTGGTAGGCACGAGGACGCAGTGACTGCCGTTCCAGAACATATTGTAATTTCCAACTCATGTCTAATAATTCTAAAAAGGACAATAACTTGTGTTGCAAACAAACAAGCAGATAGACAAAATAGCATAGGGTGGGGCCTAGGGACTCAAAAGTGTTTAAAAATGCTCCCAAGCATAAAAGAGAGAATTTGAATTGTGAGCCGCCCTGAGTCCCCCCAGGGAAAAGGGCGGCATACAAATAAAGGAAATGAAATAAAAGAGAGAGGGAAGAAGAACAGCTTCAAAAAAGTATAAATATAAAAAAAGAAAAAAATTTGGAGTGTTAGTCAACACTCCAAAATATCAGCTTCCATTCAGTTGGAAGCAAATTCTCCAAAGGCAGATATCAGAAACAAACAAAGAAAGAAACAGTGACATAGGATGGAGCACTTTAGACTCCGACATCAAAGAGGGAGGTAGGAAGAACAGCTTTAAAAGTAAAACAAAACAGCTTCAAAATAAAACAAACTTAATGAGATAGGTTAAAACATATACAAATGTAAGCAAAATATCTCAAAATCATTTCTTTTCATAAGTTTAATTAAACATTTTAAACCTAAAAAAAATTCCAGAAGAAAAATCAAAATGGTATTCGGAGCAGAAAAGGAAATATAACTGCATAGCTTTTATATGCAGATCAAAAAGATCAAAACAGTGAAAGATAAAAGTGCCTGAGCAGGTCACCCATTTGCCCCAAATTTTTCAGAAGAGAGAAAAAAAAGGTTAAAATGAACAGAAAAACCACAGCCCCCTTTAATGACACAGAAGGAGGGGGAAAGAGGGGGGAATACACAGAGGCATTCACAGATCTCGCTCAGGGCATCTCACACACACACATTCATGGTTAAAATGAGCAAACAGACGCAACCCCCCCCTTGCTGCTTCCCTCCAAAGAATGACCCAGAAGGAAGAGGGGGAAGAGGGGGGGGATTCTGAAAGAACATTCTTTGTTGTGCTTTTTTGATAAATAATTGATGATAAATTGTGAGAAGCAATAAGGAGAAATTTCCTGACAGTGAGAACAATTTATCAGTGGAACGGGTTGCCTCCAGAAGTTGTGGGGGTTGGACTAGAAGACCTCCAAGGTCCCTTCCAACTCTGTTATTCTGTTGCATTCATTTCAAAAATTGTGTAAAGCTAATTGTCTGTTAGGAAACATGGTTTCCAGAGGCTCCCATCTAAATTACAGGGTGCCTCTGAAATCCTTAATTAAGGGGAATAAATTAAATAATACCAGTAATCTTCAGGGATTATGATATCACTATCTCTTAGGACAACTGGGTTCAGATCAGGTTGATCTGATGCAATGTCCCAATATATATGAAGTTTATATGGGAGCAATCATATAAGAAAAGGCTTGACAGTCCACCCATCGCCTACTGTTCAAAGAACTGCCAGAACACCTGACCGTCGGACGAAGAACCAAGCAAATTAAACTTTAAGGCAATTTCCTTTGGCTGGGATAGTAAGTCGGGGAAAAAATATCCCATCTCTGATCTCAGGACCTTCCCACCATGGAAATGACATGGGGTCAAACTCTGTGGACGATGGCACCTTACTTCTACATTTCAGCCCCATTTTTATTCCTCGGGTGGGCTCTTTACTATGGCCTCACCAGCATGCATATCCCTCCGGGAATCGACCAGGGGACAAAACTGCGCTTTATCTTTTTGATCGTGAAAAGTTTTGCTGGACTGGTAAGTCTCTGACTTTGGATTCTAACTTTGCTTTCAGTTGGTTTGCCTGGCCAGAGGATCCAAAACAACAATTTGGTTAGCCGGATTTATAAGAAAACCAAAGTCCAGGGTTTGTTTGTTTTTTTCCTCAGATTGCTTTGGGGATCTACCTCACCAATATCTCAACGGTTGCCACAAAGAAGAGGGAGTCAAGCTTGCTTGTTTTTGTTTTGTTTTGCCTTTATTTGTATGCCGCCCTTTTCCCTGAGGGGACTCAGGGCGGCTCACAATTCAAAAAAGGGAGGGGGAAAAGACAAACAATAGACAATACAACATGTTAAAAAGAAAACACAACAATCGCACAATTCGAGTGGGGCTACAATCTTAACCGCAGGTCAGCCGGGACAGCCAGATCTTTACAGCGGCGCGGAAGGACTGGAGGGTGGTGAGGGTCCGAATCTCCATGGGGAGTTCGTTCCAAAGGGACGGATCAGCCACTGAGAAGGCTCTCCTCCGGGTAGTTGCCAGTTTGCACTGGCTAGAAGATGGGATTCGGAGGAGGCCTAATCGATGCGATCGAATCGGTCTAGTGGAGATAATTGGCAGTAGGCGGTCTCTCAAGTACCCAGGCCCACTACGATGAAGGGCTTTATAGGTGATAAGTAGCACCTTGAAGCGCACCCAGAGATCAACAGGTAGCCAGTGCAGCTCGCGGAGGATAGGTGTTACGTGGGTGAACCGAGGTGCACCCACGATCGCTCGCGCAGCCGCATTCTGGACTAGCTGGAGTAGCCGAATGCTCTTCAAGGGCAGCCCCATGTAGAGCACATTGCAATATTCCAGCCTAGAGGTCACAAGGGCACGAGTGACTGTTGTGAGGGCCTCCCGGTTCAGGTAGGGACGCAACTGGTATACCAGGCAAACCTGGGCAAATGCCCCCCCGGTGACAGCTGACAAATGATGTTCGAATTAGTTCGAAGCTATTCTCCAAAGACCCCTGAAACGGGTAAAATGCTACCAGTTTGGTCTGGTTCACCCGAAGCGGTAGTAAAAACTAAACAAAAACCCTATATTTGATTGTAAATATTTTAACAGCAGCTAGAATTGTATTTTCAAAAAACTGGAAAGATGAGAAAATACCAACGCAGGGGGAAGTTATTTGAAATATAATGGAACGTGCTGAAATGAGTAAATTGACATTTGAAATCAGAGAACAAGAAGATGCATACTTTTATAAGGTATGGGACTTGTTTTATCAGTGGTTAGATAAAAAAAACATGGAAATGAAAAATGTGGGAGAAGCTTTTCGTATTGTAAGAATAATAGAATGAGATAGGTGATACTATAAAGACATATTATTAAATAGACTAATAACGATGTAAGGGAATATTGGTATATACATGAATCGAATGTCTAAAACATTTTGCTTAAAATGAAGGAATAACTATTGTAGTTGAACATATGATGTACAATGATAACAATGTACCTATGTATACTCAATGGACAATTTGTGATTCTATATACAACTGAAAGTAGTGATGTACAAATATAAAATGTTGGAAATTCTTTCATATTGCAAAATAATAGAATGAGATAGGTGATTCCATAAAGACATATTGTTATTAAATAGACAAATAAGGATGCAATGCAATGGAATATTGGTATATATGTGAATCTAATTTCTAAAATATTTGTTTAAAATGAAGGAATATCAATTGTAACTGAACAATATGATGTACAATGATAATAATGTATCTATCTAATATGCTTGATGGATAATCTGTGATTTTATATACAATTGAAAGTGGTGATCCACAAATGTTTTTAACCAAACGACATGCTATATGTAATTGATGAGGGTTTATGTTTCATGTTTTGTTCGTCTTTGTTTAAAAATAAAACACTTAAAAAAAAAAACACCTACCGGTTCAGCTGAACCGGTAGTAAAAAAATGCTATTGGTTCAGGTGCACCGGTATTTCCAGGTTGGACTTAAAGACCTCCAAGATCCCTTCCAGCTCTATTCTGATTGATTGATTGATTGGAATATCTGCTTGATTACAAAGGAGCTGAACTGGTATAATACAATACAGTACAATAGCAGAGTTGGAAGGGACCTTGGAGGTCTTCTAGTCCATCCCCCTGCCTAGGCATGAAACCCTACACCATTTCAGACAAATGGCTATCCAACATCTTAAAGACTTCCATTGTTGGGGCATTCACAATTTCTGGAGGCAAGTTGTTCCACTGATAAATTGTTTTAACTGTCAGGAAATTTCTCCTCAGTTCTCAGTTGCTTCTCTCCTTGATTAGTTTCCACCCATTGCTTCTTGTTCTACCCTCAGGTGTCTTGGAGAATAGTTTGACTCCCTCTTCTTTGTGACAGCCCCTGAGATATCGGAACACTGCTATCATGTCTCCCCTAGTCCTTCTTTTCATTGAACTAGACATATCAGTAATCCAATTTCTCTTGCAGTGGAAAAAGGGATTGCCTTCTATTCACGCAGAGTCCATTTAGAAGCGTGTCTCACTCCAACGAGAACAGACAGAGTTATGGACAGATAAAAGTGCCAATCACTAATGTGGGAACAAAATGCCACCTTCTCTGAAAGGAGGACATTGATAGGGTCGATTGCCCCAAAGTTTCCGAAGGCTCAGCTAAGGATACGAATTTGCTAACTAAAGCTATTTCGTCCCTGTTTTTATCCCTCCGATTCTGTTTCCCGGAAAAGAAATTACTTTTGACATTTCTTTCACAGCAGAAGAGAAAGTGAGGGATGTTAATAATTTATCTCCCATTTCCCCAGAGATTCTCCATCGGAGGAAAGGGAAAGATACAATAACCACAAAAACAGGAAAAAGAAAAAGAAGTTGTTAGAGGGAAGGGGGGAGAAGAAGGAAAAGAATTACAATTGGAATTTTTGAGAGCCCAAGAGAAAATGGTTCAAAGAGGAAGAAAGGGTGAAAGAGTTACTTTAGTAGACTAAAGAGAATAGTAGTAAGATTGTTATTGTTACATAATTAATTAAGAAGTAAGGAAATGATATTATATTGTTAATTGTAGAAAAAACTTGAAAGAAATGTTCTCTTTGCTTAAATTGAATGAGAGGATGTATGCTGTTTATAGCAAAATATACCAATGGAGAAAATAAGAAATAGCAATAGCAATAGCAATAGCAATAGCAGTAGACTTATATACCGCTTCATAGGCCTTTCAGGCCTCTCTAAGCGGTTTACAGAGAGTCAGCATATTGCCCCCAACAATCTGGGTCCTCATTTTACCCACCTCGGAAGGATGGAAGGCTGAGTCAACCCTGAGCCGGCGAGATTTGAACCGCTGACCTGCTGATCTAGCAGTAGCCTGCAGTGCTGCATTTAACCACTGCGCCACCTTGGCTCTTAGAAATGAAAATTTGGTGTATTTTTGAAGGGGCGATGGAAGATACTGTTTAAAAAATAACTATAAAGATGAAAAACAATGGAAGGGAATAATTTGGCTGAAAGTGAAAACAAAACTACGATGTAAAAAGGACTATGTAAATGAGAGGATGTAAAAGAAAAGACCCAGCCAACTCTTTGTTCCTATAATATGTATAACTTGTGTTAAAAAAATAAAAAAACTTAAAAAAAAAACCCGAAACCCTTCATGCGTTATCACTCGGTTTCTTCCTTATGTTTTGCGCTGTGCAGGCCTTACTTCTGGATAAACTGGGCATCTGCCCTGAATATGTGATGTTTAGGCTTCTTATGAAAGGAACGCCCGCAGGGAGGCCGTCTGACTTGATCATCAAGGATATGCTTTTTGATGGAGTGTCAGTAAGGGTTTATTGGCCCAAAACACCAAGTCCTGAGAAGAGGCGAGCAGTTGTCTGGATCTACGGAGGGATAGGCATGTTTGGGAATGTCGGTAAGTTCTCCAAATAATTGTTTGATCTGCAAGAGGGATGGGGAAATGTGGGCTCAGCGGCATCAGGATTCCTCCACACCAGAGGTGGGTTCCTATCTGCTCGAACTGGTTCGGCCAAATAGGTAGTAACTCGGCCGGATAGGTAACCGAACCGATTCTATCCTCGGCGGTGCCATCTTGATTTTCTGTTCTGCACATGCGCAAAACAATCTTCATTGCAAAAATGTAATTTTCCCTTTTTTAATGTTGTGCACATGCGCAGACCTTTTTTTAAGTGCAAATGTGCATGCGAAGTGAGCCCGCCCACCAGTGGTGGGTTTCAAAAATTGTTCGAACCTACTCTGTGGGTGTGGCCTCCTTTGTGGGAGTGGCTTGCCACCCATGTGACTGGATGGGAGTGGCTTGCTGCCCATGTGACCGGATATGAAGATGCCGACGACACTTGTCAGAACCACCTTAAATTACCTCACACACAGCACTGGCATGCATAAGAATATGATGTAAACTTGTTTTTTTTAAAGGCATCTTTGGTTTGCGTTAAAACAACTTCAACACACGCAATGTTCTGATTGCACCACAAACGCAGTAGTCATCCTTACCTTTCACAGAGGCACTGAGTTTTATAAATAGGAGCATGATAGTGTAGAATAATCATATCCAAGGACCAGTGGTGGGTTTCAAAAAAAATGTGGAATCTCTTCTGTAGGTGTGGCCTGCTTTCCGGGTCCACTAGTGGAACCTCTTCTAACCGGTTCGGTAGATTTGACGAACCGGTTCTACCGAATAGGTGCGAACTGGTAGGAACCCACCTCTGCCGTCCACACAAAACTTTTTGGGCACCAAACCAGTAGTAATGCTGGCAGGAAACACCCCCTACTCCGGCAGCACACAAAGGACCAAATTGGAAAAAGGGATGTGCTCAGAGAAAAATCTATGAGTTAGGGGTGGGAGGAATGGGATCTTCTCATCTGAACATCAATTCAACCAATTCTTTGTGGTATTTCAGAAAGCCATGAAAAGCTGTCCCATTTCCTTGTCCGGAAAAGTGACACTGTGGTCGTATGCGTCAGGTAAGTGAACTCTGATTGACTTTCATTGCAGAAGGCTCAAAATCCAATTGCGGTAACCAGTGGTGGGTTTCAAAAATTTTTCGAACCTACTCTGTGGATGTGGCCTCCTTTGTGGGAGTGGCTTGCCGGCCATGTGACCTGGTGGGAGTGGTTTGCCGGCCATGTGTTTTCTCTCTCTCTCTCTCTCCTTCTTTTTGTCTCTCTGTCCCTTTTTCCTTTTTTTCTTTCATCTCTCTCTCACTTTTTCTTTCTTTTTTTCTTTTTTTCTTTCTTTCTTTCTTTCTTCCTTTCTTTCTCTTTCTCTCTCTGGGTGAGTCTGTGTGTGTGGTGTGTGTGTGTGTGTGTGTGTGTGTGTGTGTGTGTGTGTGTGTGTGTGTCGGTGGTGGGTTTCAAAATTTTTTGGAACCTCTTCTGTAAGTGTAGCCTGCTTTCCGGGTCCACTGGTGGAACTTCTTCTAACCGGTTTGGTAGATTTGACGAACCGGTTCTACCGAATTGGTGCGAACTGGTAGGAACCCACCTCTGGCCGTAACCCTTCTCTTTCTGGATGGGCCACTAAGATACTGACAGCCATGAGGGACAAACAAGGATGCAGTACATTACTTCAGAGTAGTCTACAAAATTACAGGCAGTCCTCAATTTATAGCAATAGCAGTTAGACTTATATACCACTTCATAGGGCTTTCAGCCCTCTCTAAGCGGTTTACAGAGTCAGCATATCGCCCCCAACAACAATCCGGGTCCTCATTTTACCCATCTTGGAAGATTGGAAGGCTGAGTCAACCCTGAGCCGGTGAGATTAGAACCGCTGAACTGCAGATAACAGTCATCTGAAGTGGCCTGCAGTACTGCACCCTAACTACTGCGCCACCTCGGCTTTCTGACTATAACTATGACTACAACTGACCCCCAACATTTCTGTTGCTAAGTGTTAAGTGAGTTTTACCCCCTTTTGGGCCACAGTTGTTGCATGCTTTCCAGTCTTTGTGGGGCAACAACAACAACCACAACAATAATGTGGGTTAGTAGATGCCTGGAGACAGCAGAATAGAAGAGAAAGAACTGGAGAAGATAACAAAAAAGAAAGCCCTACAAATAGAAATAGAACAACTGTAGCAAAGGCAAGGAAGCGTAGAACCAATAGTAATAGGCGCCTTGGGTGCAATCCCAAAACAGCTGGAGCATCATTTGAACGCCATGAGTGGCATTGACAAATTCGCCATCAGTCAATTGCAGAAGGCGGCTTCACTTGGAACAGCTTCCATCCTGCAACGGTGTCTTTAACACCATCAAACATCCAGATCTGCCTATTTAGAGTTTAGAGTTTTATTTCATTTGTATGCCGCCCTTTTCCCTAAGGGGACTCAGGGCAGCTCACACCTCAAAAAGGGAAGGGGGGGATACAGACAGTTTAACAACAACACAAAACAATACATAGTTAAAAAGCGCAACAATCATACCATTCGAGATAGGGGCAGCGAATCTTTAGCCCCAGGCCTGTCGGAACAGCCAGGTTTTAAGGACTATGCGGAAGGCCTGGAGGGTGGTGAGGGTACGAATCTCCATGGGGAGTTCGTTCCAGCGGGTCAGAGCAGCCACAGAGAAGGCTCTCCTCCGGGTAGTCGCCAGTCGACACTGGCCGGCGGATGGAATTCGGAGGAGGCCTAGTCTGTGGGATCTAATTGGTCTAGTGGAGGTAATTGGCAGTAGGCGGTCTCTCAAGTACCCAGGTCCAATACCATAAGGGCTTTATAAGTGACGACTAGCGCCTTGAAGCGTATCCGGAGACCAATAGGCAGCCAGTGCAGCTCGCAGAGGATAGGTGTTACGTGGGTGAACCGAGATGCACCCACAATCGCTCGCGCGGCTGCATTCTGGACAAGCTGAAGTCGCCGAATACTCTTCAAGGGCTGCCCCATGTAGAGCACGTTGCAGTAGTCCAGTCTGGAGGTCTCAAGGGCGCGAGTGACTGTTGTGAGAGCCTCCCGGTTCAGGTAGGGACGCAACTGGTGCACCAGGCGAACCTGGGCAAATGCCCCCCTGGTCACAGCTGACAAGTGGTGTTCAAAAGTCAGCTGTGGGTCCAGGAGGACTCCCAAGTTGCGGACCCTGTCTGAGGGGCGTACTGTTTGACCCCCCAGCCTGAGAGATGGAACACTTGGCCAATTAGTAGGAGGGAAGCACAGCAGCCACTCGGTCTTATCTGGATTGAGTACAAGCTTGTTAACCCCCATCCAGTCCCTAACAGCCTCGAGGCCCTGGCACATCACGTCAATCGCTTCATTGCTTCATTACTCTATCCCAGATCCTTGGTAAGGACTCGATAGGTAGACAAAATGCCAAATCCAGTCTGAACATCTGGATGACTGGGCGATGATGATGAGGAGGAGGAGGAGGAGGAGGATAGGAAGGCCAATGCATTTGAAATATTTTGTTTTGACTCCCTGTTGCTTCAGATATCCCTTGGCACCAGAGCACCCCTATCCAGCTCAACAACGCAGCTGCTACACGGCCGTAGCGCACTTTTTGAAGAATGCGCAGGACTACGGGGTGGACCCTAAGCGGATTGTGTTAGCCGGCGACAGCAGCGGAGGCACAATTGCTGCCAGCATTGCTCAGCAACTTGTGACAACGAAGGACCTGCCGCAGCTCCGGGGACACATCCTACTCTACCCTTTCCTCCAATGTCTGGATTTTAATTTACCTTCTTACCAGCAAAATCGCTCCGTTCCCCTCTTAACCAAGGAACTAGCCATTCGGCATGGCACAGTTTATATCTCAGGAAGGAGGGACAGAGCCAATGAGATTATGGCCAATGCCCACGTTCCCCAGGAATTCATGAGAAAGTATCAGAACTGGATCAATGTAGAACTCATTCCGGAAGAATTTAAAAGCCGGGGTTACGTGCCATTTGTACCTGGTCGGGTTTCAGAAGAACTTTTCACAAAATGCCAAATGATTTTCGAACCCACATTTTCCCCACTCTTGGCGGAAGATGCCATCATCCAGAAATTTCCAGAGACTTTCCTTTTAACCTGCGAATACGACATTTTCCGAGACGATGGCTTGCTCTACAAGAAGAGGCTGGAAGACAACGGTGTGCCTGTCACCTGGGTTCATCTCAAGGAGGGATTCCACGGGATCAGCATGATGATAGGTATGGGGCTACTGGAGTTCCCAGGTACGAGGAAGAGTCTCAACAGCGTGATCCAGTTTCTACAACGGTTCTAGAATTCAACAGAACTGTTTTATGTCAAGGACTACCTTTATTCCAGTAGAGAGGAATTCCCTGAGGATGGGCTCCAGCAGAAATCCGAAAACTCGGAAGAGTGAACCTCTCGTCCCGGTGACCAACCCAGATTTGATCTTACAACGTTATCCTGGGACACATATATATGTGCCTTCATTCTTCATGGAAAACCCAATGTAGCTCTTTCAGGGGTTCACTGTTCCCACAGGCGGACAAAAGTGAATTAAAAAAAACAGATTTATCCCACCCACCCTGAAAAGTCTCTCGATGTCTTTTGTGCCAGCCTCCCTCAACTATAGGCATAAGTTTTGTCTCCTAGCAGGACCTTGCCTTGAACTGTACTTTACTTTCACCTTAGGCTTAGACCAACTTTATTGTCACTTCAAATGTACCCTAATCGGCATACATTAAAATTACATTTCGCTGCATGTAGCTCTCAAAAGGTCACCGCCTCCAATATATACTACATAAACATGACTAAATAAATAAATAAATAAATAAATACCAACTTATGCATATATACAAACTGATCTCTCTGTCTCTGAAGAGACGTTTCTCTATAGCAAGACTGATGTAGTCAAATCTGAAGGGACCTCTCCTTGTTGACGCTTCCCCCTCATCTTTCCCTCTGTCCTCTTTCCTTGCTCCCTCTTCGCTTTGGCAGCAGGTTGTTTCCCCTCCCCTCAGTTGCTGAGCTTCTGGAAGAGCGATGGCTGACTTCATGTGAATCCTTGGGGCGTCAGTAAAAAAGCAAACAATAAATCCCAGTCTGTTTCATTTCCGAGTTTCATTTCTGCCCGCCGCAAAAGACAAAGGGAGAAAAGGGAGGGTGGCGCCGAGGTGTTGCAAATGGCACGGCCGTGTTGACAGAATGGGGGTGTGTGTGCAGGTCGGTGTTCTCTGCATGTGTTGGAAGAGCAGGAACTAGCAAGGCCCTTCAGTGGGTAGAAGACTGCAAGCCCCTCATGAAACGTGTGGTCCTTTGTCCTCAGCCCCTCTGCGATCAGGGACTGCAGGGATAAATGTGTGGGAATTACACAGCCAATGTCCAAATGGAGTCAGAGATGCTGACACAGACATGTAGTTTTATACAAAGAAATACTGTGTATTATCAGTAAACAAGATAGTCAATGTTAGATATCAGAGGTCGAATTCCATTGGTCAAGAGGTCTGGCTGATCCCTTTAAAAGGGAATGCTGTCCAACCACATCCAACTCAAGCCCGAGAATCTCGGAAGACTTATCTGACTTCTATGCAGGCCCGCAGTGAGGTCTGAGTGAATTAACTCCAGAAGCTCCAGCTGCAGCCTGTGGAAAGTTCCAGGAATTTCCATCAAGCAGAACCGCAGAACAAACAAGACTTGTCCGAAGGAACCACTCGCACTGAACTGTGCGGGTCAGGCAGAGCTACGCAAAAGCCCGCCTATCTGCGTGACTACGTCACCAGCTGGGTTCATCTATTCTAGAGGGGAGGGGTGTCAGATATCCCCCCCCACTGATAGAGGTGTCCACCAAGGCCCTCTGTTCCGGCGGGAACAGAGGTCGAATTCCATTGGTCAAGAGGTCTGACAGATCCCTTTAAAAGGGGATGCTGTCTGACCCGTCTGAGATGGATGTTTACTTGACTTGCAATAAAGAGCTGTTGTTACTGGAGCTTTTTCATTTCATTTCATTTCATTTCCCTTTATTTGTATGCCGCCCTTTTCCCTTGGGGGACTCAGGGCGGCTCACAGTTCAAAAAGGGGGCGGGGAAGGACAAACAATTTTCCAACATGAAGACAATACAACATATTAAAAAGAAAACACAACAGTCACACAATTCGAGTGGGGTTAGAATCTTAACCCCAGGCCAGCCGGGACAGCCAAATCTTTAGAGCAGCGCAGAAGGACTGGAGGGTGGTGAGGGTCCGAATCTCCACGGGGAGTTCGTTCCAGAGGGTTGGAGCAGCCACCGAGAAGGCTCTCCTCCGGGTAGTTGCCAGTCTGCACTGGCTGGATGATGGAATTCAGAGGAGGCCTAATCGATGCGATCGTATCAGTCTAGTGGAGGTAATTGGCAGTAGGCGGTCTCTCAAGTACCCAGGTCCACTGAAGGGCTTTGTAGGTGATAAGTAGCACCTTGAAGCGCACCCGGAGATCAACAGGCAGCCAGTGCAGCTCGTGGAGGATAGGTGTTACGTGGGTGAAGCGAGGTGCACCCACGATCGCTCGCGCGGCCGCATTCTGGACTAGCTGAAGTCGCCGAATGCTCTTCAAGGGCAGCCCCATGTAGAGCACATTGCAGTATTCCAGCCTAGAGGTCACAAGGGCACGAGTGACTGTTGTGAGGGCCTCCCGGTTCAGGTAGGGACGCAACTGGTGCACCAGGCGAATCTGGGCAAATGCCCCCCTGGTCACAGCTGACAAATGATGTTCGAAGGTCAGCTGTGGGTCCAGGAGGACTCCCAAGTTGCGAACCCTTTCTGAGGGGCGTACAGTTTGACCCCCCAGCCTGAGAGATGGAACACTTGGCCAATTCGCGGGAGAGAAACACATCAGCCACTCGGTCTTTTCTGGATTGAGCACAAGCTTGTTGACCCCCATCCAGTCTTTAACAGCCTCAAGACCCTGGCTCATCACATCCATCGCTTCGTTGAGTTGGCACGGGGCGGACAGATACAACTGAGTATCGTCCGCATACTGGTGGTATTTTATCCCGTGCCGTCGAATGATCTCACCCAGCAGTTTCATGTAGATGTTGAAAATAAGGGGGGACAGGACCGAACCCTGCGGCACCCCATACGTTAGGGGCCTAGGGGTCGATCTCTGCCCCCCAACTAACACTGACTGCGACCTGTCCGAGAGGTAAGAGGAGAACCACTGTAAAACAGCGCCTCCCACCCCCACCTCCCGCAGTCGTCGCAGAAGGATACCATGGTCGATGGTATCGAAAGCCGCCGAGAGGTCAAGGAGCACCAGGATTGTGTGCTTTCCTTTACCCGATCTAACACTGGTGACAAGGATGGGATCGGAAGGCAGCTCAGTCCTTCTCTTTGTTAGATCCAACATACTCAATCCCAGCAATCATTCTTTGTGTGTTTTAGCCTCCAGTCCCCTAATCTCTTCTCTACACTCTTTTTAGAGTCTCCGCCACTTTTTTACATTGGGGTAACCAAAAGTGGATGTAGCATTCCGAGTGTAGCCTTACCAAGGCCTTATAAAATGGCATTAACACTTCACGTGATCTTGATTCTGTTCCTCTGTTTATGCATCCCAGAACTGTGTTGGTGTTGGAGCTTCTTAATGTTGCTGACCTGGTGAGGCTGGCATTATGGAAAAAAGCGTTAAAGGGGTACCTTCAGGAGCCAAAGTGGCGCAGTGGTTAAATGCAGCACTGCAGGCTACTTCAGCTGACTGCAGTTCTGCAGTTCGGCTGTTCAAATCTCACCAGGCTCAGGGTTGACTCAGCCTTCCATCCTTCCGAGGTGGGTAAAATGAGGACCCGGATTGTTGGGGGCAATATGCTGACTCTGTAAACTGCTTAGAGAGGGCTGAAAGCCCTATGAAGCGGTATATAAGTCTAACTGCTATTGCTATTGCTAATCAAATAAATTGTGCACCTTTCTTTCTTTCTTTTTTGCTGCCCACCACCCAGTGAATGGATTGTGAAGTCCTGCGCTGGGAAACCCCGAATCTGTTGTGGTCTTTCTGCTTTCTTTTGCATCACCTTTGATTTTGCAGTGTCATCTCTGAGGGCGTTTATAAAACTTGCTAGGTGGGTGGCATAAAATTAAAAGAATAACTAGATGTTCTATAACTAGATCTATTTTCTTGGAAGAAGACTTCACCCGTCCCAAGCTGAAATTGCGAATAACACAACCCTCTAATTTATTGAAACCTCTGTAGGATGTGTTGGAAGAAAACCCATGACATAAAAAGGTAAATAGAGTATAAAAAGGATTAGTAACCCCTCACCTGTTTTTAGCCTTATACTGCCGTGTCTCTGGTACCGAGCCTGCCTCTGGCCCAGTTTATGCTTTCGAAGAGGCATTTCCAAATCTTATGGGGAATTTCTCCTTTAGACATCCGTGTATGTGCTGTCCAAACAGGCAGAGATGTCACAGTTTGTACCTTGGCTTGCCGGAAGATTTGAAGGGAGACTTTGCATGAGACTTTCCTTGAGCTAAGTGCTCCCCGCCCCCTGAACATTTTTATTTTATTTTTATTCTCTTACATACTATTTACATTCACATAATTATTTTTCTTCTTTACATTTATCATTCTTATGCATTTGTTATTCCATTTTATAGGTTATAATATAGGTATACATTTTGGGTTGCTTTGTTTACCATTCTTTCCTCCTGTTGTAACACCACTTTATTTTCCCTTTCTTTTCTCCCTCCCTCCCTCCCTTCTCTACTTTCCTCCTTCCTCCTCTCCTTTCCCTTCCTCCTACTCCTACTCTTCCTCTTCCCCTACCTACCCTCTCTCCTTCTCTTCTTCTCCCTTCCATCCTCCTTTCTTTACCTCTTTCTTCTTTCCCCCATCTTCCTTTCATTCTCTCCTCCTCTCTCTCTTTCTTTTCTATTATTATAGGTGTCTCTTTCGGGTCTCACTTTATGTTTCCTTGGGATGGTATTTCGGCAAACCCAAATATAATTGGTATCTTTTCTTGTTCCCTTACCTTTGCTAATCTATCTTAGTTATATCCCCCCCTCTTTGTATCTCTCTATTATATATATACTTATGTATTTAATCTTTTCTATTCTGTTTTCCCCTCCCCCCCTTTTTCCATAACAGTGCATTCCCTGGGTTCTGTATCTCCTTCCTACTTTCTTTTCTAGTTTTCTTTCTCTAGCCAATCATAAAATCCTCCCCATGTCTTGAAGTACTCCGATTCCTCTTTGTCCTTTATTTTCATTGTCAACCTGCTCATCTCTGCACAATCTAATATCTTTTTTACTATCTCTTCATCTGTTGGTAGCTTATTTAATTTCCATTTTTGATTCTTGCTGCTGTAGTTACATGTATAATCAAATAGGTATCCTCTTTCTTAAATTTCTCTGGGATAATACCTAGTAAAAATATTTCTGGTCTAAATTCTATTTCTTGTTGTAACATTTTCTTTAGCCATACTCTTATCTTAGTCCAGTATTTCCTTGCTTCTGCACATGTCCACCACATATGATAATAGGAACCTGTTGTTTATTGACACGTCCAACATTTGGCTGATTTATCTTTAAACATCTTTGCTAGTATTTCCGGTGACATGTGCCATCTATAAAACATTTTGTATAAGTTTTCTTTTTAAGCCGTTGACATGGTTAATTTGTAGTTCCTTTCCCATAGCTGTTGCCACTTTTCTAGTTCAATCGTGTAACCAAAATTCCTTGCCCAGGTTACCATTGTCTCTTTAATCACTTTTTTTTCTAACCTAGTTCGTAGTAGGTAGCTATATAGTTTCTTAATTATTTTTTCTTCCGTTCCCATAAGTATCTTATCCAACTCCGAACTTCCTAAATTAAAACCGCATTCCCTTTTATCTTTTTCATAAACTTGATTGTATTTGCAATTGTGCAAACCATCCTATATTAATCCCTTGTTTTTCTAATTCGATTTTTTAGTTCCCCCCTTTCTGTTAAGATATCTTTGTATCTAATATTTTCCATACTAATATTTGGATGTGTCAGTGCTTCCATCGTTGAAAGCCACATTGGTATTTCCAAATAGTGTTTCCCTTTCACTCTTTCTCATAGTGTTCCGTACATAATGTCTTTGAAAATAACCATGTTCCTCGCTTTTACCATACCACAAAAAAGCATGTTGCAAATCATGCCTTCCAGCATTAATAATTTTGTATTGCTCCATAAGATCCTTTCTTTCATCCAAGCTAATCCCGCTGCTTTATAATACAATTCCCAATTTGGTAATCCAAATCCATCTCAAACGTTTGCATCTTGCAACATTTTAATATTAATTCTTGCTTTTTCCCCCCCTGCCAAATATATTTCCCCACTATTTTATTCATGCTTTCAAAGTATTTTTTCTCTCGTTTTGAACTTTTAAACGGGTAGTTTCCTTGTTTCCCGCCTTTTTTTCCTCTGTGTGCCCTGAGGGCTCCATAATTTCGTGGCACGACAAAAGCGCGCTCGACTAAAGCGCACCCGATTAAACCGCGTCGCTGACGTCATCAACAGGGCGACAACAGCGAGCGCGGAGAAAGAAGGGCGCTTTAAATAGCGCTTTGAAAGCAAGCCAATTCAAGTTAAGGTAAGGGTTAGGTTTAGGTTTAGGGTTAGGGTTAGGTTAAGGGTTAGGGTTAGGGTTAGGGTTAGGTTAAGGGTTAGGATTAGGTTTAGCGTTAGGTTAAGGGTTAGGGTTAGGTTAAGGGTTAGGTTTAGGGTTAGGTTTAGGTTTAGGATTAGGTTTAGTGGGGTTAGGTTTAGGTTTAGGGATTAATTTTAGGTTTAGCGTTTACAGCGTGCTTTTTTCTCCGCGCTGTTGTCGCGCTGTGATGACGTCAGCTATGCGGTTTCGTCGAGCACCCTTTAGTCGAATGCGTTTTTGTGGTGGAACCCCATAATTTACCTCACGATGTTCTTGCTGTGTTGATTTACCTGACAATGCTCCTGTTTGCTGATCTTGTTTACTGAAAATATAATTCTTTATATAAAACTACATGTTTGTGTCAGCGTCTCTGACTCCATTTGGACATTGCTGGTGTAATTTATCCCTGCAGTCCCTGATCGTAGAGGGGCTGAGGACAAAGGACCGCCCGTTTCATGAGGGGCTGACAGTCTTCTACCCACTGAAGGGCCTTGCTAGTTCCTGCTCTTCCAACACATGCAGAGAACACGGATCTGCATCCCACCCCCCATTCTGTCAACATGGCCGTGCCATTTGCAACACCTCGGCGCCACCCTCCCTTTTCTCCCTTTGCCTTTTGCGGCGGGCAGAAATGAAACTCGGAAATGAAACAGACCGGGATTCATTGTTTGCTTTTTTACTGACGCCCCAAGGATTCACATGAAGTCAGCCATCGCTTTTTCAGAAGCTGGTCTGCCTGTGGGAACAGTGAACCCCTGAAAGAGCTACATTGGGTTTTCCATGAAGAATGAAGGCACATATATATGTGTCCCAGGATAACGTTGCAAGATCAACGTTACCGAGACCAGAGTTTTCGGATTTCTGCTGAAGCCCATCCTCAGGGAATTCCTCTCTACTGGACTATAGGGGCTGTAAGAGACTGTCCTTACTATAGGGGCTATAAGAGACTGTCCTGACTGTTAAGTTCGTTATTAATTGAAGAGGCGTGAGGCAGCTGAGGAAGAGAACAGCTATTCATTCGGTAGAACAGCAACAACAACTATGTACAGAGCACCTTGCCCTGCAGCTATTTATACCAGCGCTGTCAAGCAGAGCGACCAATAGGAATGCTTAGACAGCTCGCGCTCAGCCAGGTGCGCCTTAGCCAATCAGGCACGGCTGAGCTGTTGCTGGCTGTCAGTCGTATGTCGAGGACTTGCGGCTGGTCGTAAATCAAGGACTTTAGGACCGGTCGCAAGTCGTGGACTCAGCATTGACTATAGGGTCAATAGGAGACTGTCCTGACTATAAGGAGGATGGGAGCGCAAAATTTAGATGTCTGGTTACTCTCCCAATAGTGCTGTTAAGATTATCCACTTGGGAAATTCTGTTTTTGGGTAAGAGGGAAAACCATACTTTCTGAGTGATAACGCATGAAGGGTTTCGGGTTTTTTTCCCCAAGGTTTTTAATTTTTTTAACACAAGTTACACATATTATAGGAACAAAGAGTTGTCTGGGTCTTTTCTTTTACATCCTCTCATTTATATAGTCCTTTTTACATCGTAGTTTTGTTTTCACTTTCAGCCAAATTATCCCCTTCCATTGTTTTTCATCTTTATAGTTATTTTTTAAACAGTATCCTCCATCACCCCTTCAAAGTTACACCAAGTTTTCATTTCTTATTTTCTCCATTGGTATATTTTGCTATAAACAGCATACATCCTCTCATTCAATTTAAACAAAGAAAACATTTCTTTCAATTTTTTTCTACAATTAACAATATAATATCATTTCCTTACTTCTTAATTAATTACAATAACAATCTTACTAGTATTCTCTTTAGTCTACTAAAGTAACTCTTTCACCCTTTCTTCCTCTTTGAACCACTTTCTCTTGGGCTCTCAAAAATTCCAATTGTAATTCTTTTCCTTCTTCTCCCCCCTTCCCTCTAACAACTTCTTTTTCTTTTTCCTAGTTTTGTGGTTATTTTATCTTTTCTTTAGAGTAGCTTTTTTAAAAATTCTAATAACTTTCCCCAGGGTTTCCCCTGTTCTCCTCCTTTTCCATTTTATTGTTTCTTTTTTGGGAGATCTCCCCTTTTGTCTGCTTTTTCTTTAGGACTATAAATCCCAGTAGAATCTTCAATCTGCATTTTATTTTCAATTCTTTTCTTCCACCTTATCCTCCTGCATGTCATTTGTGTTCTCTTTGCACCACCACCCTCTTCTATTTCCTTTTCTGTATGTTCCCTTTGAATTCCTACGCCTGAAGGATTTGTATAGAGGCCGTCCAAAGTGAGTTCTAATGAAGGAGAACAGTGTAGCTCAGGATTGACCTAAGGGGGTCTTTCCTGGTCTCTGCTCTTGCTTGTGTTCTTGCAAACCTTTCATTAACCCAAACTAGGTAACTAGCACTGATGTTAGGTAAGGAAACATCTGCAGGGAAGTAGGCTCAGAGACCACCAAGGACCCCTCAAAGTGGGCTCTCTTTCCTCCGACGGAGAATCTCTGGGGAAATGGGTGATAAATTATTAACATCCCTCACTTTCTCTTCTGCTGTGAAAGAAATGTCAAAAGTAATTTCTTTTCCTTAAAACAGAATCGGAGGGATAAAAACATGGAAGAAATAGCTTTAGTTAGCAAATTCGTATCCTGAGCTGAGCCTTCGGAAACTTTGGGGCAATTGACCCTATCAATGTCCTCCTTTCAGAGAAGGTGGCAATTTGTTCCCACATTAGTGATTGGCACTTTTATCTGTCCATAACTCTGTCTGTTCTCGTTGGAGTGAGACACGCTTCTAAATGGACTCTGCTTGAATAGAAGGCAATCCCTTTTTCCACTGCAAGAGAAACTGGATTACTGATATGTCTAGTTTAATAGAAAGAAGGACTAGGGGAGACATGATAGTGTTCCAATATCTCAGGGGCTGCCACAAAGAAGAGGGAGTCAAGCTATTCCCCAAGGCACCTGAGGGTAGAACAAGAAGCAATGGGTAGAAACTAATCAAGGAGAGAAGCAACTGAGAAGAAATTTCCTGACAGTTAAAACAATTTATCAGTTGAACAACTTGCCTCCAGAAATTGTGAATGCCCCAACACTGGAAGTCTTTAAGATGTTGGCTAGCCATTTGTCTGAAATGGTGTAGGGTTTCGTGCCTAGGCAGGGGGTTGGACTAGAAGACCTCCAAGGTCCCTTCCAACTCTGCTATTGTACTGTATTGTATTATACCAGTTCAGCTCCTTTGTAATCAAGCAGATATTCCAATCAATCAATCAATCAATCAGAATAGAGCTGGAAGGGACCTTGGAGGTCTTTAAGTCCAACCTGGAAATACCGGTGCACCTGAACCAATAGCATTTTTTTACTACCGGTTCAGCTGAACCGGTAGGTGTTTTTTTTTTAAGTGTTTTATTTTTAAACAAAGACAAACAAAACATGAAACATAAAACCCTCATCAATTACATATAGCATGTCGTTTGGTTAAAAACATTTGTGGATCACCACTTTCAATTGTATATAAAATCACAGATTATCCATCAAGCATATTAGATAGATACATTATTATCATTGTACATCATATTGTTCAGTTACAATTGATATTCCTTCATTTTAAACAAGTATTCTAGAAATTAGATTCACATATATACCAATATTCCATTGCATTGCATCCTTATTTGTCTATTTAATAACAATATGTCTTTATGGAATCACCTATCTCATTCTATTATTTTGCAATATGAAAGAATTCTCCAACATTTTATATTTGTACATCACTACTTTCAGTTGTATATAGAATCACAAATTGTCCATCGAGTATACATAGGTACATTGTTATCATTGTACATCATATGTTCAACTACAATTGTTATTCCTTCATTTTAAGCAAAATGTTTTAGATATTCGATTCATGTATATACCAATATTCCATTACATCATTATTAGTCTATTTAATAATAATATGTCTTTATAGTATCACCTATCTCATTCTATTATTCTTAAAATACGAAAAGCTTCTCCCACATTTTTCATTTCCATTTTTTTTTATCTAACCACTGATAAAACAAGTCCCATACCTTATAAAAGTATGCATCTTCTTGTTCTCTGATTTCAAATGTCAATTTACTCATTTCAGCATGTTCCATTATTTTTCGAATAACTTCCCCCTGCGTTGGTATTTTCTCATCTTTCCATTTTTTTGAAAATACAATTCTAGCTGCTGTTAAAATATTTACAATCAAATATAGGGGTTGTTTTTTTTTTACTACCGCTTCGGGTGAACCAGACCAAACCAGTAGCATTTTACCCGTTTCAGGGGTCTTTGGAGAATAGCTTGACTCCCTCTTCTTTGTGGCAACCGCTGAGATATTGGTGAGGTAGATCCCCAAAGCAATCTGAGGGAAAAAAAAAACAAACCCTGGACTTTGGTTTTCTTATAAATCCGTCTAACCAAATTGTTGTTTTGGATCCTCTGGCCAGGCAAACCAACTGAAAGCAAAGTTAGAATCCAAAGTCAGAGACTTACCAGTCCAGCAAAACTTTTCACGATCAAAAATATAAAGCAGAGTTTTGTCCCCTGGTCGATTCCCGGAGGGATATGCATGCTGGTGAGGCCATAGTAAAGAGCCCACCCGAGGAATAAAAATGTGGCTGAAATGTAGGTGCCGTCACCCACAGAATTTGACCCCATGTCATTTCCATGGTGGGAAGGTCCTGAGATCAGAGATGGGATTTTCCCCCCCACTTACTATCCAGCCAAAGGAAATTGTCTTAAAGTTTAATTTGCTTTGTTCTTCGTCCAATCGTCAGGTGTGCAGGTGAAACTCGAAAAATTAGAATATCGTGCAAAAGTCCATTTATTTCAGGAATGCAACTTAAAAGGTGAAACTAATATATGAGATAAGACTCATTACATGCAAAGGAAGATAGTTCAAGCCGTGATTTGTCATAATTGTGATTATTATGGCGTACAGCTCATGAAAACACCAAATCCACCATCTCAGAAAATTAGAATATTACATGCAATCAATTAAACAAGGATTGTACATAGAACAATATCGGACCTCTGAAAAGTATAAAGTCCTGTTGCTCAGTGGTTCAAAGTTCTTTTTTCTGATGAGAGCAACTTTTGCCAAAAGCACCCAAAACTGGTTCAATGACTGTGGGATTACTGTGCTTGATTGGCCTCCCCATTCTTCCTCCATATTCTGGGTCCTTGGTTTCCAGATGAGATGCAAAAGTTGCTCTCATCAGAAAAGAGGACTTTGGACCACTGTGCTTCATTAAGACCAGGGTCAACGCAGCCGTCTAACAGGAGATTTTGGAGCATTTCATGCTTCCTTCCGCAGACTAGCTTTATGGGGATGCTGACTTCATTTTCCAGCTGCCCACACTGCCAAAAGCACCAAAACCTGGTTCAATGACTGTGGGATTACTGTGCTTGATTGGCCAGCAAACTGGCCTGACCTGAACCCCATAGAGAATCTATGCCAAGAGAAAGATGAGAGACATGAGACCAAACAATGCAGAAGAGCTGAAGGCTGCTATTGAAGCATCCTGGTCTTCCATAACATCTCAGCAATGCCACAGGCTGATAGCTTCCATGCCACGCCACATTGAGGCAGTAATTGCTGCAAAAGGGGCCCAAACCAAGTACTGAGTACATATGCATGCTTATACTTTTCAGAGCTCCGATATTTTTCTATGTGCAATCCTTGTTTTATTTATTGCATGTAATATTCTAATTTTTATGGCTGTACGCCATAATAATCACAATTATGACAAATCACGGCTTGAACTATCTTGCTTTGCATGTAATGAGTCTTATCTCATATCTTAGTTTCGCCTTTTAAGTTGCATTACAGAAATAAATGAACTTTTGCACAATATTCTAATTTTTTGAGTTTCACCTGTATGTCACCTGGCAGTTCTTTGAACAGTAGGCGATGGGTGGACTGTGAAGCCTTTTATCATTTCAACTGGCCCAATTGGGCAACCAATCATAATTTAATCAGACCTAACCCTGAACAGGCAGATCTCTTTGAACAGCACTCTGTGCTTGTGGATTATTATATAAAGCAATATCAGTTTTGTTTCACACTGATTGTCCTGCAGATTAAATGAGGTGTTTTTTAATTAATCTCCCTTAATTAAGGATTTCAGAGGCACCCTGTGCTTTAGATGGGAGCCTCTGGACACCATGTTCCCTAACAGACAATTAGCTTTACACAATTTTCAAAATGAATACAATAGAATAACAGAGTTGGAAGGGACCTTGGAGGTCTTCTAGTCCAACCCCCTGCTTAGGCAGGAAACCCTACACCACTTCAGACATATGGTTATCCAACATCTTACAAACTTCCAGAGTTGGAGCATTCACAGTTTCTGGAGGCAAGACGGTCCACTGATTAATTGTTCTGTCACGAAATGTCTCCTCAGTGCTACGTTGCTTCTCTCCTTGATTAGTTTTCACCCATTGCTTCTTGTCCTGCCTTCAGGTGCTTTGGGGAATAACTTGACTCCCTCTTCTTTGTGGCAGCCCCTGAGATATTGGGGCACTAATATTACATCACGTCTAGTCCTTCTTTTCATTAAACTAGACATACCCATTTCCTGCAGCCACTCTTCATATGTTTTAGCCTCCAGTCCCCTCATCATCCTTGTTGCTCTTCTCTGCACTTTTTTTTTACATTGTGGTGACCAAAACTGGATGCAGTCCTCCAAGTGTGGCCTTACCAAGGCATTATTATCAAGTGGTATTAACACTTCACGTGATCTTGATTCTATCTTTCTATTTATGCAGCCTAAAATGACAACAGCATCAAGGAGATTTCATGCCAAGCAGATTTTGCCATTTGGATTGTAATTTGGTATTTTTGCTTTTGATGGTCACTGAAAGATTAGTTTGCCTAAAATTGTATCAAATCGCCATGATAGCAGTGTTCCAGTATTGTTCTGACCTAGGCTTCCCGAGAAAGCATAAATCAGTGTCTTAGTCCCCAAAACCCTCTTTTATTTTTACGGATGTGAATTATGGTCCGCAAGGCTTCACAAACAGTCTGTGAAGATTCCGACAGATGTCTGCTCGAGTTGCCACGGTCTTTCAGGGGAATGTTGATAAACACCCACCTTATTTCCCCTGAAATGCTGCCAGAGACCTAATTGCCAAATGCAGAGCAAGGCCAAACTTAGTACAGAGTCAAACAGAACTTTGCAAAGCTTGAACCAACCAGATGAACTAACTGCTTCTTGCAAAAGTTCACGTTCCGTTTGATCCTCTTTTACGTCTTATGGGAAGGTGGCAATCATCTCCAAGCTTTGCTCTCAAGATGACCTTGTTTTCTTAATTGTTCTTGCCTTCTGGCAGTTCTGCACATGCAGCTCTGCATATGCACACATGCTCCCGCTGTTCTGCTTCGCTGATGTCAGACTCTGGAGGCATCAAATAACTACCAGATGGCCTTGGTCCCCTCTCTGCCTCCAATGCAGAGCCCTCTTCTGAGCCTTCCCCAGACTCCAGGACTGGCCCATGTTCCTCCCCAACCTCCTCACTGTCCGACTCTAATGCCAGCTCTGCAATCCACCAGTGGACCAGAACAAGTATCTCAGGGGCTGCCACAAAGAAGAGGGAGTCAAGCTATTCCCCAAAGCACCTGAAGGCAGGACAAGAAGCAATGGGTGGAAACCAATCAAGGAGAGAAGCAATCTAGAACTAAGGAGACATTTCCTAACAGTGTGAACAATTTATCAGTGGAACAACTTGCCTTCAGAAGTTGTGAATGCTCCAACACTGGACGTTTTTAAAAAGTGATCGCACAACCAATCTGAAATGGTATAGATAGATAGATAGATAGATAGATAGATAGATAGATAGATAGATAGATAGATACTTTATTTGTATGCCGCCCTTTTCCCTGAGGGGACTCAGGGCGGCTCACAATTCAGGGGGAGGGAAAGACAAACAAGTTACAAACATGAAGACAATACATCATTAAAAAAGCGCAACAGTCATACTATCCGAGTGGGGTTGAAGTCTTTAGCCCCAGGCCTGTCGGGAGAGCCAGGTTTTAAGGGCTACGCGGAAGGTCTGGAGGGTGGTGAGGGTACGAATCTCCACGGGGAGTTCGTTCCAGAGGGTCGGAGCAGCCACCGAGAAGGCCGATTTTTGCAGCTTGGCAGCCCAGCTGGGAAGGTTGCGAATAGGCCACAGGCTTCCTACCTGAGCTGGTGGGGGGTAGAAGACCTCCAAAGTGCCTTCCAACTCTGTTGTTGTTGTTATTATTATTAAAACCCAGAGCAGTCCCTGAATGCAGTCCTTTGCTCTTTCTTGATAAGGAGACTTTTGTAGATGAGACAATAAGGAGACTTTTGTAGATGAGATAAATTGTAACTATTAGAGGTGGCGCAGTGGTTAGAGTGCTGTACTGCAGCCACTTCAGCTGTTATCTGCAGTTCGGCGGTTCAAATCTCATCGGCTCAATGGTTGACTCAGCCTTCCATCCTTCCGAGGTGGGTGAAATGAGGACCAAGACTGTGGGGGAGATATGCTGACTCTGTAAACCGCTTAGAGAGGGCTGAAAGCCCTATGAAGCGTTATATAAGTCTAACTGCTATTATTGCTATTGCTATTTTTGGTAGAATCTCTGGAATTAAGTCCGTTTTACCCAAAGATGCTTTTCATTTTTGCTTCAGACTTTACCGATATTGGCAACTGAAAGTCCATTTAAAAAAAGGGCAGATCGATATCTTTAAGTTTATAGGGCTAGGGAAAAAACCCTCTCCTCAAGGATTAGATATAAATTATTACAGGACACTAAAGAAAGTTTGGGTTTACCAGATTTGAAATTGTATTTTGATGCTTGTGGTTTGGTCTGGCAAAAAGAATGGGAGGCACTCCAAAATAAGACTTGTCAACCTAGACTCCCAGAGGGATATGAATTAATATTTGGATGGCCCGGCTGTTTATGCTCTACATGGGGCAGCCCTTGAAGAGTGTTCGGAGATTTCAGCTTGTCCAGAATGCAGCCGCGCGAGCGATTGTGGGTGCGCCTCGGTACACCTATCCTCCGCGAGCTGCACTGGCTGCCTATTGGTCTCCGGATATGCTTCAAGGTGCTAGTCGTCACTTATAAAGCCCTACATGGTATTGGACCTGGGTACTTGAGAGACCGCCTCCTGCCGATTACCTCCCAGAGACCCTTTAGATCCCACAGATTAGGCCTCCTCCGAATTCCATCGGCCGGCCAATGCCGGCTGTCAACTACCCGGAGGAGGGCCTTCTCTGTGGCTGCTCCGGCCCTCTGGAACGAACTCCCCGTGGAGATTCGGACCCTCACCACCCTTCAGGCTTTCCGTAAAGCCGTTAAGACCTGGCTGTTCCAGCAGGCCTGGGGCTGCTGAGTTCCATCCCCACTCGAACTGGTGTGCTTGTTGAGACCTTTTAAATTGGTTTTGTATTGTTGTCTCTCTTTGTTTTCTTTTCCTTTTGTATTGTTTCCCCTCCCTTTCGGTTTTGTTAGCCGCCCTTAGTCCCTCGGGAATAGGGCGGCATACAAGTTGAATAAAACCACTAAACCACTATAGTATAACCTGAAAGTATAATTTGAAAGTATATCAGACAGAGTAGCTCAATGCATCATGCAATTAACCAAACAATACAGGCTTCAAATCACCCAGGTTTAGGCGCCAACAATAAGCTAGAGTGATGAGGAGGTTGAAAATGCGACTTGCCTTCAAGACAGAGAAAAATGCAGACACAAAATACTAATGGATGACTTTAACGCCAGAATAGAAAGAACAACATCTGGAGAAATGGAACGAGATAATAAGACGCAACAAGACGAGTAGATTTTACTGAAGGGCAGGGACTTTATATCATAAACTAATTCGTGAAGAAAACAACTAGCAGAAAATGGACCTGGAAGAGTTTTATTTATTTTACCTTTTTTTTTAATTTCCCTTGTATTTTTGTATTTTAAGCTTTGATAAAACTAATACAATTTTGAAATTCGATAATGAAACATTTGCGGGGTTTCAGAACACGCCTCAGATGGAAGAAATTGAGGCCTATAAATTGGCCTATAGTCCTTGCCTTACGACCACAATTGAGCCCGGAATGTCTGTCGCAGAGCAAGACAAGTCATTCAGTGAATTTTGCCCCATTTTGCGACCTTCCTTCCGACAGTTGTTGAAGTGCATCACAGCAGTTAGTAACAAGGCTGTGAAGTGAATTTGACCTTCCCGTTGACTTTGCTTGTCAGGAGGTCGCAAAAGAATCGCATGACCCCGGGACACTGCAACCGTCGTAAATATGGGTCACTTGCCAAGGGCCTGAATTTTGATCAGGGGATCATGGGAATTTTGCAACGGTAGGAAGGGAGAAAAACGATGGTAAGTCAACTTTTTTCAGTGCTGTCGTAACTTTGAACACTCACTAAATGAACGATGATAAATCGAAGACCATCTGTACAGGATCTTAGGCTCTCTGTTTTAAACCCAAGGCTCCATTGGGGCGAGGAATGTGATGTCATTTATTCTACCCCCTTGTTATATATTCCAAGATGCATATAAATTAATCCAGGCAGTAACCTCACCCCGCCCAAACCCATTGAATGCTACACCTTAATCCATAATCAGGAACGAACCTGCGAACACCAAGAGACAAGCAAAGTTACGTTGCTTTTTTTAGCACCCTTGTAACTTTGGTCATTAAAAGAATGGCCGCAAACCGAGGACTACCTGTGTTGCCAACAAAAGGTAACAATTTAAGTGAGAGTGTCCCGAGGGAAGCCATGCAGGGAACACCATATGTATATTTTGCATAATTTATGTACATATATTAATGAGCTTCCAAGCTCCGTAAAGTGCAGCTTGGACAGAAAAGTCGGTTGAGTTCTAAACATGTTAAGAGCGGAAATGGAAACACAAAGGCCTCTGATGCAACTGAAGAAGCAGGTTAATAGAAGAATGGAATAACAGAGTTGGAAGGGACCTTGGAGGTCTTCTAGTCCCACCCCCACAACTTCTGGAGGCAAGCCATTCCACTGATTAATTGTTCTCACTGCCAGGAAATTTCTCCTTACTTCTAAGTTGCTTCTCTCCTTGATTAGTTTCCACCCATTGTTTCTTGCTTTGCCTTCTGGTGTGTTGGAGAATAAGTTGACCCTCTTTTCTTTTTGGCAGCCCCTCAAATATTGGAAGACTGGTGTCACGTCACCCCTACTCCTTTTTTTTCACTAGACTGGCCATATCCAGTTCCTGCAACTGCTCTCCGTATGTTTTAGCCTCCAGTCCCCTAATCATCTTTGTTGCTCTTCTCTGCACTCTTTCCAGAGTCTCCACATCTTTTCTACATTATGGCAACCAAAACTGAATGCAGTATTCCAAGTGTGGCCTTACCAAAGCATTATAAAGTGTTATTAACACTTCACGTGATCTTGATTCTATCCCCTCTGTTAATACAGCCTAGGATTGCCTTGGCTTTTTTGGCAGCTGCAGCACACTGGTGGCTCATAGTTAAGTTATTGTCCACTAGGACTCCAAGATCCCCCTCACAGTCACTACTATTGAGCCAAGTGCCCCTTAGTTTTCAAGTGCCACTAAACCGTTTGCAGGATTCTGTGGAAAGACTAATACGCCCATCCCTGTGTTAAGTATTTGGGGGGAATCTGACGGAAACGTCCCCTCAGTGTGGACCTTCTGATGCAAAGTCAAGTTTGTGCTCTGGCTGAAGCTTTTCCCACACTCGGAGCAGGTGTAGGGCTTCTCCCCGGTGTGGGTTCTCTTATGTCTAATAAGGCTCGATTGGTCCCGGAAGTTCTTCCCACAGTCTGAGCATCCGTACGGCTTCTCCCCCGTGTGCATCCGCTGATGTGCATTGAGGCTGCCCCTGTGACTGAAGCTCTTCCCGCACTCGTAGCATTTGTAGGGCCTCTCCCCCGTGTGAACCCTTTGGTGCTGAATTAGGCTCGGCTTGTCGGAAAAGGTCTTGTTGCAATCGGCGCACTGGTGTGGCTTCTCTCCCTTGTGGATCTTCTGGTGCCTCAAAAAGTTGGTGCTCTTGTTGAAACTTTTCCCGCACTCTGAGCAACGGTACGGCTTCTCCCCCGTGTGGATGATCTGGTGGGAGGCGAGGTGGGCACTCTGAACGAAGCTCTTCCCACACTCTAAACACGTGTACGGTTTTTCCCCAGTGTGGATGATCTGGTGGGAGGTCAGGTGGGCGCTGCGACTGAAGGACTTCCCGCATTCCAAGCATTTGTACAACTTCTCCACTTTGGGGACTCCCGGCGGTTTCAGCAGGGTGGATGGACCATGAAAGGTTTTGTTGAAATCAGAGGGTTGGTGTTGTCCATCAGCAAGGACAGCTCGATCCAAAGGAGGGATTAAAGGGCCCAGAAACTTCTCTCCGTTTTCCAGAAATGTATATGAACTCTCTCCTTCCGAAAGTGTTTCCCTATCTCCGGGGTTCTTCCCAAACATACTTTTCTGGGTTTCAGTCACGGAAGACATTTCCCAGCGATCACGGAGAGCTCCATTCCTTTCCTCTCCTCCCTCATTGTTTTCCTGGAGTGAGATCGGATGGAGCTCTCCGACTGGACAAGGAAGAGATTTATCGATCCATTCTCCTTGTGGGTCTCTTTCTCGGTGTGTGGGTTGAGCTCGGCTCCAGACTTTCTCTTCAAAGGGTTCCTGCTCGGTTTCTTCAGAGAAATCCCCACACGGTTTCCCCTCCGTTTCACTTTTCCATTCAGATCCTGTTGGAATGAAGATTGGAAGATTGGTTAGAGCACAAACCAATTTTTTCAGAAGTAGCCTCTTCCGGAATATTTGGGGTTCTGGATAGTGGAAGCGGCAGGACCAGGAGACAGCAGAAGAGAAGAGAAAGAACTAGACCCAAATCACAAAATGCAAAACTTCTCACTGCTACCGTGTTTCCCCAAAAAAGTTCACCTTATATACTGTATAAGACGCACCAAGATTTTGAAGAGGCAAATTAAAAAGAAATGTTTTTGCACTCTGCAGATCTCCCGAAAACGGGCCTGTTTTTCCTGAAAACGGGCCTGTTTTTTTGGGTGGAAAAATGGGCATGAATAGTCTTTAAGAGGCTTATAGAGTGCTCCTGGGGGCTGCACTCTGATTTTTGCTCGTTTTTGCCTCCCCTCAAGCCCTCAGGAGCACTCTGAAAGCCTCCTACAGGCTCTGCACGGCCATTTTTGCAAAGGGTGTGTGGTTTCAGGAGGCCCAAAGTGCTGTATTCAGTGTATAAGATGCACCCAGATTTTTACCCTCTTTTTTGAGGGGAAAAGGTGCGTCTTATACTCTGAAAAATACAGATCCATTCCAATTCTATGATTATGTAATTCTTTTATTCTATTATTCTGTTACCATCATGCAACTGTCCAGTCCAAATGCATACAAACGATACACCTCCAGGATGCATCAAGAAAATTGTTGTTTTTTTGGGTCAGCCCATATTAAGAACCTGGTGACTGGCTGAAGGACAAGAACATGGGACTGATCCAGAAACACATTTCTAACGATCTACAAAGAGCCGGGATTAGAGCAAGGCAGATGGATTTAGAGCAAGGGCTAAACACATTCACATTGGAATTAAAAAAAGAGAACGATCATTTTCTTTTGATAGTTCCAAGTTCTGATTTCATCACCTGGTGATAACATCAATCTGGGTCAACCCACGGATCTCCAGACAATAATAGAAACGTGCAGCTACCCCAAGGGTTTGCAAAGGTTATTCTGCTTTTGGTGATGTGCAAAAGAACACCACATCAAAAGAAATACCTGTGGGGAGTGTTTGGCAGGGCGCCCAGGGCAACCGTCATAAATATGATTCAGTTGTCAAGCATCTGAATTTTGACCACGTGATCATGGGGATGCTGCAAAGTAAAAACCGGTCACAAGTCACTTTTTTTCAGTGCTGTTGTAGCTTTGGACGGTCACTAAATGAATTACTGTAAGTCAAGAACTACCTGTTATCACCTCCATACAAATGCCTTTCTAGGAAGAAATATTGAATAAGGATTTTAAAGGTCGCATCTGTTATGTACAGCCTGTTCGTTTGTTTTAATAATATATTCCTGTGTATTTTATTTGTTCTTTATATGTTTCGTTTAAATATATTTGAATATAAGGAGCTCAAGTTGGGAGCCGGGCTATTGGTCTGAGCTCCGAGCTTGGCAATTTGTTTGGTTGCAAATGTTTCATCACGGTTCAAGGAGACATCGTCCGGGCCCTTTGAATTGTGCTCATCTGTCGGAGCACTGGTCTTTAAACTGGACCACGCTTGAAACCCAGGTGAAATCAAGGATCTGCTGAGTCAGTTCTACAGAGGAATTATTGAGTCAGTCATGTGCACTTCCATAACTATCTGGTTTCGCTCTGGTTAGTCTTCTTTAAAGCCTCCAGTGTTAGAGCATCCACAATTTCTCACAATTAATCGTCAATTATTTATCAAAAAAGCACAACAAAGAATGTTCTTTCTGAATGAATGGACTTTCAGAAAGTTCAAATTGCCCTGAGCTGCTGATTCAATTCTACGGAGGAATCATTGAGTCTCTCATGTGCACCTCCATAACTGTCTGGTTTGGCTCTGCAACCCAACAAGACAGACACAGACTTCAGAGGAGAATCAGAACTGCAGAAAAACCAATTACTGACAACCTGCCTTCCATGGAGGACCCGTAAACTGCACGAGTTAAAAAGAGGGCTGTGAAAATATCTACAGACCCCTCACATCCTGGACAGAAATTGTTTCAACTTCTATCCTCAAAACGCCGCTATAGGGCACTGCATACCACAACAACTTGACATAATGCCATCACTCTGCTAAACAACTAATCAAATAATTTACTAAGACTGCATTACTATTATTTTTCTCTTCCTTCCTAGTATCTTTCTCTTCCAACTTATGACTATAACCATGTTGCTTGTATCTTTCAATTTCCATTGTTTTTATTTGTTTCCTAGTATGATTTGATAGCTTATTAGTAACCTTGGCTATCACTAAGTGTTGTATCTTTTTATTCTTGATGAATGTATTTTATTCTCCTTATGCACACTGAGAGCATATGCACCAAAGACAAATTCCTTGTGTGTCCAACCACACAATAAAGAATTGAACTGTTTCAACCTCTTTCCCCAAAACAATGCTATAGGGCGCTGCCTGTCAGAACAACTAGACACAAGGACAGTCCCCCCCCCCCAACCCAATGCCATCACTCGGCTAAAAAACTAATTCCTACAACACTGTCAAAACTATTGAAAAAGGCGGCATTACCATCGTTATTCTCATCTTCCCTATTACCTATCACCTTACCTTCTTATGTCTATAACTTCGTCGCTTGTATGTTAAGATTTAAATTGCTTACGGTATTTTTCAGAGTATAAAATGCACCTTTTTCCCTCAAAAAAGAGGCTGAAAATCCGGGTGCGTCTTATACACTGAATATAGCATTTTTTGCCTCCCGACATCCTGTCCCCTTCACCAAAATGGCCATGTGGAGCTTTAGGAAGCTTTCAGAGAGCTCCTGGGGGCTGGGGAGGGCAGAAATGAGGAAAAAAACAGGGTGTTTTTTGCTCAATTTTGCCCCCCTCCCAGCCCCCAGGAGCACTCTATAAGCTTAAGGCTATCCATGCCCCTTTTTTGACAAAAAAATGGGCCAGTTTCCGTGAAAAATGGGCCATTTTTTGTCGTCCCCCCCACCCCGAGCACTCTATAAGCTTCCTAAAGCCCTTTTTTTTTGGAAAAAAAAAACAGGCCTGTTTTCACGAAAAACGGGTTGTTTTTGGGAGGTTTGCAGAGTGCAAAACCTCTTTTTAAAAATTTGCCTCTTCAAAACCTTGGTGCGTCTTATGTTCAGAAAAATATGGTAATTAGTATCCTAGTATGGTTTATGTTGATTGCTTGTTAGTATCCATGTCACTAAGTGTTATGATTTGTGATGAATGTACTTTTACAATGACTATAATTATGATTGATCACGTATTGCTTGTTGGCACACTGAGAGCTTATTATGCAATGGAGACAAATTCCTTGTGTGTCTAATCCCACGTGGCCAATAAAGATTTCTAAAGGACTCTATGCTATCAAGGAGATCTGGTTCTCCACCAATGTCAATAAAGAGACATATTGACATCGATCCAGTCCACCATTCGCCAAGAATGAAAGAACTGCATCAACCGCCGTTAGGAATATAATCTAACGGTTGGGTTGGCAATATATAAATCATATAGCAATACTGTACCTGTTTCTTTAAATCATACTGTAAAATGTGATTGGTTGCTGCTTTCCTCAATCGGCCATAAGAGGGAGCCGGAACGACAGTTAGCTCTCTGTTTTTTAATGTTGGGCTGATCTGATCTGAGTGTTTTGGAAGCTGGCTGTTAGAAAGTGCGTGAGCTATTGTAAGTTTTGCAACTGCTAGCAAACTTTGAGTACTGACCTGATTATATGACACTGGACTATGTTATTTGGATTATCCCTTAACTGAAAGACCTTGATGATTGTCTGTCTTATCCGTGTATGACTTGGACTGTTTGATGGACTCTGATACCTCTATGGCCATGAAAGTAAAAGCCTACTTAAACTGCAGTGTCTCTGTATGCTGGTTTGTGTGTTCTCCAACAACACTCTCCCAACACTGAACGTACTCGCTCTCCCAATGGGGAGCTTACATAACATCCCGAAAATAGCATCTGAAACAAACAACAGGCACCCCACTACGCAACAACAACAAATAAATTAAAAAAATCACAACCCATCAGTTCACAAGAAATCGGACCCTCTCTCAGTAACACCCACCCGCTATTCAATCAGACCAAAACCAGACCTTGACTCAGCAGTATCCGAACAAACAACACTAATTTACATCACACAGACAGTACTTAGAACCAAAGACAACATCTCGGTAACAACAGAAAAGCCAATCCAATAGTCCAAAATCAGGTGTAGCCAAACAAACAACATCCACACTAATAGGCATCAAATAAAAAGATATTTTGAAGACCAGTGCTCTGACAGACGAGCACACTTCAAAGCCCACTGACGATGTCTCCTCGAATGGTGACAAAACGTTTGCAACCAAACTGCCAAGCTCGGAGCGCAGACCAACAGCCCAGTGTTTTGTTTATAAAGAAAAATAAACCTTGGCCAATTTTAACAGTGACGTAACAAAACTAATCCGGAAAACATTGCCGAAACAGCGGTTAATTTAAATCAAATTTCTCCCACCCTGATCTTTTCTAGAAGTATTGCGTCGCAATTCCCCCTTAGCAGGACTACCCATGCTGGCTGGGGATAATAGGAGCCCTAGTCCTGTCAACTTTGAGGGCTTGGGCTCCTCAAGGTGAAACTCTGCAAAATTCCCCAAAGATTGTCCACTTGACTGCAAGGAAAACAGAGGAGGTCTCCTTACCTAAGAGATCAGTACAGGCGTCATCGTTCTCCTGTTTGGTCTCCACATACATCATCCTCCACCCAGCCTCAGATCCAGCTTGGCTAATTCTGGAGATTGTTGCTGCCTCCTCTGATAATACCTGAAAAGAAAAGGATGGCGTTGCCCTCTATCAGCCACTGGGCAAAAAGGGTTGAAAACAGTCATCAAACACAATCTTCAACCATCAGGCATACAAGGACCCTCCAAATTTTTAGGTGTGACACTCTCCTAAACAAATAATTCCCTCACCACTGTCAAACCATTCACTAAGGCTGCATTTCTGTTACTATTATCCTTCTCATCGTTCCTATCACCTACCTCCTTCCACTTATGACTGCAGGACTGTAACTTTCTTGCTTGTTGCCTTATGATTTATATTGATATTGATTATTTCCTGATTGCTTATTTGTACTCTAGGACTCTCACTAAGTGTTGTATCTTATGATTCTTGATGAAGGTATCTTCTCTTTTTATGTACATTGAGAGCATCTGCACCCAAGACAAATCCCTTGTGTGTCCATTCACACTTGGCCAATAAAGAATTCTAGAAAGAATTCTAAAGCTCTTTGAGGGCGGGCAACACAGACTATTGGGCTGTACTCAAAGCTGAGGGTACTGGAGAGATGCCAAAGGAGACCACAGTGGTCCCACTTAACATCCACTCATTGAGCGACCGTTTAGAAATAACAACAGTGGTGAATGAAGGGCATTTGCAATGGGATGGGCTCACAGTGGTGGCCATCGCAATGTCCCCTTAGTCACCTGTTTCCGAATGAATCAGAGTTTCGACATTGTAGCGTCCTGCAGTCCCGTAATCCCACTGTCCACCTTCTTTGCTGACTTCGGACAAAGTCAACAAGGAGGCGAGCACTTCTCAAAAACGCCAACACTGCCCTAGGCTGCATAAATAGAAGGATAGACTCAAGATCACCTGAAGTGTGAATACCACTTTATAAGGCCTTGGTAAGGCCACACTTGGAATACTGCATTCAGTTTTGGTCGCTATGATGTAAAAAAGATGTGGAGACTCTAGAAAGAGTGCAGAGAAAAGCAACAAAGATGATTAGGGGACTGGAGGCTAAAACATATGAAGAACGATTGCAGGAACTGGGTATGTCTAGTTTAATGAAAAGAAGGACTAGGGGAGACATGATAGCAGTGTTCCAATATCTCAGGGGCTTCCACAAAGAAGGAGTCAAACTATTCTTCAAAGCACCTGAGGGTAGAACAAGAAGCAATGGGTGGGAACTAATCAAGGAGAAAAACAACCTAGAACTAAGGAAGAATTTCCTGATAGTGAGAACAATTAACCAGTGGAACAACTTGCCTCTAGAAGTTGTAAATACTCCAATATTTTATAAAGAAGAGATTGAATAACCACATGTCTGAAATGGTATAGGGTTCCTTCTCTGAGCAGGGGGTTGGACTAGAAGACCTCCAAGGTCCCTTCCAACTCTGTTTAGTGTAATTTTAATTCTAATTCTAATTCTATTCTCTCTTCATTCTCCTCTCCTCTCCCTATTCCATTCCATTGGTCGCAAATGGCAATCAGGTAACCCGTGGGACACTACAACTGTGCAGTATCCACCTAATGCTGGCAACTGGGCGGTTGCTTTGGTGGTTGGCAGGGGTCATGTGATGTCGCACCGTGTGACCACGTCATTATCAACAGAGGTCCTAATTGTGAAAGGTCCGTGGTGCTCGCTCCTCTTGGTTGTTTTCTTGCAGATGTTTCCTTATCCAAACCAGGAAACATCCCCAATGTTGGGTAACATCATTGGCCCTGATGACATTTATCTAGTTGGGTAATGAAACATCTGCAAGAAACAGAGGAAGCACCAAGGACGCCTCGGGTCAACCCTGAGCTAGAAATATTTTCCCTTATTGGTCCTCATTATCATTGGTACGCAATCACCACTTGCCCTCGGGTGGATTATCAACAGATCAAAGTGGGGAAATGAAAAAATGAGTTGGGCAAGGACTCTGTCCTGGGACGACCTGGTCATCAATTCCCTTCAGACCTCATAAGAAAGGATCCATTGAAATACCCCTGCATGATGTTCCCACGTGTTGAGCTCTTCCTTCTTCCCAAGGAAGTCTTCGACCAAGACCACGGCCTGGGAACAGCTCTCTGGGCCGCACGCCCGGACCCAGCGCTGCATCTCCGGCGGTAGGATGGCCAAGAACTGCTCCAGGATCAGCAGCTCCACGATCTGCTCTTTGGTGCACACGTCCGCCTTCAGCCACTGCTGGCAATGTTCCTGGAGTCGGCTGTAAGCCCCTCGGGGCCCTTCCGCTTCCTGGTAACGGAAGCGCCGGAAACGCTGGCGCTGTTCCTCCCGCCGCCGGGCATCCCTTTGCAAAATGGCTGCCTTCACTTTCCCATAATCCCCCTTGCTGCATCCTTCCAGGTTCAGAAGGGCCTGCTCAGCTTCTCCCCTCAAGGCTGGCTGGAGCCGGGCCACCCATTCCTCCTCGGGCCACCGACAGGCTCGGGCCACTTGCTCGAAGGAGTCCAGGAAGGCCAAGCTATTTTCCCACGGATCCTCGGGCGGTTTAGAGCTCCCCGAACGCGGGGTCTCCACTGTCTTCAGGAACTCCCGCCACTGAGCTTCCCATTGCTGAAGGGATCCCTCATCCGGTTCCTGCTTGATCTCTCTGCTTGTCCTTTGGGGCGGGGATTCCCCTCCGCGAGGGTCATTCTTTTGCGGGTGATCCCTGAGGTTCTGCTCTTCCATTGTCCTTTTCAGAGGGTTTCCAGGCAAAAGCACCACCAAGCCCGACGGTCCGGAACCTGCCCTGGGATCCAAACTGTTGCAACTGTGCTGGCATCAAAGGCGATTCCTCAGGTTACGATCTCTGAATCCTTGTTGGTCAAGAAACAAAAGCTAAGGACACAAAAGGAATTTGCAAATCAGCCACAGGGAATGCTGGGCGGCTTGAGGTTGTTGGGGTTTTTGATCTCACATTATTGAATAAGCTCAAAATCATGAAATAATACTATAATACTGTATAAATTATATATACATACATGTATGTATGTATGTATGTATGTATGTGTGTATATATATATATATATATATATATTATATATGTTGTATTTGTGCTGATAAATAAATAAAGGGAGACTAGTATAGATCTACTTCAAGCTATTTAGCTCTCATCAGCTAGCCATACCCTTGCTGGGATTTGAACCTGAGCTATATTACATACTAGGCAGACTTCTTAGCCATTAGGCCACAGGCTCTTATCCGTTATCAGCGAAGCCAGGGTGAAAGGTATCTATTAGATTTTTACAACCCCTGGTATGCCCAAATATGGGAGGAAGATCACTACTTCCATTCTCTGTCCTTTGGCTCGTCACAAGAGACCATCCAGGCAGAAACCCAATATTTTTACTGTTGCCTTTTTGTTACAATTTGTTGTATTTGTGCTGATAAATAAATAAAGGGAGACTAGTATAGATCTATTTCAAGCTATTTAGCTCTCATCAGCTAGCCATACCCTTACTGGGAATCGAACCTGTGCTGTATTGCATCTTAGGTAGATGTGTTAACCACTGAGCCACAGAGCTCGACTCCTTATCAGCGAAGCCAGGGTGAAAGGTATCTATTTTAGATTTACAACCCCCGGTATGCCCAAATATGGGAGGAAGATCACTACTTCCATTCTCTGTCCTTTGGCTCGTCACAAGAGACCATCCAGGCAGAAACCCAATATTTTTACTGTTGCCTTTTTGTTACATTTTGTTGTATTTGTGCTGATAAATAAATAAAGGGAGACTAGTATAGATCTATTTCAAGTTATTTAGCTCTCATCAGCTAGCCATACCCTTACTGGGATTTGAACCTGGGCTATATTACATACTAGGCAGGCATCTTAGCCTATATATATATATAGCGCATTTGTGCTGATAAATAAATAAAGGGAGACTAGTATAGATCTATTTCAAGCTATTTAGCTCTCATCAGCTATCCATACACTTACTGGGATTCGAACCTGGGCTGTATTACATATTAGGCAGTTGTATTAGCCACTAGACCACAGGCTCTCCTCCTTTATCAGCTAGGCCAGGGAAATAGGTATATATTGTGTCACAGGTTCGAATCCCAGTAAGGGTATGGCTAGCTGATGAGAGCTAAATAGCTTGAAATAGATCTATACTAGTCTTCCTTTATTTATTTATCAGCACAAATGCAACACAAATGTAACAAAAATAATGCAACAGTAAAAATAATGGCTTTCTGTCTGCATGGTCTCTTGTGATGAGCCGATAGACAGAGAAAGGTTCCTCCCATATTTGGGCATACCAAGGGTTGTGACACAATATATATAATTTATATATAATTTACTACTACATAAATTGAACTATAATTTTATCTTTGACTGTGATTCCACTTTTACTGATTTAGAAATAGTTATCTTTTATGATTTTAACGCTGTAAGCCTCCCAGAGTTGTTGGCAAATAAATCAAATAAATAAAAAAAGCCAAGCCATCCCTTAGCACTGACAATGTTACCTAGCCAGGTAATGATATGTCAGCAAGAAAAGAATCCAAGCTCGGAGAGCTTCAAGGACCCCACATTTCCACCCTGAGCTACCTCCTTGAGAAGAAAGAAAAGGATCAATATTCTTTCAATAATACAACTACCACATCTTACAATACTAGACAACACAGTAGCAACAGTAGAGACCTTCCAGTTTCTAGGCTCTATCATATCTCAAGACTTAAAATGGACACCTAACATCAAAAACATCATCAAAAAGCAGAACAAAGAATGTTCTTTCTGTGCCAACTCAGGAAGCTCAAACTGCCCAAAGAGCTGCTGATTCTGTTCTACAGAGGAATCATTGAGTCTCTCATGTGCACCTCCATAACTGTCTGGTTTGGCTCTGCAACCCAACAAGACAGACACAGACTTCAGAGGAGAATCAGAACTGCAGAAAAACCAATTACTGACAACCTGCCTTCCATGGAGGACCCGTAAACTGCACGAGTTAAAAAGAGGGCTGTGAAAATATCTACAGACCCCTCACATCCTGGACAGAAATTGTTTCAACTTCTGCCCTCAAAATGACACTATAGGGCACTGCACACCAGAACAACTAGACACAAGGACAGTTTTTTCCCCAAATATCATCACTCTGCTAAACAAATAATTCCCTCAACTGTCAAATTATCTACTAAGACTGTATTACTATTATTCTTCTCTTCCTTCCTAGTACCGATCTCTTTCCTATCTCTTCCCACTTATGACTATAACCTTGTTGCTTGTATCTTTACAATTTATATTGTTTTATGTGTTTCCTAGTATGATTTGATTGCTTGTTATGACTATCACTAAGTATGACTATCACTAACCTTATGATTCCTGATGAATGTATTCTATTTTATTTTTCTTTATGTACCCTGAGAGCATCTGCACCAAAGACAAATTCCTTGTGTGTCCAATCACACTTGGCCAATAAAGAATTCTATTCTATTCTATTCGCACTGCCCTACCCCACAAGGTTGTTGTTCGACGATAAAATGGGGGTTTCTCTATAAGCCACTTTGAGCTCCTGAAGAAAAGGGCTTATACATGCACAGGAATGAATAACGCGATTTTTTTTTTGGCATTTTATATCTTAAATGCACTTATGTGAATTAATTAATAGTAATTTGGACTTTAAATTTGGTTAAAAACCCATAATATAAAAAAAATACAAAATTTTTAAAAAAATGATAAATTTGGAGACAATTTTGCATGTTGTGGCAAATCATGACGTCTAGGAGTTTTTTCAATATTTTATTTGTTTTCAGCACACCAAAATACATGGGAATTAGATGAAAATAACCAAACGGTTTTTTAGTAGCAGACCTGTGTAATGTGTATAATTAATGTATAACGTATGGCATTTTTTTCACGTGCAATATAGACACTGTATTATAATGTACAAACAATGCGCATGTAATAACAATGTGATAGCATGAACAATCACAATGTTTACCTTGTCTCCTTTTTTTCCAAATTTCCCCCCGTCCTTGCACCACAAAGGCATCTGAGCGTGCTGTAAACCTTGATGTTTTGCTCTCGCACGTTGTTTCAGATTTCTTTCTTGCTTCCGGCTGTTTGCAATTGCGATTTAAATTAAAATAATGATAATGGAGAAACCCTGCTGGGAGGCAGATGTGCCTCCCTACCTCCCAAGCTTCCCCCCTCCCCAAAAAAAGTCCATTTCCGGGGGAGGAGCCAGTCTAGGAAGAAGACTGCAATGTTCACATCCTTTTGCAATCTTTTTTTTTTAAGCCAAAAAGGGGAGACGCGTCCCGTCTAGCCCTCTGCTGGCTGGATCTTTCTGATCCTCTTTCATTTTGCTTTTTTTTGGGGGGGGGATGGAGATTTTGGGGGACCCCTTTGTGCTCCTTGCTCCTAAGGAAAAATATGTCTTTGTGCTCTCCCCAGGGACCCTTGAACGCTTTGCAGCGCTCCTGATTAGATCATAGAATAAACAAGAGTTGGAAGGGACCTTGGAGGTCTTCTAGTCCAACCCCCTACTCAGGCAGGGAACCCTATGTTGGAAGAAATGTCCTTCTGGGTTCGGCTCCAAGTGGGGAAAAAGACACTGGGGACATGGAGGCTGCTTGGAAAGATGGTTTATTGGTGGACAGGACCACATGGCCTGAGCCCTGAACAGAAAGTGGGGATCACATGCTTCAATGTTGGTGGAGAAGAAGAGAAGGAAGGACTGAGATGCTGAGTCCCTGGTTTTATGCCCTCTCTGGTCTTTGATCTTGATCTTGTATTCTGATTGGTTGTCAGACTCCCATGGAGCCATGCAGGGGCAACTCACTAGGCTGCGTTTGGAGTCCAGGTTTGGTTGAGCTCTCAGATGCCATGTGCGGAGTTGGGTAAAGGGCCAATATTATCATGCCTTAATCCCATCCCCTGGAGCTGAAGGGGAGAACTCTTTATTATGTAAAGTGGACTAACTTGGCCTTCTTTTTTTATAATTTTTTTTAATTTTTGTTACATAGACAACATATACACACAACAATGGAAAAACAAAAAAGAAAGAGAGAAAAAACACAAAAAAGAAAAAAAAACCCATCATCACATACAGCATGTCGTTTGGTTACAGGTGTTTTAACATCATTCTTATACATTTATTAGTTCATTTAATAAGTTATAATTTAGTATCATTTCTTATTCCCCTACCTGTGGCAATCCATCCCAACTACATTCCCCCCCCCACACACACATCGTATCTCTCTGTTATATATTTAATACACACAACAATTTAAAAAAAAACCCACACACACACACACACACAAAAGAAAAGAAAAGAAGAAAAAAAACACACAAAAAGGAAAAAGAAAAAAAACCATCATTACATATAGCATGTCGTTTGGTTACAGGTGTTTTAACATCCACATCCTCAAATAATATTTACCATATCAGACTTTTCATCTAGTATAACTGAATACCTCACTTTCATTCTACAATATATATTCAGTTACCATTAGTATTATTTTTCCCCAGAAAATATACTTATGTTCATTATTATCCTTGTACTTCATACTTTCAAACAGAGATCTTATTCCTTCATTTTTCAACAAAACATCACTACATATATATACCAGTTTTCAATTATTCCCTTATTAAAATTATTTATCAACAGCAGAATATCATTGTAATACGTTCTTAACATTATACATTATATCACCAGACCTCTATTGAATATACATAAAATCATTATTATCCTTATCCTTTTTAAAGCAAAAAATTCTAAAATATTCAATTCATTGATATATTAATTTTTCATTGTATCATTATTAGTTTATTTTACAGAATAGTTGTATCATCATTTAACTTCTTCAATTAAAGCATAAGTATATCATTTTTCATTTCCAAGTGTTTTTTTCCCCCCTAGCCACCGATAAAACAAATGAGTATGAGTATGAGTAGTTTATTTATATGCCGCCCTTTTCCCTGGGGGGACTCAGGGCGGCTCACAATTCGGAAGGAAGGGAGGACAAACAGATTAAACACATAAGACAGTACATCATTAAAAGCACAACATTCATACAATTTGGGTGGGTTGCGGTCTTTAACCCCAGGCCTGAAGGGACAGCCAGGTTTTAAGGGCTATGCGGAAGGTCTGGAGGTTGGTGAGGGTACGAATCTCCACGGGGAGATTGTTCCATAGGGTCGGAGCTGCCACCGAGAAGGCTCTCCTCCGCATGGTTGCCAGTCGACATTGACCGGCAGATGGAACTCGGAGGAGGCCCAATCTATGGGATCTAATTGGTCGAGTGGAGGTAATTGGCAGTTAAATCCCATATCTTATAAAATTGCTCGTCCTCTTGTTCTCTAATTTCAAGTGTCAATTTACTCATTTCAGCACAGTCCATTATTTTTCGGATAACTTCTTCCTGTTTTGGTATTGTTTCATTTTTCCAGTTTTTTGCAAATACAATTCTGGCTGCTGTTAACACATTTACAATCAAATATTTTAAGTCTTTGTTGTAGATTTCTAGTATGATCCCCAATAGAAAGACCTCTGGTTTAAAGTCTATTTGTTTGTGTGTCATTTTCTCCAGCCACATGTGGATTTTAGTCCAGTATCTTTTAACTTCAGTGCAAGTCCACCACATGTGGTAGTACGAACCCGGTATCTGGTGACATTTCCAACACTTTTCTGATTTATTCTTGAACATTCTTGCAATTCTAGTTGGGGGTAGATGCCACCTGTAAAACATCTTATACAAGTTTTCTCTATATGCAGTAGACATTGTCATTTTATAATTTTGAGACCATAATTTCTGCCAATTCTCTAAATCAATCCCATACCTAAAAACATTTCCCCAAGCTATCATAGTTTCTTTAACTCGCTTAGTCTACACTCTAACTTCTCGGTTTTCTTCTCTCCTTCTTGGATTTTGTTTTCAATCTTTTGAATCCAGTCTTCATATTTTGTCATCCAATTGTGCATACTTTCAATTTTCCCTTCCATTTTATCAACTTTTTGTACTATGCTTTGGTTTTGTTGTTCCATTACCTCCATTTTTTTCCATACTCTCACTCTTCACAAGGGTGTCTAACTTGTCATCCTTACTGTCAAGTCCTGCTTGCATTTTCTGCATTGCTTGCATGAGTGTTTCAAAATTTGCTCCTTTCTCTTTTTCATGCTGAAGCATTGGCTGTGTTGTCCTCTGGCCTCCTGCAGGTGAGGAAGCAGAAGTTGATGTAAAGCCAGGGGGGGCTGCTTTTCTACTCATAGTCAATTAGTATTAGAAGGTGGAAGATTATAAGTACAATGGGGGAAAGGCTTAAGAAACAAAAGATAGAGAAAGAGGAGAGATAGTGGGAGAAGGAAAAAGGAAAAAAAAGAAAGAAAGAAGAAACTCTTCAGACTATTTTGTTCAAAATTTAAAGTGAGCCATCTATTGATGTCCCAATGTCTTCCAAAAAAAAAAAAAATACAAAAAGAAGACATAAAATAGGACCCCCCCCCAAAAAAAAGAGGAAGGGTGCTTCAAGCCACAAGTGGAAAAAAAAAGGTGTAAATAGTCAAAAGGTCAAAGAGAGTAATCATAAAAAGAAAAAGAAAAACAATGTCAATATCTCCCCAGCAGAATGATATAAAAGTAATGTTGAAAAGAGAAAAATGCCACCAAGCTAAAACAAACAGTCTTTCAGGCTCTTTTCCCCCCCCTAAGATAAAAGTCTTTCCAAGGTCATTCTCAGCTCTTTCGCCGCTCTGTTATTATTTAGTCTAACAGACCTCCAGATAAAGAAAGAGAAAAAAAAAGAAAAACAAAACAAAACAGCACCTGTGTTTTCTTTTTAAAAGACAAATGAATTACAGGGGAAATTTTGGTAACAATAGTTCAAGTCCGCTAGATGGCAATATTAACTTGTAGCTTGTGGCTTGCATTAATTCTATGTTAAACTTCGGTAGCTTCTTTGTTTGTTTACCAATTACTAATTACTAATTGTTAAAACGTAGCCAAAAAGCTAAAAGAAAACAAAAGACAGATCTTCAAAGCACTTTAGGTTTAAATTCAATGTCCCCACAAGGTTCAAAGTTAAAGATATCAGCAGCAAAGAGAAGAACACAAAAAGCCGATCTGAATTACAAAAAAGTCCAGCCCGGTTTCCAGAGATAAAAAAATCTGGTGACATTTCCAACACTTTTCTGATTTATTCTTGAACATTCTTGCAATTCTAGTTGGGGGATAAAAAAAGGAACAGAAAAAATAATCCTTCAATTGGCAAAGCTTACCCGCCACTTTTCTCACTAGTCAGCCTTATTTTAAACTAAGTTTCCAGATTTAGAGTGTTCTCTTTCCAACAACAAAAAAAAGATTTAAAACTCACACCAAACGACATGTTCTTATCCAGTCTCTTTAGGGCTATCCGCAGTTTCAGCAGCCTTGATGGCTGGTCCGGAAATCACTGGCAAGGAGGGCTTTTCCTTAGGTTCCCAGAGACTTTGCGTACGTCTCTGGGACCACTGGATTTCCCTCTATCTTTCACTGTCTCTCCGGGACAGCTTAGGCCCAGAACGAACCGTCCAAATGACCCGGTTTAGATGGTCCCTCAGGAGCTGCCTGAAAGTCCGTCTTCTCACTGCTAAGCCCCGCCTTCTTCCTAGCTTGGCCTTCTTAATGGCCCATTGACAAAGTGGGGATGGGCAGGAAGCTACAGGCAGCTATTCTGTCTTTTAAAACATGTTTCTTTCTTTTCATGTCCAGAGAAATATTCTGCTTTTTCAATATTTCCTAGGATATTTCATTTTTTTCTGGGAGAGGGCTGGGTAATAACTTCCTACACCTACACTAAACCAAACTCTATACCAGTGATGGCAAACCTATGGCACATGTGCCACAGGTGGCACGGGGAGCCATTTTTGAGGGCACGTGAGGCTTAGCCCTGTCAGCTCCAGCGCACATGTGCACACTGACCAGCTGATTTTTGGCCTTGATTTTCACCCGTTTTTTTTTTCGCCCTCCCGAGGCTTCAGGGAAGTGAAAAACCACCCAACACGCAAACTGGAAATTCAGGAACAGACTTTTATTATTTATTATTATTGTATACTGTCAGAAATTAGTTGTTAGGAGCTAATTATAGCTTGTAAATTGTAGCCTTGATACTGGTTAGCATTAGTACAAAGTTTGTTATCTCGCTTCTGTGTCTTGCTTCTATTCTTGGCTTCAAAGATAGGCACATCCTTGAAAATATAGAAGAAGCTGTTACCCAGCAATATCAGGCCCCATGGATAAAGGAACCAGAACAGGGAGTTTTCCTGCTTTACAAATTCTGAATCCTGAAAGCCTTCTGCTAGAATGCTCCATAGATAAAGGTGGACAAAGCCTGAACAAGGAATGCTTTAATGATCACGTTGGTAACGAACCTTTTGTCAATGATTGGGTAAACTTTGTTTCTATCGGCATAAAATGTATATAATACTCTGAGCCACTCTCGCAGGGTTTGGCTGTTCCATATACGCATTTTGTCCATATGTTTTGGATGTAATATTCACCCAGTCTTTTTACTTTGGCCAAAAATAAAAAGCAGTTATTTTTTGCAAGCCTCGTCTGGAGTCTCACTCTCTTTAGCCTTTCTGTTGCAGGAAATCAGGAGACCCGGACTGTGAGATCAAGAAAAGGTTTATTTAGCCAAATAGTTCAGACAGAGAGAGCAATTTCTAACATCTGAACAGCGTTCTAATCCAAACACGTGTTCTTTTAGTATGCTCAAAGCATCAAAAACACGGAAATATATTAGCTCATTTCTATTGGCTAAGCAGATTATATTGTGCTGCCCTTTCATGTCTAGGCTGCAGTTGGCATGCAGGAAACACTAGTTTCATTCTGACATATGTGGTTAAGCCCTATGTCTGACTCCCAAGTGAGTCCTCCAAATGACTTGGCCTACTTACAGCAGATGTTGCAGTTTGGCATTTGAATTCCCTGAGTTCAAGTTTCCTGTTCTTCTTCAAGACTAGAAAATGTAGAACGAGATAGAGTGGATAGATGGGTTCCCCAGGAGATCTTCTAGTCTGACCCCGTTTCATGTTCACTCCTTATAGTTGTTAAGTGAGTTTTGCCCCGTTTTACGACTTTTCTCCCCACAATTGCTAAGCAAATCCTTGCAGGGGTTACGTTAGTAACAGGGTTCTACATGAATCTGGCTTCCCCATTGTTTTTGCTGGTCGGAAGGTTGTGAATGGTGATCCCGTAACCATTCTGGGACACTGCAACCGTCATAAATATGAGTCAGTATAAATATGCGACGGGCTGTCTGCTAAAGCAAGGTCATGGCCAGGGCCGGATTTAGATGAAAAGAGGCCCTAGGCTATTCCACTTATGATGCCCTTTCCCCTCCCATTTTTAAGTTTGTAAATTGCATGAGAGACAATAAAATACATCATTACTGTGATATATATCAATATATATCAATATATATAGCTGGCCTCCCGACGGAGGGCGGCTCTGCTCTGCGGCAAAGGCAGCAAGGCCAGCCGCCTCCCCTGCTGTGCTCAGCTGCCCGGCTCGGCCCCCTCGCCCTCACCTGCCTGGCCGCTGGTGGGCTCCGCGTCGACGGGGCGGCTACTGGGAGCGGCCGCACCTCTCGCCCGACCGCCGGTGCCGGGAACGTGGGCGGGCTCCCCAACTGCCGCGGCGCTGGAACGATCTTAACCAATATATTTTTATGTTTGTTTATTAGTCATATGCGTAGAATTTCTCCTTATTTTTGGTTCAGTGTTTTAGTGTTCACTGTTTTTAGAATAGTGTAATTTTAATTTTGCTAACAATTTGAACGTAGGCCCCTCTTGATCTTGAGGCCCTAGGCTGAAGCCTAGTTAGCCTGTAGGAAAATCCGGCCCTGGTCATGGCACACACTTGAAAGTAAATCAGAGAAGACTGTAATTGTTGGGGGTCTGTCTGGCAAGAATGAAGAATGCCTATCAACAGGAAAATATGCATGTGTAAAGCTTGTAGCAATTATGGGTAGTTAGAAAGTTGGTAAAAGTAATAAGAATTAGACAACTTGCAGACCTCTGCTAAAAGTTAGGAATAGAGATGGCCTGCTGCAAATGAAATGTGTATTAGATAACTCCAACCATTAGCACAGGCTTAGGAGTAGGGACAGCTAGAGACCAATAGAACAAATTGTAGAATTATTACTAAAATGTTTATTAGATCAGTGTTTTTCAACCACTGTGCCGCGGCACACTAGTGTGCCGTGACATAGTGTAAGGTGTGCCGTGGGAAAATTACTTTATATATAGTCAATATAGGCACAGAGTTAATTTTTTTTAACATTTTCTAATGGTGGTGTGCCTCATGATTTTTTTCATGAAAAAAGTGTGCCTTTGCACAAAAAGGTTGAAAAACACTGTATTAGATGATATTTCTTATTATTTCACCTTGTCCTGCCTTCTCCTTTAGTGAAAATGTATAAAGCAGTGATGGTCGAACCTTTTTGGCTTGCGTGCCAAAAGCGGGTGTGTGTGTGTGTGCAGCACAGGAGGGTCGTGCGTGGGCATGCCAAACCCATAATGCAATGTGCAACATCCCCAGCATGCATGTGTGCATGACAGGCGCTCCCCTCTCATTTTTTGCATGCTTTTTTTCGCCCTCCCCTGGCTCCAGAGGCTTTATAGGAGCCTGGGGAGGGTGAAAAAAGCCTCCCCTGCCTCCCCCAACCCCCGGAGGCCCTCCAGAGGCTTCAGGAGCTTCAGGGAAGTCCGGTTTGCTCGTAGGGTCTTTTTTCATCCTCCGGAGCCTTCAGGGAACCCTCCTGAAAGTCCCTGAAGGCTCCAGAGGACTAAAACCGGCCCTACAAGCAAACCGGAAGTATGTCCCCAAACTTCCGATTTGCCCATAGGGGCGGTTTTTTGCACTCCGGAGGCTTTAGGGAAGCTTCTGAAGCCTCTGGAGGGCCTCCGTTGGGGGCAGGGGAGGCTGTTTTCGCCCTCCCCAGGCTCCTATAAAGCTTCTGGAGCCTGGGGAGGGCGAAAAATGGCCTCAAAAAAAAAAAAAAGGCTGAAATCAGCTGGCCAGCGCGTGCATGCATGTTGCAAGCTGACAGGGCAACATGTTGCGTGCCCTGACAAATGGCTCCTCATGCCACCTGTGGCACGCGTGCCATAGGTTCGCCATCCCGGGTATAAGATTTCTTAATCCTTTGTAATTGGTTTTTGGCCTTTAGACCAGGAGTACTCCAATAAAAAGCTATCAGAGAAGCTGCACCTCGTGTCCGGCGTCCATCATTGGCTTCGGCACCAGGCTCGGGGTTCACCGACAAATGCGCGAAAGTCTTTTCCGCGCTGACAGAACCGCGGGGGTCAAATCTGCGCCGTCTTAACCGCTAAGCGTTATGCGACAGTAGCGCGCCGACATGTGTGCACCGACACAATCGCGCTGTGCCTTTAAAATCAAAACGCAGTCAACACTCGTTAAAACAGATGAACTTAAGGAGACATAGTTCTTGGCTCTCTTGCCTTTGTGACCCAGTTATAAACCTTGATGGCTTGTCACAAGCACACACAAACCTCACAGTCATGGACACAATCGCGCGCTGTGGAAAGTAGAAAAGAAAGAAAAAACCTGTATAATAAACTTTACTACTGCATTTTACTGCTGACTTTTTAACTTTACCCAGTACTATGGCCTTCATAGATTATGCCCAAAATATAGTCATTTGTTTTTGAAATGAAATATCTGGTTAATTTGTTCGAGGATCTATTTATTAATTTTCTTGACTATCCATGGTATTCTCAAGAGCCTTCTTCAATACTAGCATTCAAAAGCTTCAGTATACGGCAGCTTGACATAGTCAACAAAACTGAGGGGGTTTCTGTAAATTAAAGTCAAAACATAAATTTGAGACTTTATAATTTTAGCAATTACAGTAGACATTAGAGGAAATTAAAGATTCCATACACAAAAAGCAAAGCTAGTAAAGTTGCAACAAAATAAACCTTTCCTTCATCGCGGTTTCGTCGCATTGTTGTCGGTGCTATTTTGACGATCGCTGTTTTGTCGGGTCACGCAGGGCTTGGACCTGAATTGGAGACGACATATCTGAGCCTTTGAATTTTGGTCATGTGACCATGGGGATGCTCCGACAGTTAGGGTTAGGGTCATGAATCCCTTTTTTCAATTCTGTCCTAACTTTGAACCAGGGGTGGGTTTCAACCAGTTCGCGGCGGTCCCCGTGAACCGGTTGGTCAGCGAACCCGGAAGTAAGTAATTTCCGGGAATGGCGAAGGGCCCACCCGCCCGCCCACACTCCTTACCGGTCTTTGAAGGCTTCTTCGCTTCCACGCAGGCGCATGGCACATACAGCACCTGCGCGATTCTCCGCGAGCAGCTGGATGGCACATACAGCGTCTGCGCGAGCAGCTGGAGCATCACGCAGGCGCTAAGACGCATGCGTGAGCTGCGCGCATGCACGAGGACGCTGCCAGCCCCGTTCCAACCGAACCGGTTGGAACGGGATTAGCAACCCACCACTGCTTTGAACCAAATGGACTGTGGTAAACTGAGAACTACCCCATTGAAAAACACAAGCTGCCTTGCAGTCATCCTAAATGCACACAGCTGTTTCATGGGAACATCTCACAATTTATAGACCCAGTGAAAAAACAGCCAACCGACCACCAAAGGGGTGTTTTGTTTTGTTACACAAACTCTGTTTTGTTCAAAAAAAAAACAACCAACCGACAACCACAGGGGTGTTTTGTTCAAAACGAAAAGAAAATAATAATAGCACCTAGTTAATGTCAAGCGTTTAAAATTCCTGTTTTCCGCCGGGAGGGGGCGTGAGAAAACGCGGCCGCAAAGCGACAGAGTTGCAGCCTCCGGCCAGAGACCATAGAGCTGAGGGTGAGGAGCGGGGAAGGCGGGGTAGAGCAAACCATTCCCCGGTGCTGGACTTCCGGCCTGGGTTCTTCAACGGAGCATTTTCCCATCGTGGAATGATAGGAATTCCTTTTTCCGCCGGGAGAGGGCAGGGAGTGAAAAAACGCCTCCGCAAATCCACAGAGCTGCTGCAACGTCTTAGAGGGGCTCCTGCCAGAGACCATAGAGTTGAGGGGGAGGAGCGGGGAGGGGGAGGGGGCAGACACCCCCCCCCCCAATGCCGGACTTCCGGCCTGGGTTATTCAACGGGGCATTTCCCCCCCGGTGGTTTCGGAGGCTCGTCGGGCTCCCTCGTGCTCCGGAGCGGGGAAGCAGCAGCGGTGCAAAAAAAGGGGTGAGTGGCCGAAGGCGGAGGAGGAGGAGGAGGACGCTCCTGTCCTTCCGAGAGAAAAGGCGTGTGGAGAAAACAGGCTGGATATATTTTAAAAAGGGTGGGGGCTTTTCCCCCCCATCCCCCGCTTTTCTTTTTGCAGAGCAATCAAGCGGCTCGATCCCAAAAGATCCCCGGGATTTGCTCCCTCTTAGCTGGGAAAGGACCCGCAGGAGACCTCCCCTTCCACAGGGACTCGGTGCCTGCTGTTCCCCTGAATTAGCAATTAACGTGTAAAAAAAAAAAATCTGTTATTAAGTATGAACTTTTGAATTGCCTTGAGAGACTTGCCAGGAGATGTAAAACAAAGTAGCGGCGGGGGAATCCATTCAAATTTAATTAGATCCGCCTTCCTTAATTTAATATTGAAGAAGAGGGAGCCAAGCTAGTCTCCAAAGCCCCTGAAGGCAGGTCAAGAAGCAATGGGTGGAAACTAATCAAGGAGAGAAGCAACCTAGAAATAAGGAGAAATTTCCTGAAAGTTAGAACAATTAATCAGTGGAACGAGTTGCCTCCAGAAGTTGTGAATGCTCCAACACTGGAGGTTTTTAAGATATTGGATATCCATTTGTCTGAAGTGGTGTAGGGTTTCCTGACTAAGCAGGGGGTTGGACTAGAAGACCTCCAAAGTCCCTTCCAAGAGTCTGTGATTCTTTTCTATTCTATTGGAAAGGTGGAAGGAAAGAGAAGAGCCCCTCTCTGAGGATGATGGGCGGTTCAGAAGTGGGAAATACGTATAAATGAATATAAATGTTTATACACACTCTGGTAGAGAGAAGTTCCCTGAGGATGGGCTCCAGCATGAATCCTTAAAACTCGGAAGACTAAGCTGCTTATTGCGGAGACTGACCCAGATTGGATCCTGCAAACATAACCGGGACAGGTATATTTACCTTCATTAATAAGAATCTATATATAAGAAAAGGCTTGTAAAGCCTTAGTAAGACCACACTCAGAATAATGCATCCAGTTTTGGTCGCCACATTGTAAACAAGATGTTGAGACTCTAGAAAGAGTGCAGAGCAGAGCAACAAAGATGATTAGGGGACTGGAAGCTAAAACATATGGAGAACGGTTGCAGGAATTGGGTAAGTCTTGTTTAATGGAAAGAAGGACAAGGGGAGACATGATAGCAGGATTCCAATATCTCATGGGTTGTCACAAAGAAGAGGGAGTCAAGCTATTCTCCAAAGCACCAGAAGACAAGACAGGAAACAATGGCTGGAAACTAATCAAAGAGAGAAGCAATCTGGAATTAAGGAGAAACTTCCTAACAGTGAGAACAATTAACCCGTGGAGCCGCTTGCCTTCAGAAATTGTAGGTACTTCATCACTGGAGGTTTTTAAGTAAAGAAATATACAAATCAAGGTAACAGTATTCGTGATAAATGAATGCTTGTTTGTTGGCAAGAGTCAGCATTTTAAGAGGAAGAAGTAAGATGGCAATGTTTTTTGTTAGCATATTCTCGATTTCCAGAGAATTTGAATATGTGAGAAACTTATCTTCCTAATTATTTATAGAAACAAGGCTATGTTGAGTTCTTTTATGTCTCTGAGTTTTTTTGTTGCTTAGCCCTTCATTTTTGTGGGATTTTTCCATTCAGAATAACAAAATAATATGAGCTGTAAGGAACTTTGAAGATCTTCTAGTCCAACCCCCTGCTCAGGCATGAAACCTCTACCATTTCAGATAAACAATTGTCCAACCTCCTTAAAAATCTCCTGTGTTTTAGTCCCTTTTTTTATTTAATCAGCTCTTATTTCCTGTCACTGAGCATTTCCCTTTCAGAAGGCTTTTATCCAAAGACTTTGAGGATGGCCTTTTAGATTTCCCTTGTTCACCTAAATATCTGAGATCAAAACTAAGCACATTTTTTGGTGATCTATCAAAGCCTGGCTTAACTTGGCAGACTCACAATTACTAATATCCTTGTCTTTGTCAAGTTAGATCTGGTGCATTCTCTTTTGCCTGCAAATTACTTTTCCTGTATTAAATATAGAATGTATGACTGGGTGACTTTGAGGAAATGGGAGGAGGAGATGTTGCCTAGGAAACAATCAGAGAAGAGAGGCAGGAGCCCTCAGTGGCTCAACGGTCAGAGGAAGGAAGGAAGAAGGACCCGCCCTAACGGCAGCAGGAAGTTTATACTTGCAAACTTGCAAGATTCTGTTAATGTAGCTTCCCAAAAAGTGGAATTAATTCATCCAGTTACGAGGGCTGATAATATCAGAGTGTGCAGGTTTACACGTATGGCCCCCTCTAAGGCAAAATGTGCATCTGGTTAATGTACAGGTAGTCCTCAATTTACAATCATTCATTTAGTGACCATTGAAAATGACAACGGCATTGAGAAAAGTGACTTATGACCGATTTTTCACACTTAACGGCTGTTGCAGAACTACACATACCGTATTTTCCAGAGTATAAGACGCACCAAGATTTTGAAGAGGCAAATTTAAAAAAAAGTAGGTAGGGATAAAGAGGGAGAGAAAAAGAGAGAAATGCAGTAGGTAGGTAGTAGGGAGAGAGAGAGAATAGGTAGATAGGTAGGTAGGTAGGTACGTAGATAAAGGGATAGATAGATAGATAGATAGATAGATAGATAGATAGATAGATAGATAGATAGATGATAGATACAGTAGGGAGGGAGAGAGTGTGTGTGTAGGTAAGTAGGAAGAGGGATATAGAGAGAAATAGATATATAGAGAGAAATATATTAGGTAGTGGGAGAGAGAGTAGGTAGGTAGGTAGATAGAGGGATAGAGAGAGAGAGAAATACAGTAGGTAGATAGGGAGAGAGAGAGAGAATAGGTAGGTAGGGAGATGTTTCCAGGTGTATTTATCCATGTACTGGAGAAGGAAATCGCTGACAGTCTGCAGTACCTAAGACTTTGTTTCTGCTGGCCCAAAAGGGGCAAAACTCACTGAACAAATGTTTCGCTTAGCAACAGAAATTGTGGGCTCAATTGTGGTCATAAGTCGAAGACCATCTGTATATCCTGTACAGACTAATAATTGGGACAGAAGCCAGTCATTAGGCTGAGATCTTCCTTATTGCTTATTTGGAAGATTAGAGGGAACATTCGTTCTCATTTTCAGTCAATTTTTGCTCAGAATGTCGCAATGCAGTCTCTTCAATGATTGTACCTAGTCCCCATTTTTAATAGCCTACTGCACAGTAAAAAGTTATTATCTCACTCTAAACATAAATAGACAATTTGAAGAGGGATGATCTCTTTGATATCTTCTCCACTCCCTTGTTTCTTTGTTTCTTTTCGTCAGTAAAATCATCCAACATTTTTTAACATCCCACTTGTGTTGTGTAGGGCAGTTACGAACTGAATCTTCTCAAAGCTGCAAGTTTAAGCCTATAAACAGAGCCAAGGTGTAAGCAGGAGTGAGAATAAAGGTAAGTTTGGCAAGGTGAAATCTATCTCTCTATATATAAATGGCTGTGTCTGTCTGTCTGTCTGTGTGTGTGTGTGTGTGTGTGTGTGTGTGTGTGTGTGTAACAGCATAACTCTTAAATACCTTGAGCAATTTCAACGAACACTTAGTACATAGATGACTTACTATCTGGTAAAAAAATATTATTGGGGTAAAACACCCCTAACACCCTTCAGAGTGTGTGTTCTGTTAAGATACAGCCTGTTCTGCCTTAAAATGGCTTCTACTGTACTACCATAAAATGGCTTCTACTGTACAGCGCAGTGAAGTTGCCATGGTAAGGGCTTCACAGTACTCCAGAAGGGGGCTCCCTCCACAAGGAGGCTCCCACAAAGGGAAAAATCCAACATTAGAAATTATGTTTGGCCAGACATTTCCCCCCTATAAATAAATACCCGGGGCAACGCCAGTCTTAGCATTCTAAATATCATGCAGAATTAAATCAGAGTCCAGAGTCTTTAAAGTTCCAATTTAATAAGACAGACATGTTGGCAACGAACTGTGGAATCCCAAATCTGAAAAACCTCCTGGGATTCCACCCAGTTGAAAGTTCATGATCTGATCCCCACACCCATAAATCCATCACATGGTCCAATCTTCTTCGGCCATGCTGGCATCTCCACCCAGCTGGTTCCAGTCAGGTGCAGAGGTGCAGAGACAAAAGATGACCTTGGGCTTCTAGAAAAGAATGACAACACCACATTCCACAATTCTACTCCTTTCTATTCCCCCCTCCCAACTACTACACTAATGAAACAGCATAATGAAATAAGAGAGAGTGTGGCAGGCCAAAAATCCTAAAAGGAACATAACTACAGGCAGGTTATCAACTAGTGTAATATAAAACACAGGAGTTAAAGTTAGAAGAAACCATCAAACGGATAGAAACTGGCTTTCTCACCTCACAGGGTTGTTGTGGGGAAAATGCAGGTCATCCTCGACTTAAAATAGTTCGCTTAGTGACCATTCATAGTTACCACGGCACTGAAAGAAGGGACATGACCATTTTTCACAGTTACAACCTTTGAAGCAACCCCATGGTCATGTGATCAAAATTTACAGGCTTGGCAACTGGTTCATATTTATGACGGTTGCCGTGTCTCGGGGTCACGTGATCCCCTTTGGGTGTGTTCTGCCAAACAAAGTCAGTGGGGAAGCCAGATTCACTTAACAACCATGTAACTAAATTATCAACTGCAATGATTCACTTAGCAGTGGCAAGAAATGTCGTAAAATGGGGCAAAACTCAACAAATTCTTACTGAGCAACATAAATTTTGGCCTTCATTGTGATCGTAAGTAGAGGACTATGTGAATGAGGAAGAAGGGGGGTGTTGGATACGTTCATTGCCCCCCAACAAGCTGGGTCCTCATTTTTACCGGCCTTGGAAGGATGGAAGGCTGAGTTGACCTTACGCCCTGGTGAGATTCCAACTGCCAAACTTCTGGCAGTTGGCCGTCACCGGAAGTAGCCTGCAGTGCTGCATTCTAATCACTGTGCCATCGCGGCTCTTGACAAATGTCTCACTTAGCAACGAAATTGTTGGGTTCTATTGTGGTCGTAGGTTGCAGGCCACCTGAAACCCAAGGGATGGAATTGACAAACTGTGTGTGAGGGTTCCAAATAGCATCCAAAATTAAATCAGAATCCAAGGCAAAGTATTGCTCAAAGTTCCAATTCATTAAGAGAGCTATGTTGGCACATCTGGGAAAACCCGAATCTGAAAGTTTCACGGTTTTCCCCACCCAGTAGAAAGTTCATGATCTTGCCTCCACACCCACAAGTCCATCACATGGTCCAATCTCCCACTGCTATGCTGGCAGTTCCACACATCCAGTTCCCATCAGGTGCAGAGGTGCAAAAACAAAAGGATGGCCTTGGCTTTCTGGAAAGGAATTTTGTTTTGGCTACATAGCATTTAACTCCGTACCATCCCCCCTCCCATTTCCCCACAATAGAAACGGCATAGTAGAATAATAGAAAGTGTGGCAGGCCAAAGATCCAAGAGGAATATGGTTGCAGGGCTGACACTGTGTTTGTGTTCATAGACACCATGATGCTGGGACAAGAGCAGGATCCTGGAGGAGAGAGCCAGCCCTTTGTAACATCGGTGTTCTTCTCCAGGAGCACAACTACTCAGCAGGAAGTGAAGGTGGAAAATCCAGAAGACTTGGGCGAACTCTGGGAGACTCAGTGGCAGGAGTTCCTGAATACAGTGGAAGTCCCCCAGATCCTTCCGGAGCCTTCCCCGTGGGAGGACGCTCACATCTTCCTAACCTCCTTCGAGCAAGTCGCCAGAGCTTTCCAGTGGCCCAAGGAAGAATGGGCAGCCCGTCTCCGGCCCATCTTGGGAGGAGATGCTGAGCAAGCCTATAGCAGCCTGGAGGCGGGAGAGAGAGAGGATTATGGGAAAATGAAGGCGGCCATCTTGCAGGCCGACGCGGCGAGCCGGGAGAAGCAACGGCAGCACTTCCGACGTTTCTGCTACCAAGAGGCTGAAGGGCCGAGGCAGGTATACGACCAGCTGCAGAGTCTTTGCCGTCAGTGGCTGAAAGTAGAGAGACATTCAAAGGAACAGATTCTGGAAATGCTGATTCTGGAGCAGTTTCTGGCAATCCTTCCTCCGGAGATGCAGAGCTGGGTCAAGAGACATAATGCAGAGAACAGCGCTCAAGTCATATCCCTGGCCGAGGATTTCTTGCTCAGGCAGTGGGTGCCGGGGATAACAGAACAAGAGGTATGTGCGCAGAGCTTTCTTTTATTTACCGTATTTTTCAGAGTATAAGATGCAATTTCTGCCCCAAAAGAGGGTGAAAACTTGGATGCGTCTTATACACTGAATGTAGCCCGCCCACCCGTCAGCCCCCACTCTTTGGCCTCTGCCTCCCATCAATTTGCCTCCATGCAGCAAACAACAAATAGCCTGTTTCCGTTTCAGCTTCAACGCAGCCTGATTAGCATGAGCAGCTGATTGTTGGTTGGATTGGCCTCCCGACGATCAGCTGATTGCCAATGCCTATTGCCCCCTCTGCATGCCCCATTTTTGGCCTTCGTATCCCATTTTTGGCCTCTGCACACCCTGTTTTCTGCTTCCGCGAACCCCGTTTTTCACCCATTCCGATCCCCGCCATCCAAACGGGCCAAGCAGAGGCATCAATAGGCTGTGGCAATCCCTGCAGCCTGAAACAGATGACTGTTGGGAGGCCTGATAATCAGCTACTTGTGCTAATCAGGCTGTACTGAAACTGAAACAGGCTATTAGTCAGCATTCCAAATATCATGCAGAATTAAATCAGAGTCCAAGGCAAGAGCTATCCGTAAAGTTCCAATTTAATAAGACAGACATGTTGGCAACGAACTGTGGAATCCCAAATCTGAAAACTTCCTGGGATTCCACCCAGTTGAAAGTTTATGATCTTATCCCCACACCCATAAATCCATCACATGGTCCAATCTTCGGCCACACTGGCATCTCCACCCAGCTGCAGAGTGCAGAGACAAAAGATGACCTTGGGCTTCTAGAAAGGAATGACAACACATTCCACAATTCTACTCCTTTCTTTTCCCCCCTCCCAACTACTGCACTAATGAAACAGCACAGTGAAATAATAGAGAGAGACCCTAAAAGGGATATAACTGCAGGCTTGACACTATTGTCTGTTTGCTGCAAGGAGGCAAATTGCTCGGAGCCATAGGCAGAATTTTTTCCCTTGTTTTCCTCCCCAAAAGCTAGGTGCGTCTTATACTTCGGAGCGTCTTACACTCTGAAAATACAGTATTTTTCTTAGACGTTAGCTGTAATTGGACAGGAAACAGCAAAGTGGAGCACCAAACAAAATACAAACAAGTCCTGAACTCAGAATGAAACTACCCCATTTTGGAGCACCAGTTTAGAACATACTGACAAAAATCTAGCAAATAATCGGAATTCAAAACCATCTATTTCTCCCTCATAGCTACAATAGTTCTCAAGTGTTCATCCCCAGTTGAGGCCAAAGTTTCTGTTGCTAAGTGAGAATTAGGTGAGTTTGGCTCCATTTTACAACATTTGCCACGTTTGCAAAGTGAATCACGGCGGGTGTTCAATTAATAAGGCGGTTGTTAAATGAATCTGTTTTCTCCATTGACATTACTTGTCAGAAAGTCGAAAGGGGGTGTTCGGACCTAGGCTTCCCCAGCAGCCGAGTGCTGATAAACCCCTTTCTTTTAATTTACAGTGAATTCCTCTCCAGCAAAGTCCCGGCCCACAGTCCTTCAAGATAGTTCACAGTTACCAGGCCGATACCCGCAGTATTTGGCAAGAATGAACTAATTGTCTCCTGCAAACTCCACTCCCCTTTCTCCCCTCTTTTATTCCCTATGGGAGGGGCCATATCATCGTCCACCTGTGGCCTTACTCCCAAGTCGACCCCTGTTCTTTAGCTGTTCCCTTCGTCTGGCAACTCTGCTTGTGCACACTGGGAACAGGCTCCAGCTGTTCCTCTGCCTCACTGATATCTGACTCCGAAGGCAGCTGATAACTGGCATATGGCTCTGGGCCCCCCTCTGCCTCCGACGCAGAGCCCTCATCAGAGCCTTCCCCAGACTCCAGGACTGGCCCGTCTTCCTCCCCAACCTCCTCACTGTCCGAATCTCCTGCCAGATCCACTGGCTACTGGCAGGCCACAATACGTGACTTCCGGGGACACTGCAACCATCCAAAACGTGAGTCAGTTGTCAAGCATCTGAATGGAAATCATGTGACCATGGGGATGCTGCAGCGGTCATAAGTGTGAAAAATGGACATGAGTCACTTTTTTCAGGGCTGTTGTAATTTCGGACAGTCACTAAACGAACTGTTGTAAGTTAGGGACTGCCTGTACACATGATTTTCATTCAAATGCTTGGCAACTGGTTCATCTTTATGACTTTTGGACCATCCTGGAGTCACATCATCCCCTTTTGCGATCTTCGGACAAGAGAACCACATTTCCCTTAACAAACGTCTTACTTAACAACTGCAGGAGTGTTCACTTAACAACTGTGGGAAAGAGGTGGTAAAGCAGGGGCAAAAGCCCTCCGAACAAATTGTCTCGCTTAGCAACATAGATTTTGGGCTGAACTGTGGTCGTAAGTCAAGGACTACTTGTACGTAAGTCCCACATATCAGCAAATCAGCTGCCTCAGCCGAGCGCATCTTGTCACCAGTGGGAGGAAGAAGATGTTGAAGGTCAGTGATGGGTCATGGCAGAGTGCAAGGTGGTCGGAGGAGGGGACATAAGGGAGTAAGGAGTATTAAGCCGAAGGTGAGCAGGGCAGGGCGGGAAAAGCATGGAGTCCTCCCCTAACAACAGCACTATCAACCATAACTAGGACTAGTGAAGCTGCCGTCACTATGCAGTGCTATCACGTGACGTTTGCCGTGCTAGTGATGCTTTACGACCGAAATCCTGGCCCATGTATTAGCTCATTAAGCAAAGTCTACTCAAGAGTTGTCTCCCCTGGTGACCTAGTGGTTAAACTGCAGTATTGCAGGCTGACTCTGCCCACAGCCTGGAGTTCGATCTTTACCAGCTCAAGGTTGACTCAGCCAGCCATCCTTCCGAGGTCCGTAAAATGAGGACCCAGATGGCCGAGGGCAAAAATGAGGATCCAGAGGGTCGACTTTATTAGCTGCTTAGAGAGAGCTGTAAAACACTGAAGTGGTATATGCCGTATTTTTCGGCATATAAGACGCACCAAGATTTTGAAGAGGTAAATTTTTTTAAAAAAAGTTTTTGCACTTTGCAGGCCTCCCAAACCTTCTGCATACCTCATTTTTTACAAAAAACAGGGCACGCTTTGGCTTTGGGAGGCTTATAGAGTGCTTCCGGGGGTTGGGTGGACAAAAACGAGCAAAAAAATGGCTCATTTTTCGCTCATTTTTGCCCTCCCCAGTCCCCAGGAGCACTCTACAAGCCTCCCAAAGCCTATGAACACCCATTTTTGTGAAGGAGGCGGGGTTTCGTGAGACCAAAAATGCTGTATTCAGTATATAAGACACACCCAGATTTTCACCCTCTTTTTTGGGGGGGAAAGGTGCGTCTTATACTCCGAAAAATACAATAAGTCTAAGTGCTATTGCTGTTATCGCTGCTTTCTCTTGCAATCTCACATCCAGTTGGTTATTCCTGCAGGGGGGACAGGAGCTTGGTCCTAGGTCTGAAAATACGCAGCTCCCGGAGAGAGTGCCCTCCGATGCCGGGCAGAAAGTACAATTTGCCAGGGAACTGAAGATCGAAGAAGATGCTGATGCAGGTAAGATTTGCGGCGTTTATTTTAATTTAAAGCCTTTGTGGGGGTGGGGAGCTATCCAATCCAGGTAGTCAGACTCGGGCGGCATTTCTCAGCCAAGGCATCTTTAAGATGCACCTTCCTCTTGGTCCTTTTGCTCCAAAGCAAAAAAACAGATGGTTTTTGGGGGGGGTTCACCTTGGGCCTCCTTCCTTGTCATAAAGCAATGCTTCTCAACCCCGGCCACTTTAAGATACGTGGGCTTCAGCTCCCAGAATTCCCCAGCCAGGATAGGCTTTCAAAATTGATGGCCTGTTATAAGTTTGGAGAAACTGGTCATTAAGTGAGGACTACCTATAACAGAAGAGCGTAAAGAGTAAGAGATAGAGAGTGCAGAGGAGAGCAACGGAGATGATTAGGGGACTGGAGGCTAAAACATATGAAGAACGTTTGCAGGAACTGGGTATGTCTAGTTTAATGAAAAGAAGGATTAGGGGAGACATGGTAGCAGTGTTCCAGTATCTCAGGTGATGCCACAAAGAAGAGGGAGTCAAGCTATTCTCCAGGGCACCTGAGGGTAGAACAAGAAGCAATGGGTGGAAACTAATCAAGGAGAGAAGCAACTTAGAACTGAGAATAAATTTCCTAATGGTGAGAACCATTAATTGGTGGAATGGTTTGCCTCCAGAAGTTGTGGGTGCTCCAACACTGGAGGTTTTTAAGAAAAGATTTGACAATCATTTGTCAATTAATTAACCCAGTTTCAGTTCAACTCCGTCTACCCAGAATTCTAGGGAAAATTTACCCAGTATTTCATTATAGCTTGTTGAAGCCAGTAATTGAGTGCAGCATAAGACCATCCACCCAGCCTTCCCCTCCTCCTGTGTAGTGATAGAAGGGGAAACACATTAAGAAGGGGAAAAAAATCTTAGACTCCCAGCTGTATAGGGGTCGCTTACAATATTTAGTGCATTGGAAGGGCTACCCTTTGTCCGAAGCTACTTGGGTGAAGTTAAAGTTCATGATCTTGCCCCCACACCCACAAGGCCATCACATGGTCCAGTCTTCCACTGCCATCCTGGCAGTTCCACCCATCCAGTTCTGGTCAGGTGCAGAGGCACCAAGACAAAGGATGACCTTGGCAATCTAGAAAGGAATTTTATTTTGGCTACATAACCACTCCGTACCATTCCCCCCCTCCCAATTCCCCACTATCGAAACAACATAGTAGAATAGTGTGTGGCAGGCCAAAGATCCAAAAGGAACATGGCTGCGGGCCTGACACTAAAATGGTGTACGGTTTCTTGCCAGAGCGGGGGGCTGGACTAGAAGACCTCCGAGATCCCTTCCAAATCGTTTATTCAGTTATAATGCCTTTTCTTGATATCAACGAGTAAAGGCTGTCTTATAATTCTGGGCAGAACATCCAGGAAATGGATGAATCTGAAAAACCGGAAAGTCCAGTTGCCTCTTTAAAAAAGCAGCTTTGGGACATCCAGGAAATAGCAATCAGATGTTCAGGATGCCGATTCGTTCTGTTAAGTGTTTTTCTCATGGGCCTCGGGTGCTCCCTCACTGGAGATGCGTTTGTCATTTCTGCAGATCTTCGGAAGCTGTGTGAGAGTGAAAATCACCCGCAGGGAAGGACAAAGCAGACTGAGCAAAACGGGGCACCTCCAGAGAGAGCGAATAGCGTTGCTCTACCGTGTTACGACCCAGAAGAGACCCTTGGGGGACAGGAGGGAGTCTATCGCATGGAGGGGAGTCCGTTCATCATCAATTACGAGCAGGACGGCAGAAAAGCAGAAATCATTGTCTTCTGTTCAGACACGCAGAAGGAGAAAAGAAGAAAGCAGTGTTTGGTGTGCGGGAAAAGCTTCACGCGAACCTCAGCCCTTAACCGGCACGAAAGGATCCACACGGGGGAAAAATCATACAGATGTTTCCAGTGCGACAAAAGTTTCTACGATAAGACAGCCCTGAAAAGACATGAAAGAACCCACAATACCGATCGCGGGTATCCTAATGTCTCTCACGCCCAGCTGGGCGAGAATTTACCTCACCTTCCTCCCTCAGACAAAATTGCACAGAACTTTTGCATCGAGTGTGGGAAACAATTTGAGAGCGAACTGGACCTAAATGTACATAAAAGAATTCACCAGGAGCCGAATCCCAGCGGCAGGACAGGGAGTGGAGAGACATCTGGGAAAACTCTGGAGCCAGGGAAACTTGCCCCACAGAAATCCTACAAGTGTCTGGTGTGCGAGAAAAGCTTTGTTTGGGGCTCATCGTATCACAGGCACAAAAAGATCCATTTGAAGAACAAATCTACCCCACTTCCGTATGAAAGGAAAATCTTCAAGCAAGGGTCCCATATCATGAAATTTCAGTCTTTCCCCGTCGGAAAGAAACACTATAAATGCCCCGAGTGTGAGAAGAGTTTCCCGGCACTCAAATCCTTGGAAAAACATAAAAAACTCCACCAGAGAGCAAAACTAAAAAGCTCTTCGCAACCGGCAGCTGACACAAAAGACAAAACCTGTTCGGATTGCGGGAAGTTTTTTGATCGGCTGTCCCACCTAAAAAGGCACCGAAGGGTCCATACAGGCGAGAAACCTTACAAGTGCCCGAAATGCGAGGAGAGTTTCATGTGGCAGGCGGCTTTCGAAAGACACCTGAAGGTCCATAAGAAAGAGAAGCCGACACCTCCTGTGCCAGCGGTGTCTGTTTCGCAGGAGAAACCTAATCAGTGTTCGGCATGCGGGAAGACGTTCAGACAGCACTCGGACCTCATGCAACATGCGCGGGTCCACACTGGTGAGAAGCCCCACAGATGTACGGAATGCGGGGAGTCTTTCATGTGGCCTATGTCTCTCAAAACGCATCAGAAAAAGGTTCACAGGGGGAAGCGATTGGTCCCCCTCCTCCAAAAATTACCCCTGGGGCAAGGGAGATTCTACAAATGTTTTGAGTGCGGTAAAAGTTTCGACCGTTCCTCCAGTCTAATAAACCATCGGCGGACCCACACCAGAGAAAAAACATATCCGTGCACCAGCTGTGAGAAGACTTTCATGTGGCCTCGCTCTCTTCTGAGACACCAAAAGATCCATGACACCAGGAAAGCAGGAAGCTCTTTGCCCCTAAATTCCACTCCAGAGGAGAAATCCTACGTTTGTTCCGATTGTGGGAAACACTTTGTCTATTCGTATCTCTTGAGTCGGCATCGACGCATCCACACCGGAGAGAAACCGTACAAATGTGCGAAATGCGGCGAGAGCTTCAGGTGGGCTTCCTCGTTTAGCCTGCACCAAAAGAAGGTCCACCCGGAGACGAAGATTGCTCATCTCCTCCCAAGACAGGCAGACAGGAAGAAAAAACCTTACAGGTGTTTGGAGTGTGGAAAAGAATTCAGGAAACCATCCCACCTCTCAAGCCATCAGAACACTCACACCGGGGAGAGGAAGCACAAGTGCACCATCTGTGGGAAAGGTTTCTTCTGGCAGACCTCGCTGTCGCTGCATCACAAGCTTTTACATAAAACCAAGGAAAAGAAACCAGTCCCCGCTTTGCGACCTGTGTCTCAGGGACAAGACAATTCCAAACCCCCGCAGGTCCCCGCCGAAGGGAAAGCTTTCAAATGTTCCAAGTGCAAAGAGAGTTTCATGGGGCTTTCAGCACTTCTGCGACATAGAAAGATCCACGAGAGAGAAAAACTCGGGCTTTTTTTCCAAACGAGACCTGTCACCCCGGAGAAATCGTATCCCTGTACTGAGTGTGGGAAAAAATTTAATTGGCCATCCCGCCTCTTAAGACATCAGCGCATCCATTCACAGGAGAGGCCATATCGGTGCCCTGATTGCGGAGAGAGTTTTAGATGGGATTCGGCTCTTAAAGCACATCAGGCGAAGATCCATAACCAGAAGCCGGCGGTCTCTTTCCTGCCTGAAGACGACGCGGACAAAGAGAAAAATCACCTTTATGCCGAGTGTGGAGAAACCTTCTCCTCTGCATCATCTCTCGTAAAGCATCAGAGTATCCACGCAGGAGAAGAACTGGATAAACCCAGCCATGGCGAAGAGAATTCCCCATGGAATTCAGCCCTCCAAGAACACCCGAAGGCTTGTAAGGAAGAAAAACCAGACTTCCCGCTTCAAAAGCTACCCAGTAGAGGTGGAAGCACCTACCCTTGTCTCCAGTGCGGGAAACAGTTCTCCAAATCGAAGCTGCTGCAGAGACACAAACGAATCCACCTCAGGGACAGGCGTTACACCTGCACCAAGTGCGGGAAGCATTTCACGCAGGGTGCAAGCTTGAGAAGACACTGGTTCGCTCACCAAGGAGAAAAGTCGTTCCACTGCTCGCACTGCGAGAAAAGCTTCGTATACAAAGACAGTCTCAAGAGGCACGAGAAGTCCCACGCGGGGCTGGCAGAGTTCACCGTGCAAGTGCTGGACAAAGAATTCCTAGCCACCCCGGAATCGGCCCAATGCCTCGCGTCGGAGCCCGGCGTGTGTGACGGTCCCCTAGAACTCCAAGAGGAGAAACTCGTCCCATCCTTGAATGCTCCGGAAGTGTTGGCGACATGATCTCAAAAGGGGGCCAATTGATCACAGAAGCCGACGTCGAGAAATTGTGCTGCAGATTTTGGCAGCAAACCTGAGGAAATATCGCCAACCCTGTCAAGTTTTAACGGAAGGAAACCTTCCAGAATCTTCTCTGAGCTGTAACATAATGAAAGCCATGGTCCCACCAAAGGGGGCAGAATATCAGCAAACCCAAATGGAGTTTTGCCTGTCTGGGGCCATGTTGGTTTTGTGCTCCCCAGCCCCTTGATTATAGTTCAAAAATTCCAACATGGATGCCCATCCGACATCCGACTTTTGTTATTGAACACAACATCGTATCAGTTGTTCTCTTGTATATTGGTAGATGCAGATAGTTGATTTGAGTTGGGTGGGGCAAGAGGGAACAGACTCAGGGTTTTAAGTATATGTGAAAAACAAGGAAATACGTGTGTGCCATGTCACTGAAAATACTCCGTTATCGATTCTTGTGTCAATGTCCTCAGAGGTGTCAGTAATACAATGGTTGGGAATTCTTTTGCATCGTTCGACTTTTATTGTCATGATCGCAATCTGTTATTTGTTCAATTTTATGGAAAGAGTCTACTAATAAACGCAACATGCAGAATGAAGCCGTGGGGCTTGTGCTGTCCCTCCTTAGCCATGACTTGAATGCCCCACATCATAGTTCCAGGGTACATTTGCGAACACCCGCAGATTCAATCTTGATGCCCCCGGGGAGATGAGAAGAAACTTGGAAGCTGTTACGAGGGTTGGACCCATATTGGGCTAAGCCATGATTTGTTTGAGTCATGGTCTGTTGAATAACCACAAGTAGCTGGGCTTCCTCAACATGATGTTAAGAAGCAGAGCTCATGCTAAGCTGTAATTGGGGAGGGAGTTGGTTGTTTTATTTGGATGTTCTATGCCCGTGATGGCAAACCTATGAGGTGTGCCAGAGGTGGCACGCAGAGCCATCTCTCCGGGCACACGAGCCTTGGTCCTCTGGGTTCCGGTGCGCCGGCTAGCTGATCCTCACGCAGGAAGAGCTGCCGCCAAGTGAACAAGTGCGCCCAGGAAAGATGATCTTCCAGTTTCCAGCACGCACATGCACACCACTAGCTGACCTGCACGCCGGAAGAGCAAAGGGAGCAGAGTTGTCGGGCAGGACAGGGCTTCCCTCCCACCCCATCCAAGTGGGATTCTTGCGCAGCCCTCCAGCCCATGGTACTGATGGGTGGCCGGACGCCTCACCCGCTGCTCTTGCCGGGGGCGAGGGGGCGTCAGCAGTTCTCACGTTGCTGCTTCTGGCCGGGATGCTGGAGCAGCCAGGAGGAGGAGAAGCCGCCGTTGGGGAGGCAAGCTGCCCCAGGAGGGCCAGAGGAGAGTGCAGTTCCTCACACATGGAGTCGCCGCCGATGGCCCGGCTTGCCAGCGGAGGAGCAGCTGCAGGGGCCGACCAGTTGCTCCTGCCCCTCTCCCTGTGGCTGCTGCTGCTCTTCTGGGGCTACAGGGCTACACAGGAGCGGAGTCCACATAGGAACATCTGTCTGGCACGGGGGCAAGAGGCGTGCTGGCCAAGAAGCGGTTGTGCTCCCTTGGCAGGCGTGACGGGAGGGATGAATGCACTGGCTTGTTCTCGGTGGCGGGCTGGGGGTGGTGGTGCTTCATCCTGGCCAGAGTTTGGATTTCTCTTCTGGTTTCCGGCACATGCGCGCCAGAAACCGGAAGACCAGGTGCCCGCTGGAAACCAGTAGTTCATGCTGGGCGGCTGCTCTTCTGGTTTCCAGCACATATGGTCTCATGCTCCCGTGTTGGCACTTGGTGCCGAAAAGGTTTGCCAACACCGTTCTATGCTGTTGAATTCTGCCAGTTGTTGTGGATGGGCTGGATGAAGTACAGGTTAGTCCTCGAAGTACAACCGTTCAGTTTAGCACTGAAAACTGTCTTATGACCATTCATCACACTTACAACCGTAGCAGCATCCCCATGGTCACGTCATCAAAATGCAGACGCTTGGCAACTGATTCATATTTACGACAGTTGCAGTGTCCCGGGATCACCTTTGGTGACCTTCTGACTACATAGTCATCGGGGGATCCAGATTCACCGAACATCCATGTTACTCACTTAACAGTTGCCGTGATTTGCTTGACAAATCGCGGCAAGAAAGGTGGTAAACTGAGGCAAAACTCACTTAACAAAACGTCTTGCCTAGCAACAAGAATTTGAGGGTCAATTTTGCTCGTACGTTGAGGACTACCTGCGTATAGAAGCAGAATAAAATGAGACTGATCTTGCGGGATGATTTTTTTAAAAAAAGGAATATATACACAACTCTCACATTGCCGTAGGGAGGAAGGCGTGTTTTATTATAAAGCCTGTTACAGGGATTCCATAGCCGAAGAGGAGGAGGAGCTGAAGACGAAGCAGCGAAAGAAGCAGGAAGAATACATTTCATATAGAGAAACCACGTTGGCTCGAGAGACAAGCAGAAGTGCCTCACAATGCAAATATTTAACATTTTCCTGAGCTTTTGGCCAGGGTCCGTTCTCCGAGCTTGCTGTTTAATTTGTTTCGTTACCCGTTCTGACCTAGGCTTCCCCAAAAAGCATGAAGCAGATTCCTGGTCCCAACAAAACCCCTTTTATTAAACAAATGTGAATTCCTCTCATTCACATTCAGCAAAGGCCTGGCAAGCAAGTCTTTTAAAGGTGAAGTTATGACCACAGACCTTATCTAGCTTGGAAAGCTGCCATGTAAATATTTTCCAAAGGAAAAGCTTGGCACAGAGTCTCTGAGATTCACAGGCAGATCTTCACACTCCTGAAATGAACAAACGAATGAATTGTTTCCGGCAAAAGCCCACTCCCCTTTCACACCTCATTTACTTCCTATGGGAGGGGCCATTCACTATCCACCTGTGGCTTTACTGCCAAGTTGATTCTGATTTCTTAGCTGTTCTTTTCTTCTGGCGGTCCTGCGCATGCACACACTAGGAACAGGCTCCAGATGTTCCTCTGCCTCACTGCTGTCTCGCTCTGAAGGCAGCTGAGAACTTCCAGACAGCCTTGGACCCACCTCTGCCTCTGACGCAGAGCCCTCGTCTGAGTCTTCCCCAGCCTCCAGGACTGGCCCATGTTCCTCCCCAAATTCCTCACTGTCTGACTCTGCTGCCAGCTCCGCTAGCCGCTGGGAGGCCACAATATTACCAAACTAGGTAACATCATCCACAGGGTTTTGGGGTGAAGTGCCTTGACCAGTCACAAGACCAACTGACCATCCACGACCTACTGTATTTTTTGGTGTATAAGACACACCTTTTTCCCTCAAAAAAAAGGGTAAAAATCTGGGTGCGTCTCATACACTGAATACAGCATTTTTGGCCTCCCAAAACCCCACCTCCTTTGCAAAAATGGCCATGCGTAGCCTTTAGGAGGCTTCCAGAGTGCTCCTGGGGGCTGGGGAGGGCAAAAATGAGTGAAAAACAGGCTGTTTTTCCCAGGAGTGCACTATAAGCCTCCTAAAGGCTATGCATGCCCTTTTTTGACAAAAAGCGGGCTCGTTTTGGGAGGTCTGCAGAGTGCAAAATCCTTTTTTTTAAAAAAATTGCCACTTCAAAATCTTGCTGTGTCTTATACTCTGGTGCATCTTATATTCCAAAAAATACAGTATACAAATGAATAAGGTACTTCAACCAACACCCCCTCCCCCTCCCAGCTGAAGATGTTATCTAGTTTGGTAACAAAACATCTGGCGTCTAAAAACAGCAAGCTGGGAGAACAGACTCCCCTATCAAAATCTCATGAAAATATTGAATCGACCTTTTCTAACTTTCATGAGGACTAGCACCTCTGTGGTTCAAGCGAATCTCAAGAAGGTTGAGAACGACGTCCTGAGAACCTGTTCAGAGGCGACAGCTTGTGTTTCCTAATCTCTTAGACCCACATCAGAGGTGGGGGAGGGAAGAGTTGCGCAGAGGCGGATAGGTGCAGAACATGGGCATACAGCTATCTTTCTAGTTCAATGTGTTTCAAACTTGGCCACTTTTAAGACATGTGAACTTCAATTCCCAGAATTCCCCAGCCAGCATGGTGGCTAGATGATTCTGGGAGTTGAAGTCCACGTGTTTGAAAAGCACTGCTCTAATTGAATGTTCTAATTCCCCTACAAGAGCCAATCAGATTCTTTCAATTAGAGAACTACAAGTAGGGCAGCAAAATGGCTGCCCAACCCACTATCCGGGTTATCCCCGCACATGATTGACAGCCACAAATGGTTGCTCCTCAATGCTACAATGAGGGATGTTGCACAAACAGTAACAGCAACAGTGCGGGCAGTCTTCAATTTACAACCACAATCAAGACCAGAATTTCCATTGCTAAAGCGAGGCGGTTGAATTGCATTCGATTTTCCGACCTTATGGCCTGTCGTTAAATGAATCAGCTTCCCTCTATTTGACTTCGTTTGACGGGAATCAGCTGGGAAGTTCACAACCTGGTGATCATATGACCCCGAGATCTTGCAACTGCCATAACTACGTATCACTTGCCAAGTGCCCAAATCCTGATCACGTGGTTGCAGAGACACTGAAAGTCATAAACGAGGTATTTTTTCAATTTGGTTGCAATTTTGAACAGTAGCTAAACAGATGGTTGTAAGTAGAGGACTACCTGTGCTAAATTTGGGGGGGGGGGTTAGATTGGGGGGGGGGGTTGCACTGGCTTTCTCTGATTCAAGCACGAGAACCAGGGTTGTGTAAAGGTAGTCACTTAACCACGCTTCACTTATCCACTGCAGCAAGAAAGTTCGCAAAATGGGGCAATACTCAATGAACAAATGTTTCACTTAACCACCGAAATTTTGGGATCAATTGTGGTTGTACGTTGAGGACTGCCTGTATAATGGAGCTCTCTTTCGAGGTTCTTACAATCTTGTTCCGGAGTTGAAAGCTGATGCAAATATATATGTATGTATGTATGTTTAGTTTAGTTTAGTTTAGTTGCGTTTATTTATAGGCTGCCCTTTTCCCTGAGGGGACTCAGGGCGGCTAACTTATATGGGAGGGGAAGACATACAATAACATAAAAACACAGTATGTAATTAAAATCAAGCAACATTCATTCAACATTCGGGTGGGGGCAAATTATGGTCTTTACCCCCAGGCCTGGCGGGATAGCCAGATCTTGAGGGCTGTGCGGAAGGTCTGAAGGGTGGTGAGGGTACGAATCTCCACGGGGAGATCGTTCCAGAGGGTCGGAGCTGCTACAGAAAAGGCTCTCCTCCACGTAGTTGCCAGCCGGCACTGGCTGGCAGATGGCACTCGGAGGAGGCCTAATCTGTGGGATCTTATGGGTCGAGAGGAGGTGATTGGCATATGTATGTATGTATGTATGTATGTATGTATGTATGTATGTATTGTGTCACAACCCCTGGTATGCCCAAATATGGGAGGAGGCATACTGCTTCCTTTCTCTGTCTATCAGCTCATCACAAGAGACCATCACGACAGAAAGCCATTATTTTTACTGTTGCCTTTGTTACATTTGTGTTGCATTTGTGTTCCATTTATCCAATATAAAATTGGATCGGTCGTATGGGTGACCTGATTTACAATGGTTACAACTTAACAGTCTTAAATTGAGGAGTCCCACCACTATTTCTGATTGTGCCGAGTGGTAGAAGGGTGACTTTCCTTCCTCCTTGGGTTTTATGTGGTTTCGGTTTTGTTGTTCTGCCTGAGCAAGCCATTTTGAAAAACTTTTTAATATTATTTTGTGATTCGAGCTGGTTACAAGCACAGGTAGTCCTCGACTTACAACAATTCGCTTAATGACCATTCAAAGTTACAACAGCACTGGGGTGGGAGGGAAGGAACCTTTTTCACACTTAATGACCATTGCAGCATCCCCGTGGTCACGTGCTTCAGAGGCTTGGCAACTGTTCCATATTTACAACGGTAGCAGTGTCCCACGGTCCCACAATTCACCTTTTGCGACCTTCTGACAAACAAAGTCAATCGGGAATCCGGGATTCACTTAACAACCACATTCCTAACTTAACAACTGCAAGGATTCGCTTAACAGCTGGACCAATAGAAATAGAAAAGGGGGGAGGGAATCACTTAACAGCTGTCTCGCTTCGCAACATAAATTTTGGGCTCGCTTGCGATTGTAATTTGAGTATTATCTGTAGTGCCCCAATATGTATTTGCGCATTCGGAATTTTCTACTCCCAGAATAAACCAGACAGACCTGTTCATATTTGCTTACTGGATTTATTCTGCATTTGCTAAACATAAAATTTCTCTCCCTCCTCCTCGTCCTTCTCCACGAAGAACAGGAACTGATGCTCCTTTTCCTCTTTCGGCACCACCCCAAAACTAAAAAAAAAGCCACATTCGCGTGGAATGGCGGAATAGCTATCGGAGCGCAAGCAGAATTCGTTCGCTGAGGTTCTCGGCACGCCGAATATCTTAAATCCGTCACCACCTCCACCACCCCAGCTTCTCAAAAGAGACAGGTAATCATAAAAAAATAACAATTATAATAAATACTTGGCCTTTGCATAGCCCTTTTGAGCAATCAAAGCCCTTCACATATATTTATCTTGAAATAAGAGTGTGATCCTCAGAGCGAGCATCTGGCAATGTTTCTCAACCTTGGGCGGCTTTGCTGGCTGGGGAATTCTGGGAATTGAAGTCCACACATCTTGAAACCTCCAAGGTTGAGAAACACTGCCATATATATATATATATATGGTAAATTGGTACTACTGTGCCCATAATGCAAAGGGGGTGGGCTGCAGCCAAGAGATCACATGAGAACCAAAATCACCGAACAGTGGTGTTCTACTTCCTAGCTGGTACATGATAAGCGGATCAAAAGACGAAAGCCAGGCAGTGCTCTCTGGATCTAAATCCCAAAAGGTTTCTCTCTTCGGTGCAAACAGCCCGTCTGCCACCCGCTAAAGGCAGCTGGCACTGGGCGTTAATGGTCATCTTCAGCTGAAGAAGCAATGGTTGCTCTAAATCATGGCCACTTTTAAGACTGGTGGACTTCAACTCCCAGAATCCCTCAGCCAGCCATGCTAGAATTCTGGGAGTTGAAGTCCCGAAGTTTAAAAGTTGCCAAGTTAGGGAAATCCCTGCTCTTTAAGGCAGGGATGTCAAACTCCCGTCATTGTCACATGACATATTGGGACTCCCCCCCCCCGTTCGCTGAACCAGCCGTGGGCGTGGCCAGCATGTGACGCATCCAGCCTGTAGGCCGGAAGTTTGACAAAAGACTTTCTCCCTCAGCTTCAAGATGAAGAAACCATCTGGCCCAGAATAACTGGTCTTCCTAACAAGGCCTTGCTCACTTCCAGCTCTCCCCCGATTTCGGTTTCGGGCAATTCAAATTGCTCACACCGTAGGGAGTCACGTCCTGAGAGAAGCTGCCATCCCAAATGGAGTCATCGTAGGCCGAGTTGCCCCATTTTCCAAACTGATCGATCGGGCTTGGGGGCGAGGGATTTGCCAGAAGGACCGTCTGCCGAAATGAAATCCAGCTGACTTTTTTTGGGGGGGGGCAACTTCAGTGAGCCAACCTTGCATGGCGGTGAGACTACTGTGGATCTCATCCAGCACCGGGTCATCTGAAGATGCTGACGGGGCCCTGAACCCAAACCCAGGAATGATCATTTCTGTTCCCCACCGCCGCCCTCCCAGATGAGCTGAAAATTGCCGTGGATGCAATTCAGATGAGACGTTTGATGAACTCTCCTCCCCCAGGAAAAGTCCAAGGAGGAGGGGCCGCTAACCAACTCTCACTTGTGCCCCCGCTCACTCCCCCGAGTGTGTCTTTTTGTGTGCGATCAGGTAGAGGCCTCGGGTGAAGCTTTTCCCGCAATCCAAGCACTTGTAGGGCTTTTCGCCCCGGTGCGTCCGCTCGTGGGCCGTGAGGTTGGAGCTGCGGCGGAAGGCTTTCCCGCAGTCCGCGCAGCTGTAGGGCTTCTCCCCGGTGTGAGTCCGCTCGTGGACAATGAAATCCGAGCTCCACCGAAAGCTCTTGCCGCAGTCCAAGCACTTGTAGGGCTTCTCGCCCGTGTGAGTCCGCATGTGGGTGGTGAGGTTGGAGTTCCGGTTGAAGCTCTTCCCGCAGTCGGCGCACTGGAAGGGCTTCTCGCCTGTGTGGATCTTCTTGTGGCGGATGAAGTGGGAACGGTGGTCAAAGCTCTTCCAGCAATCCTGGCACTTGTAGAGACGCTCCTCCGTGTGGATCCGCCGGCGGAGGACGACGCAGCGCTTCTGCCGGGGGCTCTCTTGGATCCTCTCCTGGAAAAGGATCCCGCCGAGATCTTTGTAGCCCACTCGGCACGGGATCGCTTCGGAGCCTCTTTTGGTCGGAAGGGACCCTGAAGACCTTTCGGGCCTCATTAACTCGTTCTCCGAAATTTTGCCCAATCCGGGCCGTGGCAAGAGGCCGTCCTGGTTCTTTGGGAGTGACGTTCTACCGACAGATTCTCGGTAATCTTGGGCCCAGAGAGGTGGCCGCTCCTGTTCATTCAACAGCCTGCCCCCTGCTGGAGGAAGAGTAGAAAGACATGGTGAATGTGTGCATAAAGATTACAGGTAGACTTGACCTGTTCCAAGGTTCCGATGCGCCCCTCCCTGCCCCCCTATGACCACATTGGGGAGCTCAGCAATCAGCCCACATTTACCACTTGTTTGCAGAGTCCCGTAGTCGCATGCATACAATTTACATTTTTGCCATTAGTGTCCCAGGGGTTGGGGACACCTGTTCTAGTCCAAGCCCCCCCCCCGCCTTTCTCAAGCAGGAAATCCTATGTCATTTCAGACAAATGCTTCTCTCCTTTCTGTGAATCATCCTTTAATTAAGTTTCTGCCACTCCTCCAGGCTTTTTCAATAAATCACTTTAGTTTTCACCTCATCTGTGTCTTCATTAACTCTGAGTCCAAGATCTGCATGTTGACTCTGGCAAAACAGCAGGTCCTCAACCTATGCCAGAATCACCTAAACCAAACAGTCCTTGGTGCTCTCTGAGCTTGTTTTTTCCTGGCAGAGATTCCATTACCCTAAAAAGTATTACCGTATTTTTTGGAGTATAAGATGCACTTTCCCCCCCTAAAAGAGGCTGAAAATTTGGGTGCGTCTTATACTCCGAATGTAGCCCTGCCCACCTGCCCTCCCCCCCCCCCCCCGGCCTCCAGACAATGGCTTGCGTGTTTGGGCTCCGCGCCTCACGTTTTCAGCCTGCAAATGCTCAGTTGGAGACCCGTTCAAGGCTATTGGGATAGCCAGAGCACAGTCACGTGGCTGTGATTTATAAAATTTGTGGCTACCAGCAAAATTCTCATAGCAAACGATGCATTTGTTTAATGACTGCAGGATTCACTTAACAACTGCCTCAAAAAACAAGTTGTCAAATCGGGTGCAGTCACATGGTGATTTGCTTAACGGTTGTAATGACAGAAATAGCAGGCTCAATTAAGTTTTTCTCCTCCCACTGCAATCTTTATATATATATATAAAAACGGCTGTGTGTCCCTGTATGTTCCAGCATAACTCTGGAACACCTCAAGCAATTTCAACCAAATTTGGTACACAGATGACTTACTCCCTGGAAACAAATACTGGGGGGGGGGGTGTAAGACACCCCTAACACCTCTCGGGGTGTATGTTCTGTTAAGATACAGCCTGTTGTGCCATACTGGCTTCTACTGTACAGAGCAGTGGAGTTGCCATGGTAACATCTGCACAGTACTCCACAAGGTGGCTCCCTCTGGTAAGAGGGAAAATCCAACATTAGAAATTATGTTTGGTCTGGACATTTTCCCCCTATAAATAAATAAATACTCAGCAATCGTATTGCATAAAATTGCAGAAGGGCAGCCATCTAAGATGGTTGATTTCTGCCCAAGACAATCCCTTGACCCAGGTAGTCCTCGGCAATTTGAGCCCAAAATTTTCATTACCAAGCGAGACATTTGTTTAAGTGCATTTTTGCCCCATTTTACGGCCCATCATTTTTTTATTAAGGTTTTTTTATTTTTGCCTTTCAAATCCATTCACAAATATACATTCTTATAATTGCTATTTAACATTTGTCTGTTCATCACTATTTTTACAAATATATATATAATACAGTTTGGGTCACTTTCTTGCCTCCATCTTATTTTGCAACAACCTTGCTCCTTCCATCTTCTCAACCTCTCTTCTCTGCCTTCTTCCTTCCTCCTTTCTTCTTCCTCTCTCTTTCTCCCCCTCCTCCTCCTCCTTAACCTCTCTCCACCCTTCCTTCTTCTGCTTTACCCTTTCTTCCTTTCCCTCCTCATCCCCCTCCTTTCCGTTGTTGTCCTTATTTACTTTCTTTGATGAGTTCTCGGGATGGTTTTTCTGCCATCCCAACTTTATATTTTCATACAAATAATTTTCTCTATTACATTTTACTTCTAATATTAATTCCACTTGTATCATTTTTCCACTTATATACTATCTTATTCCCCCCCCCGAATTTAATAATGTGCCACCTGAGTTATTTAATTCTTGTTTTGTTCCTTTCTCTTTCCATTCAAGCCAATCGTAAAATTGCCCCCATGTCCTGTCGTAAAGTACGCTGATTCCTCGACCTTTTCTTTGGTGAGTGAATCACTGCGGTTGTTGAGTTAGTGACATGACAGGGTTGTGAAGTGAATCTGCCTTCCCCATTGACTTTGTTGGTCAAAAGGTCACAAAAGATTATCACGTGACCCCGGGACACTGCAACCGTTGGAAATACAAACCAGTTGCCTCTGGATTTTGATCACATGACCATGGGGATGCTGCAAAAGTTATAAGTGCGAAATACGGTCGTAAATCATTTTTTTCAGTGCCGTTATAACTTTGAACGGGCACTAAATGAACCATTGTAACTTGATTATCTAAGCTAATAAATACACTGTAGTTGTTTTTTTTTTCATCATCTATAATCTGACAAATGTATTGATCGATGTGGACTGTCAACTTGGGGTTAACCCTTATCAACCACATATATCAATAAATGAACGATGCAAAATGTTCCTAGTTTATTTGTAAGCTCAGAAAATTTTAACTGCGGGGTGGCTACGAGTCCAAAGTGACTCCATGGCACAGAATCAATCAATAGATCTGATCGGCTTCTTTCCCACTCCTCGTCTTCCGTTTCATTTGCTGCACATACCCCGGCCAATAGAATAACAGAATTGGAAGGGACCTTGGAGGTCTTCTAGTCCAGAGATCACAAACCTTTCGGACCTCAGGGACCACTAAATTCATAATTTTAAATCCCACGGGCCACTAATACAATCTGCCTAATGACCGGGTAGGTGGGCGTGGCAAGGTGGCCATGTGACTGGGTGGGCGTGGCCAACTCGTTGTCACTCACGTCGAGGGGCGCCTCGCCAGCCTCCACTCGCCCCTCTCCTGCCAGTCACTCATTGCCTGCCCGCCCAGGCTCCTTAGGGCCCCAACAGGAAGCAGTTGTTGGAGCTAAGCAGCCACCATGAGTTGCCCAAACAGCTGGCTCAGTTCAAATTGGAAGAAGCACCTCACTGAGGACTAGGAGCATAGGCTTTCCAAGCAGAGGGAAGACCTGCGGGAGTGCAAGGCCAGGTACCGACGCCTGGAGGCTCAGTGGGCTGTGATGGTCAGCCAGTTCCAGGCCATGATGCAGTCCCACTGGAACAAGGCCCTCCGGCTCTTTGCCACCAGCTGCACTTCCCTCCAGCCTTCGCCCAAAGCCCCCCACCAGGAGGCTGAAGCAGACCCCAAGTAGGAATTTCTACCCCCCTCCAACCCACACAAAAAGACCCCGAAGGGGGAGATTCTCTGCAGCCACCATTGCACATATCATTGCACATATCCATCCCAGGCATGACCTAACAAATGCGCGCACGACAAAAGCACGCCAATGAAACCTCGTCGAGAAAACCGCAACGTCATCAGCGTGCCCACAACAGCGCGCCGATAGAAGCACGATTTAAGTTAAGGTAAGGTAAGCGCGATTTAAGTTAAGGTAAGGATTAGGTTGAGGGTTAGGTTGAGGGTTAGGTTGAGGGTTAGGTTTAGAACTCGCGGTTATTACTTGTTCGTTGAAGGTGCACTTTTGTCAGCACGCTGTTGTCGGCGCGCTTCTGTGCTCATTCGTTGGCGCGATTTAGAACTCACGGTTTTCTCACCGTGGTTTCGTCGAGCGCGCATTTGTCGGTGAACCCATCCCAGGGGCTGTAGTTTGAGGACCCCTGATTTGGTCCAATATAAAAAATGCAAATCATTTTTCTGTGGACCACCAAAATTTTCTCACGGACCACCAGCTAGTGACTGCTGTTCTAGCCCAGCACCCGATCCCACCCCGCTAAAGGAGGAGATCCTGTACCATCCAGCCCAGTGGGGGCCCGATCTCTTAAAAGCCTCCAGAGGGACCACCCATTTTGGTTTATTTATTTGATTTTTACCGCACCTTTATTCCTACTTCCCGTAAAACAACAACCCTGAAAGGTGGATCAGGCTGTTCTATCAATAAATTAGAAGACACTGTGGCGGGGGGGAGGGAAAACCCATCCTTTACAGTACCTAGTTTTCGAGAGGCCCCCAGGCAGACTTGATGGATCTTTGGAAGATTCACCGTCATTTCCTCCAAGCAAGCCTGACCCTGAAAGAACAAACAAAGGACCAGCCCGTCAGTTCAAAGGAACCCGTGATACTGAAACAAAAAAAAAATGGAACAATTTGACAATATAACATTACCATCCTGTTTTTTTTATTAACCCTGGGAGGGTAAACTGAATGACAGCAGGCCCAGCCTTCTAGCCAAGCGAAGCTGAATTTGGAAAAATGAAGCGAGTCAGGCCAGGTTAGGCTTCGAAGGGGAGACCACAAGGAAATCTCTAGATAGGAAATCAGAGGGGGGGGAAATCATCCAGAAGAAAATGATGGCCAAAAAAATATATATTCTAATGCAGGTAGTCCTTGACTTAACAACCATTCATGTAGTCACCTGTTGCAGCAGCCAAATCGGAGGAGGAGGAGGAGGTGTGAGAGTCAGGGTCAGCATCCAGACAACCTGAGAGCTTTGAGGGGTAAGAGCTGGCAGAGACAGAGGTAGCACTTGGCCCATCCATCCATCCTCAGATGGAGAGTCAACAGCCCCCAAGTCTGGAGGTGGCTGATGAGGAAGAGAAGGGACAGCTGGGTCCAGTGCCTGAGGTTCAGATGTGCAGAAGGCAGAGGAGAGGAGAACAGTAGAAATGTATGGGACGGTCCTTGGGACGGAAGAGCCGCTGCTGCTAGCGAAGCCGTACCCTCGCTCTGGGGATAAAAGGCAGGGTGCGGAGATGAATAGATGTGGCAGAGAGCTAATTCATCTCCCTGCCAGACAGACTTATTAGCCTGCGATGAGAAACTTTTTGCCAGGGCTCAGTGCTTGAGGTTCAGATGTGCAGAAGGCAGACGAGAGGAGAACAGTAGAAATGTATGGGACGGTCCTTGGGACGGAAGAGCCACTGCTGCTAGCGAAGCCGTACCCTCGCTCTGGGGATAAAAGGCAGGGTGCGGAGATGAATAGATGTGGCAGAGAGCTATTCACCTCCCTGCCAGACAGACCTATTAGCCTGCGATGAGAGAAAAACTTTTTACCAGGGCTCAGTGCCTGAGGTTCAGATGTGCAGAAGGCAGAGGAGAGGAGAACAGTAGAAATGTATGAGCTGGTCCTTGGGACAGAAGAGCCACTGCTGCTAGCAAAGCCGCACCTTAGCTCTGGGAATAAAAGGCAGGGTGCGGAGATGAATAGATGTGGCAGAGAGCTAATTCATCTCCCTGCCAGACATACTTATTAGCCTGGGTGAGAGAGAAACTTTTTGCCAGGGCTGCTGGCATTCCTAACAAAGGAACGATTGCTTCAACTACAGAGGATTTGCCGAGTTTGGAGAGCTGGGTCAGAATATGAGCATTTAAAGTTACAATGGCACTGAAATTAGCGTCTTATGATAGTTTTTCACTTGCCACCTTTGCAGCATCCCCATGGTCACATGATTAAAATCCAAACGCTCGGCAACTGGCCTGTATTTATGACGGTTGCAGTATCCTGGGGTCACATGGCCCTCTTTTGCGACCTTCCGGCAAGCAAAGTCAACGGGGAAGCCAGATTTGCTCTACAACAGTGTTGCTAATTTAACAGCACTTAACACTTAACAACTCTGGCAAGGAAGGTCGCAAAATGGGGCAGCACTCACTTAGGCCACTGTCTTGCTCAGACAAATAGAAATTTCAGACTCGATTGTGGTTGTTAAGTCGAAGACTACATGTATTGCTGCCAAAAATGTGCTCAAAAGCCACCAGGATTCAGATTGTGAGAGATTTAAATTTAAAAACACTTTAAATTTTGGGAAGAAGAGGGGAAGGGTAAAGGGGAGGAAGGGGAAGGAGAGAAGGGAAAGGAGAGGAGGAAGGAAGGAAGGAGAGAAGAAAGAGAAGAAAGGGGGGTAGGAAGGAGGGAGGGAAGCAGGGAGGGAAGCAGGGAGGGAAGGAAGGAGAGAAGAAAGTAGGGAAGGAAAGAGGGAAGGAAGGAGAGAAGGAGAGAAGAAAGGAGGGAAGGAAGGAGGGAATGTAGGAGAGAAGGAAGGGGGAAGGAAGGAGGAAAGGAAGGGGGAAAGGAAGGAGAGAAGGAGAAAAGGAAGGAGAGAAGGAAGAAAGGAAGGAGGGAAGGAAGGAGGGATAACAATTAAACAATTGTAGTCAAATGGAGGTATAATGATGGTAATATGTATAAATATCTGAGTTAAAATAAAAAAATAAAAAAATAAAAACACTTACGACCTCCAAATATGCAAAACTGTCCTGAATTAAATTGCTGACAGTGTGGTAGATGAAATTCATATTAAGCATTTATATTCATGAGAAGCCTGGTTCAAATATGTTGGCAGGTTTCCTAAAAATGCCCTAATTGATTCATGAGTGTGGAGCCAAGTTTCAATACAAAACTAGTCATTTATTAGGAGCATCTTAGGCAAGACCTTTTCGCAGTCAAATCTAAGCTTTGTTTGAGTTATAGCTGAACTTTACTCCTCCCTGTTCCTTCCCTTCGCTCAGTCTGTGTCATAAATCACATTCCCCAATGAGGTGCATCCCTCCCAAGCCTGCTGCAGTAATCTGAAATCCGACTTCAGCCGACAATATGCGTGGAATGCACTGCCCCTCCCTTCTCTCACTACGGCGGTGTTAGGAGTTGACATATGTTCTTATCGGCTGTTATGAGAGCGTGTGGGTCAAAAAACTTCCCAACTTTTTCTGGGAATTACAGATTATGAAATCAGCTCTTCCTTACTACTGTAAGGGCCCTTGAGATGTGTGGCACTACAGTTCTCATCAGCCACAGCCAACAGGGGCCATCCCCAGCTAAGCGTGGCATTGATGGGAGTTGTAATCCAAGCTATCCAAAAAGCACCCATTCACAAAAGTTCCTTGGAAATCAAAATCATAGAGCTTTAAAAAAGATCAAACTTTTCTGCCTATCTTTTCCAAAACACGAAGGGCTCCATTTGTTGTATTAATGGCGCTACAAAACGGGAGTAGCCAGGATGAAACCTAAATCTGACATCATTTCACCTACAATTCAAATTCAATTAAATACATGCACCACCTTGTATTTATTGATTTATTTGCAAATTCCCACTGATGATTTGCTAGATTCTCCACCTAGGCAACTCTAAAGATGTGTGGATTTCAACTCCCAGAAATCAGCACGGCTGGCTGGGGAACTCTGGAAGTTGAAGTCCACCCAGCCAAAGCGGTGAACAACACTGCCTCAGTTAAGACAGTCAGTTTGGTGCAGTAGCCTGAGCTACAAAGGAAGAGACCCTGAGTTCTAATCCTGCCTTAAGTATGAAGCCAGCTGAATGTCTAGAGGAGCAAGTCCCTCTCAGCCCTAGAAAAGAGGCAAGGAAAATTCATTTCCAAAAATCTAGCAAGAAAACTATAGGGAATTGTCTATGCCAGAGGTGTCAAACTGGATTTCTTTTGAGGGCTGGATCAGCATTGTACTTGTCCTCCGCGGAAGAACAGTGCTGCTGGAGGCCGGGAAAGTCGAAAATGGGCCAGACGGGGACCTCCGCAAGACCTCCGCCCTTTTGATATTTCCAGGCCAGATATAAGCGCTCCACGGCATGATCCGGCCCATGGGTCTTGAATTGACACCCCTGGTCTGTTCCGTCACCAGGAGTAAAGACTGATTAAAAGGCACAAAAAATGTATTACTGTATTTTTCGGAGTATAAGACGCACCTTTCCCCCCTAAAAGAGCATGGGAATTTTGGTGAGTCTTATACACTGAATACAGCCATTTTTGGCCTCCCAAAGCGCCCCCCCCCTGCATCCAATTTTTGCAAAAAATGGGCCGTTTTTTTGCAAAAATTGAGGGGTTTTTGCCTTCCCTCAGCCCCCAGCAGCACTCTGCAGGCTTCAGCAGGGCTGGGGCAAGGCAAAAACGGAGCCCCTTTTTTCTTAATTACCTCTTCAAAATCTTGGTGCATCTTATACACTGGTGCGTCTTACAGTCTGAAAAATATGGTAAATTGCTAAGCATTTTTATGAGCTTTGGGGGGTTATCCTCAGATTTTGCAGGAGGCACTGATATTGCCTCTTGCATTAACCCTGGCTCAGGGGCACAGTGCAAATGTTCCCCAAACAGTCCATCACAACTACAGGAGATTGACACAAGCTCCATAGGTCAATCCACCAAGACAAGGTGGAAAACAGGAGATGGGACCAACGCTCACCAACTGGGCCTCCTTCTGCCTTAGGAGGAAGCCCTCAGCAAGGGCCACCGCCTGGGCACAGCTCTCCGGTCCCCGGTCCCTGACGCAGCCTTGGATCTCTGGGGGTAGAATGACCAGGAACTGCTCCAGCACCAGAGTCTCCAGGATCTGCTCCTTGGTATGCCTCTCTGGCTTCAGCCACCAGTGGCAAAGCTCCCGGAGACGGTTGCAGACTTCACGGGGTCCTTCGGCATCCTGGTAGCAAAAATGCCGGAACCGCTGCCTCTGGGCCTCCGTGTTCCCGATCTCTTCCCCGCAGACTTCCTCCTTCACTTTCCAGCCAAAGACTGGCGGGGTTGTCCCGCCAGCGGGCTGGACCCGTTTGGAGTCACTAAAAGCCACCAGCTCTGGCAATGGAGGGGAGGCCCAACCAGGATGTGGGGCCTGTACCATCTTCAGGAAATTCTGCCACTGGGCTTCCCAGCGCTGGGCCAGGCCCTCGTCCGGTTCCTGCTTGATCTGCAGTGGGGACCCCCGTCTCGGTACTTCGGTGGGGCCGCCGGCCTGGACGACGCAGGATTCTTTCTGGGCACGCTCGGCCAGCTTGGCGCAGGCTGTTTCCTTCTCCTCCATTTTGACTCTCTTCCCTTGAACAGCCTGGGCTGGGAGGTGCAGGGACAAGGGAGCGGCCCTTTCTTTCCGGATGGCTTTGCTGGAGGCCATGGGAGGGGTTCTTATCCCATCTCAGGCCCAAACTGGGGTTCCTTCCTTGATGTCCACCAGGGAGCTCTTTTGGGATGGTGGAGGTCAAACTTCCCCCAAACTCACACCAATACTGCCAATGGGGCACAGCTTTCTCCCCTGTGTCAAAGAAAATAAGAGAATAAATTGCGGCAAGGATTGCCTTTGCCCAGAAATGGAAAAACAAATTAACCCCAAGCGAAGATAAAATAATAAGAAAGATTATGGACTGTGCCGAAATGGACAAACTAACTAAAGAAATCCAGGGAAAAGAAGAATCAGAATTCTACCAGATATGGGATAAATGCTATAGGTGGATGGAGGAAAGAAACAAAAATCAATGAAAGAATATTACAAAACTCAAAAATAATAGTTATGAGTAAAATAAGAGGGTTAAGAATGGTGAAATCCAAATGAAACACAATAGAAGGGGAAATAATATAAGGTGAGCGGTATCGATTGATGATTGCTATTATAAAAAACAGGAAGTTCCTGTTCGTACTGTATTGTATAAATGTGGTGTACGTCTAACTTTTGTGTGTGTGTATTATACATGTTTGTTAATAAAAATCTTTATTAAAAAAAGAGAATAAATAAATGATGGTCTAAAACAGTGGTTCCCACACCCCACAGGGGGGCAATTTGATTTTTAATGGGGGGCAATTTGAACCTTGTTTAAACCAAGCTCATGGCCTTTTAGGCTTCCTCCAGTGAGTAGAGTTCACTTTTTGAGTAAAGTAAGGATTATATGTCACAGGGGAGGCATCACGGTTTTAGAGATGCTTAGGTGGGGCATGGCCAAAAAAAAAGCTTGGGAACCAATGGTCTCAAATCATTGTTTCTCAATCTTGGGCACTTGGAAGACCAGCATGGTTGGCTGGGGAATTCTGGGAGTTGAAGTCCACAAGTGGCCAAGGTTGAGAAACAATGGCCAACAAACTATAGTTCCATTTATCTATATAAGATCTATCAGATAAAGCATCTTCTGCAAATCGGATCCAACATATTTGGCCGAAAACACCACTCTCCCCTCTTAGCACAACCCTCCCCCAGAGCAGGGGGCTTCCAGCGGGGTGGGATGTCAACCTCCATCCTCCCCAGCCGGCTGAGCACCATGGGATCGGGATCCAACCCTTTCCCGAAGACCGGTTGCAAGCAGATCCCAGCCCTTTGCAAGCCTTTTCTCCGCGGGGGTCGCTGGGTTTGCCCCACTTGCTATGGAGGGGGTGGGGGAGAGTCGCTTTGCAGCAAAGGTCTCCCCCCCAAAAAAAGGTCTTTGGATAGACGCGTTATCAACCCCGCGGAGCAAATCTTGCAATCTCCCGTTTCTGCGCTTTTGGGGGTGGGGGGGTGGGGGTTCACTCACTTGGGCAGCGGGTCTTCTTGCGCCCCTCAATGCCTCCGGGCCCCCTTCGCCCCGCGCAATTGCAAGGGCGAAATCCCCGAGAGACGCTCTCTGCAAAGGAGCAGCAGGAATGGAGGGTGAAGGCGGAAAAGGGAGGGAGGGGGATGCTCCTTGCCAGGGACCCCCCCCCCCGCAGCCAAGAGCAGGGATGGCCGCTCTAGCAGCCGGCCACTCTATCGGATTAACCCTTCGGCTGGGTCCCTGCAGCGCTGCAATGCCCTGGGAAGAGGGGGGGGGGATTTGCCTCCGGCAGAGCCTAGGGAGGGGTCGCGGGGAAGGGACTGAACGGAAAGGCGGGGAGGCCCAAGGGACAATACAATACAATACAATACAATACAATACAATACAATACAATACAATACAATAGCAGAGTTGGAAGGGACCTTGGAGGTCTTCTAGTCCAACCCCCTGCCTAGGCAGGAAACTCTATACCGTTTCAGACAAATGGCTATCCAACATCTTCTTAAAGACTTCCAGTGTTGGGACATTCACAACTTCTGGAGGCAACTTCTGTTCCACTGATTAATTGTTCTAACTGTCAAGAAATTTCGCCTCAATTCTAAGTTGCTCCTCTTCTTGATTAGCTTCCACCCATTGCTTCTTGTTCTACCCTCAGGTGCCTTGGAGAATAGCTCGACTCCCTCTTCTTTGTAGCAACCCCTGAGATATTGGAAGACTGCTATCATGTCTCCCTTAGTCCTTCTTTCTGTTAAACTAGACATACCCAGTTCCTGCAACCGTTCTTCATGTTTTAGTCTCCAGTCCCCTAATCATCTTTGTTGCTCTTCTCTGCACTCTTTCTAGAGTTTCCACATCTTTTCTACATCGTGGCGACCAAAACTGAATGCCATATTCCAAGTGTGGCCTTCCCAAGGCCTTTTAAATTGGTATTCACACTTGATTCTATCCCTCTGTTTATGCAGCCTAGAACTGTATTGGCTTTTTGGCAGCTGCTGCACACTGCTGGCTCACATTTAAATGGTTGTCCATTAGGACTCCAAGATCCCTCTCACAGTTACTACTATTGAGACAGACCTGGATCACTTAAGAATCATCCATAGACGTAGTGTTCCAATATTTGAGGGGCTGCCACAGTGAGGAAGGGGTCAAGCTATTTTCCAAAGCACCCGAAGGCCAAACAAGGAATAATGGATGGAAACTCACCAAGGAGAGATTCAACCTGAAAACAAGGAGGAACTTTCTGACAGTGAGAACAATCCACCAATGGAACAGAAGTTGCCTTCGGAAGTTGTGGGAGCTTCATCACTGGAGGCTTTCAAGAAGAGATTGAACTGTCGTTTGTCAGAAATGGTGTAGGGTCTCCTGCTTGGGCTGAGGGTTTGGACTAGATGATCTATAAGGTCCCTTCCAACTCTGTTAAATCTCTCTTTCACCTCAACCTACCTTACAGGGTTGTTGTTTAGGGACAATTTGTTTAGGCTTAAAAACAGTAATTGAGAGAGGGACCTTGGAGTCCTAGTGGACGATTACTTAAACATCAGTGTGTGGCAGCTGCTTAAAAAAGCTAATACAATCTTTGGTTGTATAAACAGAGGCATAGAATCAAAATCAGTATTAGCAACAAAGATGATGAGTGGACTGGAGTCTCAAACATATGAAGAACTGTTGCAGGAACTGGGTATGTCTAGTTTGATGAAAAGAAGGACTAGGGGAGACATGATAGCAGTGTTCCCATATCTCAGGGGTTGCCACAAAGAAGAGGGAGTGAAACTATTCTCCAAAGCTCCTGAGGGCAGGACAAGAAGCAATGGGTGGAAAACAATAACAGTCAGAAGAAATAATCAGTAGAATGACTTGCCTCCAGAAGTTGTAAATGGTCCAATACTGGTAGTATCACCTCTTTTAAGTAGGATAATCTGAGCCTGGTGCTTTGTGCCTCAAAGGAGAATTCTGGTGAATTCTAGTTTTTACTCCAAACTGGAAGCTTATATTATTCCTTTTTTACTTACAATTAATCAGTACAATGACTTGCCTCCAGAAGTTGTAAATACTCCAACACTGGTAGTTTTTAAGAAAAGATTGGACAATCATTTGTCTGAAATGGTATAGGGTTTCCTGCCTAAGCAGGGGGTTGGACTAGAAGACCTCCAAGGTCCCTTCCAGCTCTGTGATTCTATTCTATTCTATTGTTACCACTTTATAAATCCTTAGTAAGGCCACACTGGGAATATTGCATCTAGTTTTGGTCACCACATTACAAAAAAGATGTTGAAACTTTTGAGATGTTGAGGGAAAAAGGCAAAGAAGAGCCACTAAGATTATTAAAGGCCAGAGACTAAAACATATGAAGAATGATTGCAAGAATTGGGCATGGTCAGTCTAGAGAAAAGAAGGACGAGGGGGGGGACATGATAGTACTATTCCAGTATTTGAGGGCTGCCACAAAGACGAGGGGGTCAACTTATTTTCCAAAGCACCTAAAGACAGGATAAGAAACAATGGATGGAAACTAATCAAGGAGAGAAGCAACCTGGAATTAAAGAGAAACTTCCTGACAATGAGGACAATTAACCAGTGAAATACCTTCAGAGTTTGCAGGGGCTTCATCACTGAAGGTTTTTAAAAAGAGACCTGACAGCAGTGGTGGGTTTCAATTTTTTTTCGAACCTAGTCTGTGGGTATGGCCTCCTCTGTGGGAGTGGCTTGCCGGCCATGTGACCTGTGGGAGTGGCTTGCCGGCCATGTGTTTTCTTTCTTTCTTTCTCTCTCTCTCTCTCTTTCCTTCCTTTTGTCTCTCTGTCCCTTTTTCCTTTTTTTCTTTCATCTCTCTCTCTCTTTTTCTTTCTTTTTTTCTTTTTTTCTTTCTTCCTTTCTTTCTCTTTCTCGCTCTGTGTGAGTCTGTCTGTGAGTGTGTGTCTGTCAGTGGTGGGTTTCCAAATTTTTTGGAACCTCTTCTGTAGGTGTGGCCTGCTTTCTGGTGGAACCTCTTCTAACCAGTTCGGTAGATTTGACGAACCGGTTCTACCGAACTGGTACGAACTGGTAGGAACCCACCTCTTCCTGACAGCTACCTGTCAGAAATGGTATAGGCCACCTCAGGGGTGGGTTCCGGCAGGCACTACTAATGGTATGCTCGGGGCACTATGCGGGCATGCAAAGTGCAAAAAAATGTGTTCTGTGCATGCGCAGAAGCAAAAAAAACAAGATGGCGCCATAGGGAACCTGTTCAGGGGCATGGCAGGCTTGGGTCATTGCCAGTTCCAGCAACCTGGGCCACCAAACCACTACTGGTTCGACCGAACTGGTTCGAATCAGTAGGAACCCTCCAATAGCAATAGCAATAGCAGTTAGACTTATATACCGCTTCATAGGGCTTTCAGCCCTCTCTAAGCGGTTTACAGAGTCAGCATATTGCCCCCAACAACAATCCGGGTCCTCATTTTACCCACCTCGGAAGGATGGAAGGCTGAGTCAACCCTGAGCCGGTGAGATTTGAACAGCTGAAGTGCAGAACTGCAGTCAGCTGAAGTAGCCTGCAGTGCTGCATTTAACCACTGCGCCACCTTGGCTCAATGGGTGTCCTGTTTGAGAAGAGGCTAGACTAGATGTCCTCCAGGTCCCTTCTAGCTTGATGATGATGATGATGATGATGATATTATGGAAAGTTTGCATGCAGCTCTGAAAAGATGAAGGCAAGGCCTCTCTCCCCCCCCCCCACTCCCTCCTTTCATACTCTCCCCCCTTTCCCAGCTCTCTTTGAGCCAAGCGTTTCCTGAACTGGTGCTTTTTCACATTTTATGGTGTAGGAAGTTATCACCCAGCCCTCTCCCAGAAAAAAAATGAAATATCCTAGGAAATATTGAAAAGGCAGAATATTTCTCTGGATCGGGGGGGGGGGGGGGGGCGGAGCTGCAGCCGGTGCAGCTGGAGCGTGTTTGCAGTAGTGCCTCTCGGTTTTATTTTATTTTATCAATTTTTAGTACTCCTACTTGATTCTTTTTTATTTAATTAACATTTTTTGGTGGAGATAACAGCGCAGGACATAATACAAACAAAAACTTTTGTTGCTGCCGAAGAATTAAATAAGCATGGGAAAAAGAAAGAAACGCCATGGCACCAGCCCAGGATCTCTCCCTCCAGTGAAGACAGCAAAACAACCACGAATTGAGGAGCTCTTTGTTGGCAAGAGATCTGTAAGTAAAACTACCCCCCCCCCCCATCTCCAACAATCTGGAGAGATTAGAACAGGACCGGCAAAAAGATATGGCAAATCAGCATTTACTAGACTTCTCCAATCTGGTGGAGGGGGAACAAAATGACCGCCAGCTCTTATCACAAACAACTAGTCCAACAACCTCCTTTATTGAGTCTAAGTTAGAGACTAAAAAGGCAAAGAACAACCAGATAATTCAGAGTATGGAGAGTTTACCCTGGGAAAATTCAACCGAGTTTATGGCAAAGCAATGCCTTCTCACAGCGCAAACGGTGGTCTCAATATTTGAACAATTAATTGCCATCCAACATGATGTAGAGTCATTGAAAAAAAGATTTAGCTGTTTTTCTTCAAATGCAATATCGGGCCCCAAGAACTCCCACTAAAGTGCTGGCAGAAGATTTGATTAACTCCCATTCGCAGGATAAGGAAAAGGAAAAAGAACAAAGAGCCAGAGAAACAGTTAAAGAGACAGATAAAAGGAGACAGTCCTCTCAAAAAAAACAGTCCCCCCTCAGACAAGGCATCGAGAGGAAAAGGTATCAAAAAAGAAGAAATCAGGAAAGAATCCCTCCCTCAATTACAACAATCACATCGCTCGCTACAAACACAAAGGATAGCTTTTAGAATCCATTTGAACGGACTTAATTATGGACGTTGGAATTCCAGAAGTGCAATATTAAATTCCCTAAGCCAGCTTCTTCACTGTCACAGGGGCATGATTGATCTCTGTGCTGTGGAGTGGTTACCTGAGGCCCCAAATTGGAAGCGGGTCCTTTTGTCTTTCAAACAGCCCACCATACCTCAGATGTTATTCAAGATGAAGGCATTTTTAGCCTCCTTCCAAATCTTTCCCATCAGAGTCTTTGGTGAGGAAAGGGTTATCCCGTTAATAACTAACATGCGAGCCTCCAAGGCGAATGACACCACCTCATTTTCAACCTTGGAAAAGAAAGAGAATGATAGTGGGAGTCAACCAATCTTGCACAGAGAAGAAATACTTAACAGCACAGAAGCTAGCCTCATTAACGCTTTTGGTGCTCTCCCAAGGAAAGAACAAGACAATATATTATTCAAGCTAGAAAATTTAAAGAAATCCTTATTGGTCACAATGGACACAGCAGAGCCACTTATAGACCTGGTTTCCCCAATAATTGAGCCTCTCACTTCCCCCCCAGAGGACAAGAGATTGCATGAATTCAAGATCATAGAAAATAGAAGCCAAGACCCAAAGGGGGTATCAGAGACCCCAGAAGAGATGGAGATGTTTTCAACCCTGTGTGAAAATTCCATGACACCTTCATCACCGCCAGCTCCAAACCAAGATACTGAGAGTCGACTCACGAAAGAGCCACCATTGCAAAAAATGAAAGATGACTTAATAACGCCTTGCCCTACAACCAGAGAAGAGGCTTCGGAATGGCAAGCTCTGCTAGCTGGTGCTAAAACCTTTTACCCTGAACAAGTTTCTCAAAAGTCTACACATGACCTAGACGGGTCCTCCCTATTTTTAAAGAAGACCAATTCAGTGTGCGATGACACCTCAATCCATGGTAACAACCAGACAACTTCCCTTTGTATAAATCAAGTTTCCTGATGAGCTCCAAAAGTTGACCCACTCTCCCTTATAACCTGGAATATAGCAGGTTGGTCCGTCCCATCAAAAGACCAACTCTTTTTTGACTATATATCACAATTTGACATCCTCTCCCTGCAGGAAACCTGGACCTCCACAGAGATTCAGTTAGATGGCTATTGGGTCAACTCAATTCCGGCTGTCCCAAGCAAGGGGGGGGGGAGAGCTAAAGGGGGTATTGTGACGTTAGTTAATACATCCTTGCATTTTAAATGTGTACCACTGCCACCTTTCCACTCATGGGTTGTAACTACATTACTCTTATTTAAACATTTCATTTTTTTTTCATTTCCCTTTATTTGTATGCCGCCCTTTTCCCTGGGGGGGACTCAGGGCGGCTCACAGTTCAAAAAGGGGGGGGGGAGGACAAACAATTTTCCAACATGAAGACAATACAACATATTAAAAAGAAAACACAACAGTCACACAATTCGGGTGGGGTTAGAATCTTAACCCCAGGCCAGCCGGGACAGCCAGATCTTTAAAGCGGCGCGGAAGGACTGGAGGGTGGTGAGGGTCCGAATCTCCACGGGGAGTTCGTTCCAGAGGGTCGGAGCAGCCACCGAGAAGGCTCTCCTCCGGGTAGTTGCGAGTCTGCGCTGGCTGGATGGTGGAATTCGGAGGAGGCCTAATCGATGCGATCGATGCGATCGTATCGGTCTAGTGGAGATAATTGGCAGTAGGCGGTCTCTCAAACAGGTGGAGATTTTGCTATTCAATATCTATATTCCTCCACTTAATAAGAATAATGAGATTAACAAGATTTGGGACAGCATAGAAGATTTTATTCTTGGCTGTTCAGCCAAATTCCCCAAAGCTGCAATAATTATAGGGGGGGACTTAAACCCTAGGATGGGTCCAAATGACCAAGCATTATATAAGCAGTTTAAGATTCATTATGATGAAAATGTAACAGAGGAATCTTTGCATGCCAGACAATTTAAAGACCCTAAAGCTAATCGGGCAGGCTTATGTGTAAGACAAATGACTGAACGTTTGGATCTGTGTATCCTTAACGGGTCCCCATGGGGTGATTTCCCAGCAGAATATACTTACCGGGGAGCAGGAAGAAAATCCACAGTTGACTACTGGATAATATCTTATGACCTCCTGAAGTTCTTACAGAAGATAGAGGTAGACTCGCGATTGGAAAGTGATCATAATACAATACTCCTTACTTTCACATTGCACCAGAATTCTCTAAGGGCAGGCACAGCCTACCTACCCAGGTTAGAAACTCAAAATACCCAGTTAAGAATTAAATGGAATGAGAAAAACGCTAAGGAAGTTACCAAATGGATGTTAGCCCCTGAAACCATAGAGTTACGTACATCTCTACTACGAAATAACTGTGGGGGATCTTACCTAGAGGGATTTGAATCCTTAATTGTAAACTTGAATTCGGTTCTCAGTAACAGCTCACTAGCTCACCCCAAAATCCTAGTTTCAAAAAGCAAAAAATGGTTTGATAGAGATTGCGTTCAACTAAAAAAGATATATAATGAAGGATACAAGAAAAGTAAAGGTGCCTCCTCCGAGGAGCACACTTACTACTTAAAGCAGTTGAAAACACAATATAAGAACCTTCTAAAAGAAAAGAAAAGTCCGGCACTGAAGGAGTCTTGGCATAGACTAATTACGGCAGTCAGGACAAAAAATACATCCCTTTTTTGGTACATCACCAGGGGATTGGGAAAACCTCCCCTACCCCCGACAAATCGGGTTCCAATTCACGCCTGGGAAGAGTACTTTAGGGAGCTTTATACAGATCCTGACTATGTAACCAAGGAGAGCCAAACTAGTTTGGACCACACTCCTCACTGGCCCCCTGTTACACCAGAAGAGATATCCCGGTTGATCGGAGCCCTAAAGGCTAATAAGGCACCCGGAGCTGATAATGTCCTGCCAGAAATAATTAAAAAGAACGCCAGTTGGTGGGCTCCACTTTTAGCATCACTGTTTACATTTATAGACAATACAGGCCATATGCCTAGAGATTGGGGAGTAGCAATTATCATACCAATTTATAAAAAAGGGAATAGAAATGACCCAGGCAACTACAGACCCATTAGTCTTCTAAGCGTTATTAGTAAACTGTATGCCAAACACTTAAATTATAAACTTCAAGATTAGCTAATTTCAGGGGGGATAATCAAAGACGAACAAGCCGGTTTTAGAGAAGGAAGATCGACGGTGGATCATATCTTGGTACTCCACCATTTAGTACAAAAATACACACATTAAAAAAAATCCTCTCTTTTTGTGGCCTTCTTGGATTTTAAACAGGCCTTCGATCCAGGATCACCCTCTGGGAGAAGTTAAAATGCACCACTATTGATAAACGCCTCCTCTTCCTCATACAAAAATTGTATGCCAATTCCACCCTGAAAGTGAGGTGCAATCCCCAAGGGAGTTTAACCGGCTCAGTAAGAGTACAAAAAGGGGTACGGCAGGGTTGCATCCTGTCCCCCTCCCTCTTCAACTTCTATATTAATCCCCTGATTGACCTTTTACAGAACCCGGATTTCCATCCTCCTAACCTAGCACAACGCAAAGTGCCAATTCTCTTATATGCTGATGACACCGCTATCATTTCACAAACCCCCATAGGACTGAAGAGAGCAATTAGGGCAACACTCGGCTATTGCAGGCAAAACAAGCTGGTCCTTAACTTCGATAAATCAAAAAATTTAGTTTTTGCTAAAAGACCACGCCAATATTCCTGGCAAATAGAAGGATATAGTTTGGAAGAGGTTAGAACATTTAGATACCTTGGTGTGGTTTTCCACTCGCTAGGGACATGGAAGGCACACCTGGATCACACATTGCAAGTAGCCATTAGGTCCTCAAGTGCAATCAAACATTTCTTTTATACAGGTGGAGGTCAGTTAGTACCTGCTGCCTTAAAACTTTTTGAGGTCAAAACATTGGCGCAAATTCTTTACGGGGCACAAACAGGAATCCTTGCAAAGAGAGACTTGTTAGAAACCATTCAAACAAAATTCCTGCGAGCCATCTCAGCTGCTCCCAATGGAACTCCAAATGCCCAGTTAAGAATTGAGACAGGCATGCCTCAAATTTAAGTAAGAGCCTGGAAGATGATGGTCATTTATTGGCTTAAAATGCATTTCTTTCCAGAGGGACGGTCCCCACTAGTGTTGACTGACAATTTCCCTTCCCCCTGGAAACAAGCAATTGATCACAAGCTAGGCTCTTATGGGCTTTCATCATTATTATTAATGTCCCTAGGCTTTGAGCAAGCAAAGCAAGTAGTAATCAATAGAATGAGGGACATGGAGTTCCAAGAAGAATTAAATAGGTTGCCTCTCCACAGTAGGGACAGAATAAAACAGGGTTTGTGGGAATCGGCAAGATATCTGAATGACCTGATCTCTCCAAAACAAAGAATAGCTTTCTTCAGAGCCAGATTTAACATTCTTCCCTCAGCACTCCTCCAGGGCAGGTATAAAAGAACACCTATAACCGAACGCGTTTGTATATGTGGTAGAGGAGAAGTGGAAGATAATTCACATGTACTATTACACTGCGAGCTATACAGAGCTTGTAGGTCTGCATATATTCTCCCCTTATTAGAGAGATTGCCAGGGAGGGCAGACAATGTTTATCTAGGCTTTTTCCTCCAGGACACTAACCCGGCTACCACGTATGCAGTGGCAAAGTTCTGTGCTGCTGCAATGTCCATAAGAAAAAAATTGGCTACAGTATAGTACCATCTTGTACCAATTATCTGGATATACCTTTAACAATCTTTGGACTATAATGTTATTATCCACTTTTAATGTAAATACTTTTAATTATATTTTAATGTTAGCATTTTTAATATAGTGTAAAGACAAATGTATATTGCTGGTCTTTGACCGTAATAAAGATCTTACTTACTTTCTCTGGATGTGAAAAGGGAAGAAACATGTTTTAAAAGACAGAATAGCTGCCTGCAACTTCCTGCCCATCCCACTTTGTCAATGAGCCATTAAAGCCTGAGCTAGTCCATTTTACATAATAAGGAGTTCTCCCCTTCAGCTCCAGAGTGATGGGATTAAGGCATGATGATATTGACCCTTTACCCAACTCGCCACATGGCATCTGAGAGCTCAACCAAACCTGGATTCAAAAAGCAGCCTAGAGAGTTGCCTCTGCATAGGCCAATGGGAGTCTGACAACCAATCAGAATACAAGATCAAGATCAAAGGCCAGAGAGGGCATAAAACCAGGGATTCAACATCTCAATCCTCCCTTCTCTTCTCCACCAACATTGAAGCATGTGATCACCTTTTCTGTTCAGGGCTCAAGCCATGTGGTTCTGTCCACCATTAAAACCATCTTTCCAAGCAGCCTCCATGTTTCCAGTGTCTTTTTCCCCACTTGGAGCTGAACCCAGAAGGACATTTCTTCCCACAACACAAGTTTCTGCTGAACCAGAATGAACCTGATTGAAGTCTTTTGCATGCAGAAATAATAATTAATTGCTTTTGTTGGTTTGTTGCGTTACATACATATAATGAGGAGGCCAAAATTGTCCTCTATTAATGCATCCTTTAAAATAAGCATCCAAAACAAACAAATCAGGACTGGTGATTTTATTTTTATTTTTTTTGTAAACATGAGTAGGAAATAGCAGTTGGTTTGGGAATACAGAAATAGCAGGGAGGGTATAAAAATATCAGGGCAGAGAATGCGATTGCCCATTTTTAGAAAGTAGCCTTCCCCTGCCTTCTGGTTGGGAAAAATGACAACTGAGATCAGAATAGAGAAGGCTGGTTTTGCTATAAGCAATACGAATGCCAATTATCTGTCAACACTGACCCGAAGAAGTGCTTGGGTTCGTTAGTCGGAGCCTTGACATACTACAAATAATCTGGTTAAAAATAAAGAGTTTGCAGCAACTGAAAATGAAAACATTTTAATTAGCATTGGGGAAACGCCTTCTGGGTAATGTGGATATGTACTGTATTGTTGCCAAGTTTCCCCCACCGTTGGTTCCTTGCTTATGGTTGTGTGGCTTTATTGTTATTTTTCTGTATTTTGTCTCCGAGAATCATGCAGAGTGGCTGAGAGTAAAGTGGGTGCTCAAATTGAATACACAAATATATTAAATAAAATATATGAAGGAGAATTTCAGCCAGTTTCTGTAAGGCATCCTGGACCAAGGAAAGCAGGCATTTGAGCTTAGAGAAATGCTTCTCTGCACCTTCATGTTTTTTACTATTATAAAAAAAATGGATTAGGAGCTTCTGCTGAATAACCTCAGAGTATAACATAATAACAGAGTCGGAAGGGACCTTAGAGGTCCTCCAATCCAACCCCTTGCTCAAGCAGGAGACCCTATACTATTTCAGGCAAATGGCTGTTCAGTCTCTTCTTAAAAACCTCTAGTGATGGAGCACCACAATTTCTGGAGGCAAGTTGTTCCACTGATTAATTGTAAGTAAAAAAAGGAATAATATAAGCTTCCAGTTTGGAGTAAAAACTAGAATTCACCAGAATTCTCCTTTGAGGAACAAAGGACCAGGCTCAGATTATCCTACTTAGGAGAGGTGATACAAAGACCTCACCCTGTTCATAAGAATTGAGGCCTTTGAACTATGGTGCTGAGGAAGATTCCTGTGAATCCCTTGGACTGCAAGGCGATCAAACCTGTCAGCCCTGGAGGAGATCAACCCTAACTGCTCTTTAGAAGGCGGGATCCTGAAGATGAAACTCAAATACTTTGGCCATTTAATTAGAAGGGAGGACTCCCTGGAGAAGAGCCTAATGCTGGGAACAATTGAGGGCAAAAGAAGGGGACGACAGAGGAGGTGGCTGGATGGAGTCACCGAAGCAGTAGGGCGTGAGCTTAAATGGACTCCAGAGGATGGTAGAGGACAGGAAGATCTGGAGAAACGTTGTCCATGGGGGCCAGTGGTGGGTTTCAAATTTTTTTCGAACCTACTCTGTGGGTGTGGCCTCCTCTGTGGGAGTGGCTTGCCGGCCATGTGTTTTCTTTCTTTCTTTCTTTCTCTCTATCTCTCTCTTTCCTTCCTTTTGTCTCTGTCCCTTTTTCCTTTTTTCCTTTCATCTCTCTCTCACTTTTTCTTTCTTTTTTTTCTTTTTTTCTTTTTTTCTTTCTTCCTTTCTTTCTCTTTCTCGCTCTGTGTGAGTCTGTCTGTGAGTGTGTGTCTGTCAGTGGTGGGTTTCCAAATTTTTTGGAACCTCTTCTGTAGGTGTGGCCTGCTTTCTGGTGGAACCTCTTCTAACCAGTTCGGTAGATTTGATGAACCGGTTCTACCGAACTGGTGCGAACTGGTAGGAACCCACCTCTGATGGGGGCGCATTAGGTTTGCAACTAACAACAACAACAACAAGGCTAGAAGGGTGGAAGGCAAGAGAAGAGGAGGGTCAGCACTAAGGGATGGGGTTAGTGGTGGTGAGGATACCATTGGAACAGCTGAAGGACCAGGTTGGTGGAGAAGATCATGGAGGAATTCCTTCTCTGTGGTTGCTAAGAGTCAACACCAACCTGATGGCACTTAGTTAGTCAGCCAGTTTGCAAGACAAGTGTCTCCCAAAAAATAAAAGTTTGAGGCATTTTTAAGGTTGGCAGATTTTACAATTTACATTTTTAATGATAATCATCTCCCCCCATCACCCGTATAACCGAGTCCATCCCCTTCATTGCTGGTCATCTTCTCTTGCAGTGTTCCAATATTTGAGGGGCTGCCACAAAGATGAGATCAAACTATTTCCCCCAAAGCCCCAGAAGGCAAGACAAGAAACAATGGATGGAAACTAATCAAGGAGAGAAGCAATCTGGAACTAAGGAGAAATTTCTTGACAGTGAGAACAATTAAGCAGTAGAACAACTTGCCTCCAGAAGTTGAGTGCAATTAAGGAGCCATTAAGCAGTTAATGACCACTTAACCATAATCACATTGGGGTGGCTTACTAAAACATATTACATCCTAAACCATGGTTTACAAACCAGTAATCATATCCATCGGTGCATGGAGCAATGTTTCTCAGGGTCAACAAATTTAAGCTGCGTGGACTTCATTTCCCAGAATTCCCCAGCCAGCCATTTGATTTGATTGATTGGAGTTCCGTTTTTTTCCTCTAGATAGGTTTGGTACAGAGGGTAGTTGATTCAAAATCCACCATTTCTATTACTTCCATCCTAGACTTCATTTCCCAGAATTCCCCCTTGGCTGGCTAATTCCCAGCATGTCTGGCTAATTCTGGGAAATAAAGTCCACACCACTTTAATTTGTCAATTCTATTGGTTATTGTCAATTCTAATTGGGTTTGTTTGGGATATTCTATTTAATTTTTAAAAAACTTGTATTATATGTTTCTTTTAATGTTGTACACTGCCCTGAGTCCTTGGGAGAAGGGTGGCATATAAATCTAATAAACCTAACCTAAACCTAACCAGCCTAATTTGACCCCCAAGAGACACCATAGGTATGATCACTGGTTTATAAACCATGGTTTAGGATGTAATGTTTTAGCAAGCCACCACAATGTAGTCCTGGTTAAGCAGTCATTAACTGCTTTTATAAGGCAGGTGGAACTCTGGCATGGATATCAAGCTTAGCCTGACATCTATTCCTGGGGATGATGGGTCCTTGATCCTGAGAAATACTAGCATGGAGCCGGGACTTGGGGGTGGATTTTGACCCAGCCACCCTCTTTCTACCAAACCTATCTAGTATCTAGAGGAAAAACGGAGCCCAAATCAATCAATATAGAATATAGAATAAAAGAGTAGGAAGGGACCTTGGAGGTCTTCTAGTCCAACCCCCTGCTTAGGCAGGAAACCCTCTTACCATTTGATCTCTTCTTAAAAACTTCCAGTGTTGGCCGGACCTGCCTCGCAGAGGACAATCTCCCAAACCTATTTCCCCAAATCTTTTCTCCCTCTTTTTTCTCATTCACATGTGAATGGCGTCTCTTCCAAGGATTTGACTAAGGTTTTAAGTTTCTCCGCCTCCAGAAAAGCTCCTTACTGGTATCTCACCTTGAACCAGACTTACGTTTTCTACGCACTCACCCACTCAGGGCGTGGCCAGATAAAGGAGGGGAGGGGTTCTTGCAAAAGTTTAAGATGGGCAGGGCTAAATTCGCACCCAGATCGTGCAAAAAGAAAAGAAAAGAAAAAGAGGACGCCGGCACGCAGCCTTTCCAGCCCGATTTTCCTTCCCACTCAAGCGGCATCCGAGGTGAGTATGGGGAGCAACGGGGTTTGCAGCGAACTGATCATCATCCATTTCTCTGGCGCAGGAGTTTAAAAGCTTGCGGAACTCACTGCTACCCTCTTCTTTGGATGCGTTTTTATTCCCTGCTTTGCTTTTGCAGTTCCTTCCCGTTTATCTACCCAGCACGTCCATCTCCCGGGCAAGGCAGAAGCACGGCAATAAAACCTCTTCCGTGGATACCCGAGCAGTCTATCTTTAAAAGAAAAAGGACTTTTCCTCCTCCTCCCCAATCCCCCCGCGGGCGTGGCGTTGAAGGTTTCTCACCGCCGGTGCCACCCTCCCGTTTTCCAGGATTTCACGCGTGGAAAACAGGGTTAGAAAAAGGGTTGATCCAGGAGGAGTCGGGGCCCGGTGCAACATCGCTTTGAATAGCGAGGCGGGCGTCATATAAATTTAATAAGCCGGTCAAGATTTGAACTAACGCTCCTATGCGATTCCTAGACATTTGCAAGTAGTAGTAGTAGCAGCAAAATGCATTAAAACGGTTCCCTTCCTCCCTCCCCCGCGTAATTGGATTAAAAATCGCTTTCCCCTATTTTCTCCTTTTAAAAAAAAAGGTTTCCTGTGGCTCATTCGCAGGATCACGTGGCAAGGAGTGCCGTAGGCACCCCCGCTGCCTGTTTAATGCCGACTCACGGCTGCGTTTACACGTGCTTTATACTTCCATTAACTCGCATTTCCTGGGCTGTAAAGTCGAGTCAGCCAGGCCGGACGAGGCGGTGGGTTAAAAGAGAACACGCTGACCAAGGTAATTAGTGGCTTCGTGTTAGCCCCAATTAGTTTAAACCATGATTAGATCGACTGAAGTTTATTGTCCACGGTCAGCTTAATCGTTGGAAAGCTGTGACTTGGGTATGCTATAAAATCCAACTAACGGATGGGTTTATAACACTATATTAAATTATTATGCCATAATCTTTTCTGGCAAGTAACTTCTGCGTTTAATATGCCCTCTGCTCTCAAAGGGGGGGGGGACACGTTTTTTGCAGATGGATTTGAAAGATTTAGAGCCAGGTTTCTGCAAAGTGTTATAAATGTTCAGAGGGCCTAATAAAAGATACTCCTTAAATTGTGCGTGTATCTCCCAAGAATACGAATTGTAGGGTCTCCTACCTGAGCAGGGAGTTGGACTAGAACAGTGTTTTTCAACCACTGTGCCGCGGCACACTAGTGTGCCGTGACATAGTGTAAGGTGTGCCGTGGGAAAAACACTTTATATATAGTCAATATAGGCACAGAGTTAATTTTTTTTAACATTTTCTAATGGTGGTGTGCCTCGTGATTTTTTTCATGAAAAAAGTGTGCCTTTGCACAAAAAAGCTTGAAAAACACTGGACTAGAAGACCTCTAAGGTCCCTTCCAGCTTTGTTACTCTTGATAACACACCCTGCCCCCTGGCTCACCTGCTTGCCAAATCTAAACCTATTTAAAAAGGGGAAGACAACCTTTTGTCTTGCTAAACAGTTCCCATCATCATTATCTGGTTATCTTTGGGGCTTCAAGGAATATACAAATAATTTACAAATTGATTAGGAGGTAGTGAAGCCTTATGGAAGTGGTTGAAAAGCTAATCCTGAGTCAAGACAGAATAAACCATATATATTTCCCCACTATTTTGTTCATACTTTCAAAGATTTTTTTTCTCTAGTTTTATGGCTATTGTTTGGAATAGGTATAACAATCTTGGTAATATATTAATCTTTACTACTGCTATTCTTCCCATCAGTGATAATTCTAGGTTTTTCCATCTTTCCAAGTCTATTTCTATTTGTTTTCTCATATTATAATAGTTATCCTCTTTAGTGTTCCACATCTTGATGTCAATTGAATACCCAAATATTTCACTTTTTTCACCACTTGTATGTCCAGTTTTCCCCATCAACTCTCTTTTCTGTTTTTTCTGTCATTTTTCACCAGAATTTTTGTTTTCTCTTTATTAAATAAAATAATAAATGTATAAGAATGATAAACGTAAAGTATACCAATTATGTGAATGTATACTTAAAATGGTATGTAAGAGAATTTAAAAAAAAAACTTATTTGAAAAAAAAAGACAGAATAAGTGCCCACCTAGCCCACCCCTTTCCTTGTCCTTTAAAAAAAAGGGCAGAAATTACCCCAAATAGGTTAGGCATTTTAAAAAATAATATTTTTGATTCTGTCTTCTAATGAGATTCTTTTTTACTTAGAGGATCAAACTGAGGAGTAAGATTATATATCTGGCTCCCGCTTTGGAGAAGCCTTTTTCCAACCACTTGGGTGCATAAAATGAAATTAAATACAGTATATTTTAACAAATAAAACAATTACAGGTAGTTCTCAAGTTACAACAGTTCATTTAGTGGCCGTTCAAACTTACAACATCACTGAAAAAAAAGTGACTTATTACCGTTTTTCATACTTACAACCGTTGTATCAGCCCCGTGATCATTCAGATGCTTGGCAAGTGGTTCATACTTATGACCGTTGCTATGTCCCAAGGTCATGTGATCGCCTTTTGGTCAGCCAAATCAATGGGGAAACCGGATTCACGTAACAACCGTGGTACAAACTTATGAACTGCGGTGATTCGCGTAGCAACTTTGGCAAGAAATGTCATAAAATGGGGCAAAACCTGCTTGATGTCTCACTTAACAGAAATTTTAGGCTCAAGGGTGGAGGTAAGTGAGGATTACCCGTGTTGTGGTGTTTTCCTGTAGTGAACAAGGGGTGATCCCTTACGACAGTAGCCTAAACTAGTGTTTCCCAACCTTGAAAATATTAACACAGGTGGACTTCAACTCCCAGAATTCCTCAGCCAGCTGGGGAATTCTGTGAGTTGAAGTCCACACATCTTAAAAGTTTCCAAGGTTGAGAAACACTGCACTAGTCCATAACGTGTATTTATTGTTTGCTTTTGGCTTGATGTGGTTTTATTTAATAATTGTGGTAATTGCAAATCGAAGCTTTATGTCAGTGGTTCCCAAACTTGGCAACTTTAAGACTTGTGGACTTCAACTCCCAGAATTCTCCAGCCAGCTCTGCAGAGCTGGCTGGAGAATTCTGGGAGTTGAAGTCCACAAGACTTAAAGTTGCCAAGTTTGGGAACCACTGCTTTATGTGAAGGGTGAATAAAGTCTCACAGCCTATATAGGTAGCCCTTGACTTACAACCACAATTGAGCCCAAAATTGATGTTGCTAAGTGAGACATTTGTGAAGTTTCTCCCCTCCCCCATTTTACGACCTTGCTACAGTTGTTAAGTTAATCATAACATTTGTTAGAAACCCGGTTGTTAAGTGAATCCCACTTCCTCGTTGATTTTGCTTGTCAGAAGGTCGCAAAAGAAGCTCTCGTGACCTTGGGACACAGCAACGGCCATAAGTCACTTTTTTCAGTGCCGTTGTAACTTGAAATGGCCGCTAAATGAACTGTTGCAAGTTGAGAACCACCTGTTTTCGAATTTCCTGGGGAGTTCCATTCGATGAGCTCCATGAAACACCTTAATTTTGATCCCAGTGGGAATCGTATCACTTTTTTCTTTTGCGAGAGTTCTTTGCTTCGCAAACTGGACTTCGCGACGACTTTGCAAGTGTTTTTCCAAGCGATAATCGCATTTTCCTTCTTCCTGGAAGCTTGCTTCCCTGCGCCACAACCCTCCAGCGTAGAAGTTCTTTGCTGCGTCTGCACTTCGGCGGTTGCCATTTTCAACGGCTGTTTCCAAGAGTTGTGCGAGGCGGCCAAATGAGAAGAGCAAAGCTGCGGAAGGAGAGAAGGTGCCTCCAGCACGGGCCCGAAAACAAGATGGAGTTGGCGAAGAAAGGAGGGCTACGGGACAACACTCCAAGTTTCGAAACTCAGCTGGGCTTAGGAGCGGGCCCCCGGCCCTCTCTCGCCCCCCAAGCTGGAGGAATGGGGGGATTCTTGGAAATGCCCCACCACCAAGAGGACCAGAGCATGCATAATCTATGGGAAACACAGTTCCAGGAGTTCCTGAAGGACACCGTTTTCGAGAAGCAGCCGCTGGATGATCTGACCCCTTCGGAGGATCCTCGGGCCTTCCTGGCCTCCTTCGAGAAAGTCGCTGTGGCTTGCCGCTGGCCGAGAAAAGAGTGGGTGACGCGGCTGCTGCCGGCTCTCAGCGAGGAGGCCGAGAAGGCTTTCATCGCCCTGTCTGCCAAGGATCGGGAAGATTACGGGAAGGTGAAATCAGCCATCCTGCGCCAGGAGGCCGCCATCAGGGAGAAGCAACGTCAAGAGTTCCGCCGGTTCTGCTTTCAAGAAGCCGAGGGCCCGCGGCAAGTCTTCAGCCGGCTCCGGGAGCTCTTCTGCCAGTGGCTGCGGGCTGAGAGGAGCAGCAAAGAGCAGATTTTGGAGCTCCTGCTTCTGGAACAGTTCCTGAACATCCTGCCACGGGAAATGCAAAACTGGGTTAAGGAACGTACTCCGGACACGTGCCTGGAAGCTGTTGGTTTGGCCGAGGAGTTTCTGAGTCGGCTCCAAGCAGCCGAAAAGATGGGAGAGCAGGTAAGGAAGGCCTTCTTTCCCCTGGTTGATTGTGGAAATGCTGTACAGATAGTCCTCACTTAATGACGGTTGGGATCTGTAACCCCGTTGCTTAGCAGTGAGACATTTCTTAATGACCCTGTTAAGTGAGCCAAGGTGGCGCAGTGGTTAGAGTGCAGTACTGCAGGCTACTTCTGACTGCCGGCTGCCTGCAATTCGGCAGTTCGAATCTTACCAGGCTCAAGGTTGAACTCAGCTTTCCATCCTTCCGAGGTTGGTAAAATGAGGCCTCAAATTGTTGGGGGGCAATAGGCTGACTCTGTAAACCGCTGTGAAGTGGTATATAAGTCTAAGTGCTATTGCTAAGTGCTATCGCAAGACCATGATGAATTTTGGACCTCATTTCTATGCCTGTTGTGGTCGGATTTCTTATTATATATGCAAACTTCCCACTGTGAATTTTTGTGAACTGTCACCGCTGAGTTCTAATATAGCAGTAGCATTTAAGATTTATATACCGCTCCATAGCCATAGCATTTAGACTTATATACCGCTTCACAGTGCTTCACAGCCTTCTCTAAGCGGTTTACAGAGTCAGCCTGTTGCCCCCAACATTCTGGGTGCCTCATTTTACCCACCTTGGAAGGATGAGTCAACCTTGAGCTGGTTAGGATCAAACTCCTGGCAGTGGGCAGAGTTAGCTCAGCAGTACCGCGCTCCTTCCACTCTGCCGCTAACGCCTCATTATGCTACTGAAACTCTTCTCTTTGTCTCTTTGTAATTTTTATTTGAGCAAAAGGATGTGTCATAGGTCGACAATTTTGGAATCAATGTGGATACTTTAGCGGCATATGGCCCTCTTCCCCCCACCCCCTCTCCATTTCAGGAGACAGAAGAAATAAAGGCTCAATCGGAGATGGTATCAGTGGAGAGACCAACCAACACAGATAATCAGCAGGAGCAGCAGCAAATCCTGCCACTACCACCACAACTTTATCCCGGTAAGAAGCTTTTTATTACTATTCCGTCCCCCCCTCCCAATCTTGAATTCACTCTATAGCATGGATGTCAAACTCAATTTCATTGAGGGCCACATCAGGGTAGTGTTTGGCCTCGAGGGTGGGGGTGGAGAGCAGGATGGGCGGGGCCAGCTCGACATCACGTAGTGGTAATGTTATTTCGCATTCAGGAGTCTGACAGCCCACGGATAGAAACTGTTCTTCAGCCTGTTTGTGCGGCTGGCTGTACTTCTGTTTCTCCTTCCTGATGGTAGGAGAATAAAGAGGTGCCCATCCAGGGTGTGAGTCATCCCTGAGGATTTTCCTCACTCTTCTAAGGCAGAGAGCCGTAGCGATCTTATCTAGTGGTATCAGGGGACAGTCAGTTGCCAAGCAGCCAAATTTTGATCATGGGGATGCTGTGACAGTTGTTAAGTGTGAAAAATGCTCATCGGTCACTTTTTCCACTGCTGTTGTAACTTTGGTCACTAAATGGACTGTTGTTAGTCTATCCTGAGTATATTCCTACTCTTCCTTTCAGCAGGTTCCAAGGAGATCAATGTGAGCAAGAAGAGAAAACTCCAGTCGGGAGATTTTGGAGACGTGAACATCGGAGCGGTATTTCCTGGAAGAGCCAATTCTTGCCGTCAGAAGCAAGGAAGAGACATCGACGTCCAGCCGCGCCGTCACTCCGAAAGGCTGCAGAAGAGCAACCTGCCTATCCAGGGGGGAATTCTCTCTTCAACTCCCCGCAAGGTGAAACCTAAGCCGAAAGAGCGGATGCCTCCTGCTTCGCAGATCCCCAAGGACCACATCCAGCACTGCGAGGAATGTGGCAAAGATTTCAGCGGAATGGCGAGTTTCTTCCGGCACCGTACGCGCCACACAGGGGAGAAACGCTACGAGTGCTGTTTTTGCGGGAGAGGCTTCTTCTGGAGGTCAGACCTGGTCCGTCACGAATGCCAACACACCGGGAAGAAGCCGCACGAGTGCTCCTACTGCGGGGAAGGCTTCGATCGCAAGTGGCTGTGTGTCCAGCATCAACAGATCCACCTGCGAAACAAGGTGAATCTCTCACCAATGGAAACAACAACCAGGAAAACAAAATGCTTTGCAGCTTTGGATTCAAACAGGAAGCAGCAATAGCATGTCATCCGGTTTTTAGTGTTAGCATTCTCTGAAGAAAAAAAAAAGGTGTAGGAGAATAAACAGGTCACAAATCACCTACTCTTGTGAGAGTTCAATAATCTCCCTCTGACTTGGGAGAATTTTGAAATGCCCTGAGATTTCAGCTGTCTAATATATTTTTCTTCAATGGGGGAGAAACTTGGAGGCCGTATTTTATCATAGAGCCATGGGGCGAGGGGGTTCCAGTATCTGTTGCAGCTGGTTGCAGATTCCTGGGGTGAATTATTATTTTTTGTATCCCACACAAAGTTGGCCCAATGTTATTTTTCCCCAATGCTTTTTATTCAGCCAGAAAAAAGCTACCTTTGTGTTGCAATCAAGAGCAAACAAAACTCCCCAATTTTGTGCTCGTTGCTTTATTGACAAAAAAATTATCGGATCTGCTTCCTGGGCGCCACAAGATTAAGAAAAGCTTGGGGATTCATTTTTTGCAGTTTAACGAGAAAGAGACAGTCATTGATTTACGACCAGAATTACAGTTGTAGATCGTGCTGTGTCATTAAGCAGCTGGAAACTGGTCGTAGGTTGAGGACATATCTCTATATTCTGTTCTCACCTGAATTTCCCAAAGGCTGCTTTCCAAATGCTCCTTGTGTAAGTACCGTATTTTTCAGAGTATGCACTTTCTCCCCACCCCCTTAAAAGTGGGTGAAAATTTCAGTTCTTCTTATAGACCGAATACGGGTCTGTTTTTGGCCTCCCAAACTCTCCGCGCATCATGTTTTCGCCCTCACTGGCCTTCAGAAGCGCTCCGCACGTCCTGTTTTCACCAAAAGCAGACCCGTTTTTGGGCTCTCGAACCTTCCGCACATCGCCATTTCGCCCTCCCCGGCCCCCAGAAGCAATCTGCAGACCAAAAATGGGCCCGTTTTTGCCAAAAACGGGATGTGCGGAGCACTGCAGAGTGCTTCCGGGGGGGGGGGGGGCGAAAGCACGATGCACTAAGGCCAAAAACTTTTTCTTTCTTGTTTTCCTCCTGTAAATCTAGGTGCGCTGTATAGCCCGGTGCGTCTTCTACTCTGAAAAATACGGTACTTAGTTTCATAGGTAGCTGATCTTAAGAATGCATGCCTACTAGGAGACCAAGTTATTTTCAATTTATGATTGATTGAATAAATGACTGCTTAATAACCAATCAAAGGAAAGAGTCATTAATCCTCTTAATAGGCTCAGCAGTCCCACACCCCCACTCTTTTATCCCCTGTACATGTTAATTTTTTGTTTCCCCACATGGCTACCCCACATGGCTTATGGGATTTGGGGAAATGAAATCTTCCTGCCCAGGATAGGTTAAAGGGCAGCAAAGCAGAGCTTTATAAAAGATGTGAAGCTCTTTCGATATATTAAAACGTATGGCATAACATTGGTTGTGGTTTCGTGTTTTTAGAGCAGTGTTCTCAATCTTGACAAGGCCCTTTTTTCATAACGTCGATAGCCATGTACAGGATGGTAAGAATCCAGATCACAAAGATGGGAGACTTTTTACAAAGGTTCTCCAGCTTAGAAATACCCACCATGCATGGTTATATCACAACCAGACAAGTGCCTTTCTGTAATGCTCGAAGTCCTGCTCAGATCTTAAAAAGAAAATTGCAACCTATGTGAATGGAAAGAGTATCTGTACTCGTGGGCGTTATACAAAATTGTATTATTTTTTTTCTTTGTGTTTTGAAAGCCTCCCTTGAAGGTTCTCTGTTCTGTAACAGTGATGTTTTCAAACTGAACGCAATTAGCATCTCGGTGTTAATGAAATGTTTTTGGTTTCCACTCAGTCAGCTGCTTTAAAATGCTATATATCAGTTGGTTCTTCTCTAAGGCAATATAGTCTGTTTCAAATTTGTGGGTTAGCTTTCCTGCTAGCTCGTAATATTTTTTTTTTTCCAAAACCCTAAAGTGTTTAGAGTCTCAACTGATAATTGCACCATTTTATAGATGGTGTTGATTTGTTACCCTCAAGTTAAAATAAAAATTTAAAAATACCTTCCAGGCGACGTGTGAGCTGATTATTTTATTTTACTAAGATTCTGTGAAACTAGCAACTTTTTTGGGGGGGGAGGGGGGGATTTTTTTTTTCCTTTTCACTTGGTTGGCTAGTTCAGCTTTGGTTGGTGTTTGTACTATGGAACAGACAAGAAGATTTTTAAAAAGATACAGAATAATAAAGTTGAAAGGGACCTTCGACGTCTTCTAGTCCAACCCCCTATAGAAGTGACGGCAAACATTTTTCTGCTCAGGTGCCAAAAGCGTGCATGTATCCATACCCATAACACAATGCCCCCCCCGCCCCGGTGCATGAACACACAAAACCCCTCGCGCGCATGCACACAGGCTTACTGAAGTCTCCGGACGTCCGTTAAGTCCGTTGGGCCGTTTTTCACCCTCACCAGGTTTCAGGAAAGCCTCCATAACCTGTGCATGGCAAAAATCAAGGGTAGGCCCATTTTCCGCCATCCACAGGCTCCGGAGGCTATCCTGAAGCCCGGGAAGAGTGAAAACGGCCTTCCCCTCCCCAAAAATCAGCTGGCCAGTGTGCACATGTGCGTTGGAGCTGTCATAGTGCAATGTCTCATGTGCCCTCAGATATGGCTCCACATCCCACCTATACCATTTCTGACAAGTGGTTGTCCAAGCTCTTCATAAAAGCCTCCAGTATTGGGAGCACCCACAACTACTACTACTTTTTTTTTTACAGGATTTTATTATTATGTGGTTAATCTTTGGTGAGATTCACAGCCTTTGGGGCTGGTTGGTAGCCTAACAGCTCGAGTCTTATTATTATTGTTATTATTATTAATAATAATAATAATTTGGCATCAAAAAATCCTCTGATGATGCCAAATGCAGACTTTGCAAAGAAGCTGATGAAACTGTTGATCACATACTCAGCTGCTGTAAAAAAAATTGCGCAGACTGATTATAAATTGCGGCACAATTCAGTAGCACAAATGATCCATTGGAATTTGTGCAAAAATTATAATATTAAAACAGCAACAAACTGGTGGAAACATCAGCCTGAAAAAGTCACCGAAAATCAGATGGTCAAGAACTTGTGGGATTTTCGCATACAAACGGACAAAATACTGGCATATAATACACCAGACATCACACTGGTTGAGGAAAATAAGGTTACAATCATAGACATCGCAATACCAGGTGATAGCAGGGTCGACGAGAAGGAATATGAAAAAAATAGCGAAATACCAGGACTTAAAAATCGAAACTCAACGATTATGGCACAAACCAACAGTGGTAATTCCAGTGGTAATTGGCACACTGGGTGCTATTCCAAAAGCACTGGAATTACATTTAAAAGAGTTAAAAATTGACAAAATCACCATAAGTCAAATGCAAAAAGCCGCACTGCTTGGATCTGCACGCATATTACGAAAATACGTTACGACGTCCTAGGCCCCTGGGTGGGGCCTGACTAGTAACCAATGCCAAATCCGGTGAAACAACTGGCCGCTGTGATACAATTGTATAATAATAATAATAACAAGCCTTAGCCACAAACTACATGAAGGCAAAAATTCAACATGTTACCACCAACAGCAAATGTCGCCTCTGTAATGAGAAAGACGAGCCAGTCGACCACTTGATCAGTGGGTCCAAAGTCCTCTTTTCTGATGAGAGAAACTTTTGCCAAAAGCACCAAAACCTGGTTCAATGACCGTGGGATTACTGTGCTTGATTGGCCTCTCCATTCTTCCTCCATACTCTGGGTCCTTGGTTTCCAGATGAGATGCAAAAGTTGCTCTCATCAGAAAAGAGAACTTTGGACCACTGTGCTTCATTAAGACCAGGGTCAACGCAGCCGTCTACCAGGAGATTTTGGAGCACTTCATGCTTCCTTCCGCAGATAAGCTTTATGGGGATGCTGACTTCATTTTCCAGCTGCCCACATTGCCAAAAGCACCAAAACCTGGTTCAATGACTGTTTGATTATTGTGCTTGATTGGCCAGCAAATTCGCCTGGCCTGAGCCCCATATAGAATCTATGGGGCATTGCCAAGAGAAAGATGAGAGACATGAGACCGAGCAATGCAGAAGAGCTGAAGGCTGCTATTGAAGCATCCTGGTCTTCCATAACACCTCAGCAGTGCCACAGGCTGATAGCTTCCATGCCACGCCACATTGAGGCAGTAATTGCTGCAAAAGGGGCCCAAACCAAGTACTGGGCACATATGCATGCTTATACTTTTCAGAGGTCCGATATTGTTCTATGTACAATCCTTGTTTTATTGATTGCATGTAATATTCTAATTTTCTGAGATGGTGGATTTGGGGTTTTCATGAGCTGTACGCCATAATCATCACAATTATGATAAATCACAGCTTGAACTATCTTGCTTTGCATGTAATGAGTCTTATCTCATATATTAGTTTCAGCTTTTAAGTTGCATTACAGAAATAAATGAACTTTTGCACAATATTCTAATTTTTCGAGTTTCACCTGTAAATGGTTGTCTGAGTATCTGCTGCCACCTAGTGGGCATATTAAAATCCAGCAGGAGGTGGGAAGGTAGTAAAATAATCAAGCTAATAGCTATGATCAAAGCCTGACCACCTTTTTAAAAAACATGCATTATATGTTTTTAAAAGCTGGACTTTTCAGTGAATGACTGTAAACAATTCCCACAACACACACAAACTATTTACTAAGACTATAACTATTATTACTCTCATCCTATTACCTCTCTCCTTTCTACTTACGACTATAATCTTGTTGCTTATATCTTTATATTATGTTATTTAGTTTCCTAGTATGATTTTGATTGCTTATTTAGTATCCTATGACTATCACTAAGTGTTGTATCTTAGGATTCATGATGAATGTATTTATGATGACTATGGTCATAATTCATCACTTGTATCTTTCTATGCACACTGAAAGTTTATGCAGCGAAGACAAATTCCTTGTGTGTCCAATCACACTTGGCCAATAAAGAATTCTAACGCAACCCTGGAATGCCACATTATGGCTTGGCATGTTGTTTGATGACAAAAGGGCATAAGAACTAAGATTCTGAGAACGGTCTTAATCTATAACTATCTATCTATCTATCTATCTATCTATCTATCTATCTATCTATCTATCTATCTATCTATCTATCCATCCATCCATCCATCCATCCATCCATCTATCTATCTATCTATCTATCATCTATATTTATATCTATTTATATCTATCTCTATATCTCTATATATATCTATCATCTATCTATCTATCTATCTATCTATCTATCTATCTATCTATCTATCTATCTATCTATCTATCTATCTATCTATCTATCTGGATGTGTCTCTGTGTGTTCCAGCATAATTCTGGAACCAGAGGGAGCTCCCTTGTGGAGTACCGTGAAGCTATTACCATGGCAACTCCACTGCGCTGTACAGTAGAAACCAGTACAGTACAGCACAACAGGCTGTATCTTAACAGAACACACACCCTGAGAGGTGTTAGGGGTATTGAATTGAATTGAATTGAATTTATTACATTTATATGCTGCCCTTTTCCCCAAAGGGGACTCAGGGCGGCTCACAATCCAAGTCAAGGGAAGGGGTACAGATAAGGAATAAAAAAGACGAACAAAACAATACACAATTTAAAAGCACACAACAACCATACCATTTGAGGGAGGGGGCAAAAGCTCTTTAGCCCCAGGCCTGTCGGAACAGCCAGGTTTTAAGGGCTTTGCGGAAGGCCTGGAGGGTGGTGAGGGTTCAAATCTCCACGGGGAGCTCGTTCCAGAGGGTCGGAGCAGCCACAGAGAAGGCTCTCCTTTGGGTGGTCGCCAATCGGCATTGGCCGGCGGATGGAATTCGGAGGAGGCCTAATCTGTGGGATCTAATCGGTCTATTGGAGGTAATTGGCAGCAGGCGGTCTCTCAAGTACCCAGGTATCTTACCCCCACAGTATTTTTCTCCAGATAATAAGTCATCTGTGTACCAAGTTTGGTTGAAATTGTTCAAGGCGTTCCAGAATTATGCATGTGTGTGTGTGTGTGTGTGTGTGTGTCTGTGTGTGTGTCTGTGTGTGTTCCAGCATAATTCTGGAATGCTTTGCGCAATTTCAACCAAACATGGTACACAGATGACTTATTCTCTGGAGAATAATACTGTGGGGGGTAAGGTACCCCTAACACCTCTCAGGGTGTGTGTTCTGTTAAGATACAGCCTGTTGTGCTGTACTGTACTGGCTTCTACTGTACAGCGCAGTGGAGTTGCCATGGTAACCACTTCACAGTACTCCACAAGGGAGCTCCCTCTGGTAAGGGGGAAAATCCAATATTAGAAATTATGTTTGGTCCTGACATTTTTCCCCTATAAATAAATACCTGGGCAACACCGGGTTATTGACTAGTGAGTCAGATAAAAATATCCCCCTTTTTAAGGAAGGGGACAAGGAGACAGCAGTCCCCTCTCTTAGTCTGGATGGGGGTGAACAAACTTGTGCTCAATACCTGATAAGACTGAGTGGCTTTGGATGCTGCCCCCCGAAGGACAGCTTAGACAGTCCATCCTTAACCCTGGGGGGTGAATATTTACGCTCCTCAGAGAGGGTCCGCAACTTGGGGGTCCTCCTGGATTCGCAGCTGAACCTGGAACATCATCTATCGGCTGTGACCAGGGGGGCCTTTGCCCAGGTTCGTCTGGTGCACCAATTGCGGCCCTATTTGGATCGGGAGGCACTTCAAACAGTTATTCACGCCCTTGTCACCTCAAGGCTGGATTATTGCAACGCGCTCTACATGGGGCTACCCTTGAAAAGCGTTCGGAGACTGCAGTTAGTCCAGAATGCGGCCGCGCAAGCGATATTGGGTGCACCGAGGTACACCCATGTTACACCTGTCCTCCGCAAGCTGCACTGGCTACCAATTGGTCTCCGAACGCAATTCAAGGTGTTGGTTTTCACCTTTAAAGCCCTACATGACTTAGGGCCAGAGTACCTTCGAGACCACCTACTGCCACATACCTCCCAGCAGCCAGTAAGATCCCACAGATTGGGCCTCCTTCAGATGCCGTCAGCCAGACAGTGTCGGCTGGCGGGCCCCCAGAGGAGAGCCTTCTCTGTGGCTGCTCCGACTCTTTGGAATCAGCTACCCCCAGAGATCCAGACCATACCCACTCTCATGGCCTTCAGGAAAGCTGTTAAAACTAGGCTGTTCCAGCAGGCCTGGGGCTGTTGACCTCACTGTTGAGGTCCAGCCCCGATTAGAATGAATGTATGAGGTGTTGCTATTTTAAACCGTTTTCTCTCGTTATGTGTTCGTTATGTGTCTTTTTTCTTCTTCTCTTTTTTGTAAGCCGCCTGGAGTCCTTCGGGATTGGGCAGCATATAAATTTTATAAATAAATAAATAAATAAATAAATAAATAAATAAATAAATAAATAAATAAATAAATAGTCTTGTTTCACAGGAATGGATGCTCACTGGCAGAATTATTTTGATCCATATAACCTTCAAAACTCCATCCCGTTTGAAAGATAGCCAAGATATTCACAATCACCCTATCTTGTAGCAGTGAGTTCCATAAGATAATAAATGCATTCTTTGAAGTCGTAAGTTTAATTTGGTTTGAAAAGCAGGTCAAAGCCCCCAGATCTTGGTAATGTGGACTATGGTCTTTAGACACTAGGGTCTTCTCCTTGCGCGGCGCGGGTGGCAGGGGGGAGGGGAAGGCATTGGACTAGATAACCTGCAAGGTTTAAAAGATTAACAGAGTTGGAAGGGACCTTGTAGGTCATCTAATCCAACCTTCGCCCAAGCAGGAGACCCTACACCATTTTTGACAGACAGCTGTCCAGTCTCTTCTTGGAAGCCTCCAGTGATGAAGCTCCCACAACTTCTGTTCAAGGCAACTTCTGCTACATTGGTTGATTTTTCTCACTGCAAGAAATGTTCTCCTTATTTCTAGATTGAATCTCTCCTCGACCAGTTTCCATCCATGATTCCTTGTTAGGTGCTTTGGAAAATAGCTTGACCCCTCTCCTCTCTGTGGCAGCCCCTCAAACATTGGAAGACTGCTATTGTGTCTCCCCTGGTCCTTTTCTTCACTAGACTAGCCATGCCCAGTTCCTGCCACCGTTCATATGATTTAGTCTCCAGTCCCCTAATCACCCTGGTTGCTCTCCTCTGCACTTTTTCTAGTGTCTCAACTAGATAGCGCTGTTCTACTGCTAGCTCAATGATAGCAATAACTCAATGATAGCCGTCTTCCAATATTTGAGGGGCTGCCACAGAGAGGCTATTTTCCAAAGCACCTGAAGAGCAGACAGGGAATAATGGATGGAAACTGACCAAGGAGAGATTCACGCTGGAAACAAGGAGGAACTTACTGACAGTGAGAACCAATCAACCAATGGAACAGAGGTTGCCTTCGGAAGTTGCGGGAGGATTCATCACTTGAGACGTTCAAGAAGAGATTGAACTGCCATTTGTCAGAAATGGTGTAGGGTCTCCTGCTTGGGTAGAAGGGTTGGACTCGATGGCTTATAAGGTCCCTTCCAACTCTGTTAATCTGTTAATCAATATATATATTTTTATAGTGTGGTGACCAAAACTGAATGCTGTATTCCAGGTATGTGGTCTTATTAAGGCTTTCTAGAGGAGGAGGAGGATCTTGGTCCCTTCCGACTCATCTGTGAACCTGTGAATCCTCCCCCAAGAAGCATAAAAGGGAACCCATGCAAAAAAAATAATAATATCTCAATCTCAGCAGAGAAGAAAAATCCTTCGCTGCCTTTCCCTCTGGCGCTCCATGGGTTAAAGGAAAAGAAGGGACCGTTCCTAGAGGGGCTCCGGAAGATGAAAAGGGGCTGCGAGTTTAGAGGCATTTAACAAAAAAAAAACCAAGGGGGAAAAAAAAAGGATAAAAGTTCCTTCCTGTTTTAATTTCCTGCAGAAGGGGCTGAATGGAAGATGGGAGAAGCCACTGCTGATGCTGTTGATGCTGATGCTGGGAGCCCGCAGAGGGAATGGGGTAAGCGCAGCAATGGGCTGGATGGAAGAAAGGGGGGAAAGGGGGGGGGGCAGGCAGGCCGCCTTCCCTCTGCATGGCTGGGGCTTTGAAGAGATGCTGGGCAGGCAGAAACCCAACAGGGGTAGCTCTTCCAGCATTCCAGGCAATAGTTGGGAGGGGGAGAATCCTCCTTGCAGCATTTCTGCCTTGTCTTTTCCCTTTTAGGAAAGCGAAGCAGGAGAGCCAAGGAGACCAGCCAACGGAGGTGGAGGCGGGGGGGGGCATATAAGGATGCCCTAAAATCACAAAGCAGGTTGCTAGACCTCAGTTAATCAAAGGACAGGGTGAAGGGAAGAGCCCCAGAGAGAGAGAGAGAAAGGGAGAGAGCTGCAGGATCCAACCGCACAGAGATGCTTTATCCCAGGGCAGTCTACCTTAAGGAAGCAGAGGAGGGGGTGATGCATTTGGGAGCGTTGTGGGACGTTTCAGAGCTCACTCTGGTGACTCTCAAGCTTGTCCTGAGCGTTTTGTCCTGTGTGTGTGAGAGAGAGGGAGAGAGAGACAGAGAGACAGAGAAAGAGAGAGAAAGAGAGAGAGAGAGAGAGAGACAGAGACAGAGGGAAAGAGAGAGAGAGAGACAGAGAGAGAGACAGAGGGAGAAAGAGAGAGAAAGAGAGAGACAGAGAAAGAGAGAGACAGAAAAAGAGAGAGAAAGAGAGAGACAGAGAGACAGAGACAGAGAGAAAGAGAGAGACAGAGAGACAGAGACAGAGAGAAAGAGAGAGACAGAGAAAGAGAGAGAAAGAGAGACAGAGAGAGAGACAGAGACAGACAGAGATAGACAGACAGACACAGAGAGAGAGACAGAGACAGAAAGAGAAAGAGGGAGACAGACAGACAGACAGACAGAAACAGAGTGAGACAGAGAGAGACAGAGAAAGAAAGAGACAGACAGACAGACAGACAGACAGACAGAAACAGAGTGAGACAGAGAGAGAGGCAGAGAAAGAAAGAGACAGAGAGAGAGACAGAGAAAGAAAGAGATAGAGACAGAGAGCTAGATAGAGAGAAACAGAGTGAGACAGAGAGAGAGGCAGAGAAAGAAAGAGACAGAGAGAGAGACAGAGAAAGAAAGAGATAGAGACAGAGAGCTAGATAGAGAGAAACAGAGTGAGACAGAGAGAGACAGAGAAAGAAAGAGAAGAGACAGAGAGAGAGACAGAGAGAGAAACAGAGACAGACAGAAACAGACAGAGAGAGAGAGAGAGAAAGAGAGAGGCAGAGAAAAAGAGAGAGACAGACCTGGGTTGGCTTCATGTTTTTTATAATACAGATAGTCCTCGACTTACGGCCAAAATAGCAACAGCTGTCAGGCGTTCCTCATTCAACATCCAAGAAAGGAAACCCCCAACTCCATTTATTTAGAGAAATGGTACTTTTACTGGATATGAAATGAAAACAGCAAAAGTGAAGCAAGATCTGAGGCAAAAAGGCGTGAACTGGTACATATCAAACATTTACCCAAATCCCTCCCCCCCCCGTTACCCCGGCCCAATCGCCAATCTCCAACCCCAAGGGGTGTCATGTGAGGGGCATCTTCAGGTGGCCTCCTTACTATGGCAGCCATTTCCTGCTGGAGGAGGAAACATGCCCCACGCACCCCAATGCTCCTGCCATCCACGTGGAATGACCTCACCAGTGATGGGATTCAAATAATTTAACAACCGGTTCTCTGCCCTAATGATTTCTTCCAACAACCAGTTCACCAAACTGCTTAGAAAGTTACCAACCGGTTCTCCCGAAGTGGTGCGAACTGGCTGAATCCCACCACTGGACCTCCCGGAGGCCGCTCCCGCAAACCTTAGCTAATGTGCCCTTTCTCTTAGCGGCAGCCGCAAAAAAAGCGGCAGGCTCAGTGATGGCAAGAGAGCCGAGGTGGCGCAGTGGTTAGGGTGCAGTACTGCAGGCTATTTCAGCTGACTGTTATCTGCAGTTCAGCGGTTCTAATCTCACCGGCTCAAAGGTTGACTCAGCCTTCCATCCTTCCGAGGTGGGTGAAATGAGGACCCAGACTGTGGGGGGCGATATGCTGACTCTGTAAACCGCTTAGAGAGGGCTGAAAGCCCTATGAAGTGGTATATAAGTCTAACTGCTATTGCTATTGCTAAGAGTGCGCCGGAAACAGACAGAACCTCTGGATCAGCTGATCTGCGTGCCACGGGCCGAGGTTAAAGGGCTTCCTGCACCTCAAAAATAATAAAACCTCCCTGAAAATAAGGCCAAGCACTTATTTTTTGGGGGGTGTGTGACAAGAAAATAAGACCCTGTCTTATCTTCGGGGAAACATGGGTCAGTACAGTAAATATCTACTTCACCCACTCTAATACTGCATGTTTCCTTGGATTCGGAGTTTTCATAGAGAGAGAAAACAGCATCGGGAAAACTGGATTAAAGTTGTGCAATGTGGACAATGATCACAGAGATCAGAGGTCTCCAAACTTGGCAACTTTAAGACTTGTGGACTACAAAGCCCAGAAGTCCCCAGTCAGCATGGGTCCACAAGTCTTAAAATTGCCAAGTTTGGAGACCCCTGGCAGAGAGCACTTAAATCTTGACCACTTTAAGACGTGTGGACTACAACTGCCAGAATTCCCTAGCAAAGTGGCTCAGATTGACAGAGGTTTGAATATTAATACTTATTAACATCGCTGGGCAAATGTGTTTTGTGTGTCCCTATTAAGTTATCTCCTTCCATTTCCTTAGTTCTTATTTTGCCACCGATATCTACAAATATTGGTTCAAACCACAAATCCGCGAAGCCCTTATCCGCGGAGACATAAGCGTGAAGACTAATTCGCGCCGTTCGAAGCGCTAAGGAAAAACGCGACCCTACCGCGATGACATAATCGCGGAGGGCAAATCCGCGCATTCCCAAGCACTCAGTACCCTAAACCTAACCCTAAACCTAACCCTAAACCTAACCCTAAACCTAACCCTAAACCTAACCCTAAACCTAACCCTAAACCTAACCCTAAACCTAACCCTAAACCTAACCCTAAACCTAACTCTAAAACAAACCCCTAAACCTAATCCTAACCCTTACCTTAATTGAAATTGGCTTTCTGCTGCGGCGCCGTTTTAAAGCGCCCTTCTGTTGCCGCGCTGTTGTCGCGGCGGTGATGACGCGCGGTGATGACGTCGCGGCTTTAGCGACGTGATTTTATCACCGCTATTTTGACGGGCACGGTTTTGTCGTGCCACGCAAATATTAAGGGTTCCGGTTTATTGTTTTAGCAATTGCTGGATGGCCTGTGTTGGATGAGAGTGTAATTAAGCCAGTTTAAAAATCTAATCGTACAATTAGTTGGCATCAACAACTTAATCTCGGCCCTTATTCCCAAAATTTTCAGTGAGATTCAAAATGGTAAGCAATCAATGTGTAGTAAAGGTTCAAAGAGTGATGCTCGAGGCCCTTTGAAGCAACATCCTAAACATTTAATGAAAAAGAAGGACTAGGGGATACATGATAGCAGTCTTCCAATATCTCAGGGGTTGCCACAAAGAAGAGGGAGTCAAACTATTCTGCAAAGCACCTGAGGGCAGGGCAGGAAGCAATGGGTGGAAACTAATCAAGGAGAGAAGCAACTTAGAACTGAGGAGAAATTTCCTGACAGTTAATCAGCGGAACAATTTTCCTCCAGAAGTTGTGAATGCTCCAACACTGGAAGTTTTTAAGAAGAGATTGGACAGCCACCTGACCCTGGGGATGCAGCAATGGTTGTAAGTCTGAAAAATGGTCATAAGTCACTTTTTTTGCAGTGCCATTGTAACTTTTAACTGGTCGCTAAATGAACTGTGGAAAGCCAAGGATGACCTATGTGCAAAGAATTTTTTTTAAAAAAATAAAAATTTATGGCAGAAAGAAAGGCAATATATGGAGAGATCAGGAATTTCTGTTGTGGTAGCCTTCAAGAATAGAATAACAGAGTTGGAAGGGAACTTGGAGGTCTTCTAGTCCAATCCCTGTTCAAGCAGGAAACCCTGCGTCATTTCAGATAAATGGCTATCCAACATCTTCTTAAAGACTTCCAGTGTTGGGGCATTCACAACTTCTGGAGGCAACTTCTGTTCCACTGATTAATTGTTCTAACTCTTCTAACTGAAAAAAAAGTGATTGTGTTCGATCCTTGTCCTTATGCTTATCCCAGCAACCCCACAGCCACAGGATCACAATTTGGGCATTTCGCAACCAGCATGTATTTCACGATAGTTGCTGCATCTCCAAGTCGTGTGATCGCCCTTTGTGACCTTCGACACGCAAAGCCAGCGGGAGGAGCCAGCTTCATTTAACGACCACATGATTCACCTAAGAACTGCAAGGATTCACTTAACCGTGCCAAAAAAAAGGTCTTAAAATGGGGTGTCACTCGCTTAACAACCAGCTGCTTGGCCGCGTCTGTCAGGGCAGAGATGGGCAGATGTTTGGGATGTCAGATTCCTTTTCTCATCGGTCCAGCAGATGTCGCCACGGTTGCGAAAGATGGCAGTTTGCAATCAAAGGACGTTTGAAGGGTTGCAAGCTCCTAATATCTGCACCAGGAGTATATAGGATAGTGATGGTGAATCTTTTGTGGCTCGCATGCTAAAAGTGGAGGGAGCACAGGGGGGTCATGCGCGGGCGTGGCATACCCATAACGCTATGCGCACGACCAGCGCCCCCCCTTTTTGGTGTGCTTTTTTCTCCCTCTCCAGGTTTCAGAGGCTTTATAGGAACCTGGGGAGGACGAAAACAGCCTCCCCCCTCCCCCCCGGAGGCGTGAAAAACCGGAACTATGGGCAAACCGGAGGTTCGGGAACGTACTTCCGGTTTGCTCGTAGGGTCATTTTTTGCCCTCCGGATCCTTCAGGGAATCCTCTGGAAGGCCCCTGAAGGCTCTGGAGGGCTAAAACCGGCCCTACGAGCAAACCGGAAGTCCGTTTCTGAATTTCCGGTTTGCCTGTAGGACCGGGTTTTTGCAGACTTCGTGAAGCCTCCGGAGGGCAAAAAATGTCCTCAAAGGAACAGCTGACAGGAGGATGCTTCGCGTGCCAGGACAAAGAGCTCCATGTGCCACCCATGGCACACGTGCCATGGACTCGCCATCACGGATATAGGATAACAGTTGGAAAGGACCTTGGAGGTCTTCTAGTCCAACCCCTTGCTCAAGCAGGAGACCCCATACCTGTGATGGGGAACCTATGGCACGCGTGCCACAGGTGGCATGCAGAGCCAGTTCTGAGGGCACGCAAGGCGTTGCTCTGTCAGCTCCAGCATGCATGCGTGTGCTGGCCAGCTGGTTTTTGGCCTTGATTTTCGGCCATTTTGCACCCTCCAGAGACTTCCCTGAAGCTTCCGGAAGGTGAAAAACTGCCCAACACGTAAACCGGACGTTTGGGAACAGACTTCTGGTTTGTGCGTTGGGCTGTTTTTCGCCCTCCGGAGGCTTCAGAGAAATCCTTTAGGGCAGTGGTTCTCAACCTTCCCAATGCGACCCTTTAATACAGTTCCTCATGTTGCGGTGACCCGCAACCATAAAATTGGTGTCTCGCTTCCTAAGACCATCGAAAATACATGTTTTCCGATGGAATTAGGCGACCCCTGTGAAAGGGCCGTTCGACCCCCAAAGGGGTCCCGACTCACAGGTTGAGAACCACTACTGTAGAGCCTAGGGAGGGCGAAAAACAGACCTATCGGGCCCACCGAAAGTTGGAAAAACGGGCCGTTTCTGGCCTCTAGATGGCCTCCAGGGGTGCGTGGCGCGGCGTTTTCGCCCTCCCCAGGTTCCAAGAAAGCTGTGCATGCATGCGTGGGGCAGCGAGGAAGATCTAGTCATTACTTTTAAAGCCCTACGTGGTTTAAGACCTGGCTACCTGAGAGACCGCCTCCTGCCATTTACCTCCCAAAGACTGATAAGATCGCACAGATTGGGCCTCCTCCGGGTGCCATCGGCTGGTCAATGTCGGTTGGCGAATCCCTGGGGGAGGGCCTTCTCTGTTGCTGCCCCGGCCCTGTGGAACGATCTCCCCGTAGAGATCCGGACCCTCACTACCCTCCCGGCCTTCTGTAAAGCTGCTAAGACCTGGCTGTTCCGGCAGGCCTGGGGCTGTTGATGAGTATCTAGCCACAAGCAAAGCTGTATGCATGATGTGAAATTTTTTAATTAACTGTATTCTTACTTTTAACTTTTATAAGTCTTTTATTTTGTCTGTAAGCCGCCCAGAGTCCCTAGGGACACACGCACACAGAGAAGTTGGATCCCTCACTCACTCACTCTCAAACAAACACAAACACAGAAGTTGGATTGGATATATTTTCCAATGGCTTGAAAGCAGCTCCTCTGCCATACCCCCCCATTCCCCTGCTGCCTTCCGATCCGAGCCTTTGATTGCAGGTGGAGCCACGTTGCCTTTTCAAACTTGTAATCAGTGAAGCTGGACTTATATACTTTTAGCCAGCTGTGTGTGCGTGTGTGTGTGTGTGTGCGCGTGTGTGTGTTTGAAAAGGCAACATGGCTCTGCATGCAATCAAACTTTTTGAATTCCTCCCCCCTCCCCACACACGCACCTTTTCCAGCTGTTTCAGAGGGGATTTCAACTCTGCTTTTGCCTGCCCTCATGAAAAGAAAAAAAAATGTAAAAAGAGAAAGGCAAGAACTCTGAGTCAGACTGAGCTAGTTGCTCCCAGAGAACTCTAAAAAGCCTCTGAAAATGCCCTCTACAAGAGGCGAGAGAACACGTGCCTCCTTTGCATAAGGAATTTTTTGCTTTTTAACCATTGCTTAACTCTGCTCAAGTGATCATAAAGCTAGAGTAAAGGAGGCCCGTAGTTCTCTCACCTCCCCCTGCAGTTAAGCACTAAGCAAAGTCATCCACTGTGACTCTGTCAGCAACTACCTTAGCCTTTTTCCTTTTAATTATTTTCTTTTCTTTTCCTCATGACACTGGTGAGGCCCCGCCTCACCTGACTGCACATCCCTGAGTAGGACGTAAAGTGAGATTTGGACATTAAGTGTGAAACCTACTGGGTCAGGCTGGACAGCCTCTCGGGGACCCTTTACTTCTTTATTAAAAGCCACATAGATAGTTGCAGTTTGCAAAAGAACAGGAAGCAAGTGCCTAACTACAAGATGTTCTAGCCAGCGTCCCTATGTCAAAACCTATGTCAAAAGTCCAAACCACAAGGTTCAATTAAAGTTCGTTAATGACACGTCATCCATACCTGTAACAAAAGGAGAAGTAAGACCCCATCTCTTTATAAGGCTTTATCCTCAAGGTCACCAATAAGAAATGAGTTAAGTGTTCCCGTGTTACGCTGCCTTTGAGAATGTATAAGAATGTGTGCTTCGATAATGAAGGTGGTTCAGAACTTGCAATGTTAGCCATTGTGTTAACTTTCTGAACCTGGCTGCCAAATAAACTTTTCCTGTATCCTGAGAAGTCTAACGCCTGTCATTTTCTGCAACAGGAATGAAGACAGTACTTGCTCACTTTTTAGCGAGCAGGTGATTAATATTATTTATTGGGGGAACATGCAAATTCATTTATCTTTTTTAGGGTTTGCAGTCTTATACAATCTTCCTGGGTTCAAACCCCCAACGTTTGGTTTTTCAAAGCGATTACAGGTAACCCTTGACTTATGACCCACAATTGAGCCCAAAATTTCTGTTGTTAAGTGAGACATTTGTTGAGGTTCGCTCCCTTTTATGACCTCGTTCAGTGCATTACTGCAGTTGTTGATAACACGGTCGTTAAGCGGATCTGGCTTCCTTGTTGACTTCGCTCATCGGGAGGTCTCAAAAGGGGATCACACACACACACATACATGGACGGGACACTGCAACCGTCGTAAATATGAGCCAGTTGCCAAGTGCCTGAATTTTGATCATGTGAACATGAGGATATTGCAGTGGCGATAAGCATGAAAAACTATCAAAAGTCACTGAAAAGTGACGTTGGAATTTCAAATCGTCACTCAATGAACGGTTGTAAGCCAAGGACTTACCTGTAATTTTATTTTGTTTTTAAATCTGTGTGCAGAATGGAATTAGGAGTTCTGTAAAAGCTTGTTTAATATCGCGGTTCCTTCTTTTTCACCATTCCTTCCTTCCTTCCTTCCTTCCTTCCTTCCTTCCTTCCTTCCTTCCTTCCTTCCTTCGTCTTTCTTCCAGCTCCGGTGAAGAGGCGGCCTATCTGACTAAACTTAGAGTTGATGGCATAACCAGGGAACCCATTCGGGAATTGACCACCTCATCCAGATGTTTGATCCAGCTGAGGACTGGGAAGTCTTCTAGGACAAAGTGGCTGGCTGACCACGGATGAGGCCCATCCAGACTTGGGACAAAATGGCTGCCAAGGAGGGGACCCAGTCAAGCTTCGGCCTCCGGTTTCATGCCGAGCTGGAGCAAGGAATGCATCAGCGGATTAAAATGGAGGAGGAAGAGCCGTCGGGTTCCACGTCTGGAGAAGGCTCGGAGGAAGCGCCTCACCTCCTGCAGGCTGGAAGCTTTCGGGAGTTCTGGCCAAGGCCATCCGGGGACCAGGAAGGCGGAGATGGGCTCCTCCAGAGGTGGGAGGCCCAGTGGCAGGAGTTTCTGCAGAAACTGGAGTACCCTCACTCAGAATGGGAGGCGCCCCAGTTGCTGGAGGAGCCCACCCCCTGGGATAACACCAAGGCCTTCTTGGCATCTTTTGAACAAGTGGCCCAGGCCTGTCAGTGGCCCAGAGAAGACTGGATGGCCCGTCTCTTGCCTGCCCTGAGCGGGGAAGCAGAGCAGATCTTCAGCAACCTGGACACCAGAGACCGGGTGGACTATGACAAGGTGAAAGCCGCGATCATGAGGGGGGACGCTCTTTCCAGGGAGCGGCAGCGGCAGAACTTCCGCCGGTTCTGCTACCAGGAGGCCGAAGGCCCCAGGGGCGTCTACAGCCAGCTCCAGAAACTTTGTCATCGGTGGCTGAAGGTGGAGAGACATTCCAAGGAGCAGATTTTGGAGCTGCTGATCCTGGAGCAGTTCCTGGCCATCCTGCCCCCAGAGATGCAAAGTTGGGTCCGGGAACACGGTCCGGAAACGTGCTCCCAGGCGGTTTCCCTGGCCGAGGATTTCCTGCAAAGGCAACCCCCCGAGGCAGGTTGGGAAGAAGAGGTGAGCTTTGGGCTTCAAATATTGCAGCAATGGGTTCTCTGCCCCGTTGCTGGCCATGGTGGGTGTGGCCTAGTTGGCCTCCTGCACTACAGCAGGTGGGGGGGGCTTTCCTCGAGCCTCTGGGAGGGCAAAAACTGTTTCCCCGAGAGCCCGGGGAAACAGAAATAGGTCAGTATCCGGACTTCCGGAACCTCCAGTAGGCCCATTTCTCCCCATCCCCGAGCCACCGCACGGGCCCTGCTCTTACTGGCATGATGAACAGGTCGCATGGAGACTCCTGGGAGTGGTGCGGTGGGAGGGACAGGGTGGGGTAGGAGGGAGTGGCCAGCCAGGGCATTTGGGTTTTTGCCGAACTGGGCAGAATCCTAGCTAGAAGATCGGCTGAACTCGTGCGAACCCCCAGCAGCCCACCCCTGCTTTCGTCCCTTCTTTGCAGCAAGATTCTGTGGCTCAGTTCACACAATAGACTGAGTCCCAAATCTGGATTAAGAGTCCAGTTCCTTAATGTACGATGGTGTGAAAGCTGAGGTTTTGCGGCTTGCTGAAATGCAACCCTGTTTTGCAGGAGCTCTCAGACATTGTGAGAACACAAACCCCTAAATGACACCATATTTTTCAGAGTATAAGACCCACCTTTTTCCCTCAAAAAAGAGGGTGAAAATTTGGGTGCGCCTTATATACTGAATACAATATTTTCTTGCCTCCCAAACCCCACCTCTTTGCAAAAATGGCTTGGCATAGCTTTTAGGAGGCTCCTGGGGACTGGGGAGGGTCAAATAATGAGCAAAAAAGGGTTGTTTTTTGCTCGTTTTGGTGGGCCATCCCCAGGAGCACTCTACAAGCCCCCTAAAGGCTATGCATGTCCTTTTTTTTTGACAAAAAAACGGGCCCATTTTTGCAAAAAACAGGTTGTTTTTGGGAGGTCTGCAAAGTGCAAAAACTTTTTTTTTAAATTTGCCTCTTCAAAATCTTGGTGCATCTTATACTCCGAAAAATACGGTAAATTAATGTTGTGACCCTCCCTCTCGCCTCATCCAGGAACAATGAATGGATTTGTGTGGGGTTAGGGGTTGGGAAGAAATTGAGTGGTGCGGTAGCCTCGAGGTGGAGCGTTCATCTCACAATTGGGAGGCTATGAGTTCGATCCTAGGTATTTCTCTCTCTGGGCACAATGAGGATAAACCTGCTGCACAAAACTCTCAATTGGTAACAGGAAGGGCATCTGGCCAGCTGCTGCCATTTTTGAAGCAGTTGCTGCTTGTGGGTGTGTCCTTTAAGTGTCAACCCAGCTCCACCTTAGTGTGCACCAGAGGGGGTTCCTACAGGTTCAAACTGGTTTGGCCAAATAGGTAGTAACTTGGCCACCCACGCATCCGAACTGGTTCTATTGGCAGCGCCATCTTCTTTATTGCTTCTGCACATGCGCAGAAGCAATTTTTTTTTACCCACTGCGCATGCGCACTAATCATGTCCCTGAGCAAACTGGCAATAAAAGAATCCGGAACCCACCTCTGGTGCGCACCTTTGCTTCATCCCCATTCCTGTCATTTAGGCCAGGGATTTCCAATTTTATGACGTGTGGACTTCAACTCCCAGAATTCCTTAGCCGGCATGCGCTGACTGAGGAATTCTGGGAATTCACGTCGTAAAGTTGCAAAAGTTGGAGGCTCCTGATTTAGGCCCAGCTCGATGCAATTGCTTGTTATAAAATGGATTTGTGGTTCAGCGAAGACTCCGGGATCGAAGATAGCTGTAGTTCCTGTTCTTGGAGCCGAGGTGGCGCAGTGGTTAGAGTGCAGTACTGCAGCCACTTCAGCTGACTGCTAATTGCAGTTCGGCGGTTCAAATCTCACCGGCTCAGGGTTGATTCAGCCTTCCATCCTTCCGAGGTGGGTAAAATGAGGACCCAGACTGTGGGGGCGATATGCTGACTCTGTAAACCTCTTAGAGAGGGCTGAAAGCCCTATGAAGCGGTATATAAGTCTAACTGCTATTGCTATTGCTATTGGATGCCCCCGCTTAGAGCCTGGCAAATACCACCATTTTCTTCTCTTCCCCTTAGCGCCTGTCTTCCCAAACCTTTCCTTGAAGTGACATCCCCCCTTTTCCTTCCAGGAGTTGGGACCCATTGAAGAGATTTCGCTGGACTTCTCCGAGGGAGAAGACTCACCATCGAACGAGGCCGATGGGGATGTTCATGAGAGAGATGTTGATTCCTTGGGTGAGAATAAAGGAATTTTGCCTTCCTCTCCTTTTTTCCTCCCTGTAATAATCCATAAAGGATTTGCAGCGATACAGCTCCTCGACTTATCACCATAATTGAGCCCGTAATTATGATGATAAGAGGGGCTGTTTGTTCAGTAGGTCATCATGTCATTCATAATATACAGCAGTGTATGACTCACGACCACAATTGAACCCAAGAATTCTGTTGTTAAGCGAGACAGCTGCTAAGGGAATTGTGCCCCATTTTACGACCTTCCTTGCCACAGTTGTTAAGGGGAACACTGTTAGTAACACAGTTGTTAAGTGAATCTGGCTTCTTCGTTGACTTTGCCCTTCAGAAGGTCGCAAAAAGCGATCGCGTGACACCAAAATACTGCAACTGTCATAAATATGAGTCAATTGTCAAGTGTCTGAATTTTGATCATGTGACCATGGGGATGCTGCAACGGTCGTAAGTGTGAAAAAACGTTCATAAGTCACTTTGCTCATGCTGTTATAACTTCGAATGGTCACGAAATGAACTGTTGTAAGTTGAGGACTACCTGAAGTTACAGCGGTGATGGACTAGCATAATCTAGCATACAGATTAATCAACCTAATTTGAAATTTGATTGTAGAGGAAGTTAAGCTAGTGTTGCAGCCTGCTGAGCTACCTATCCAGCTACTGGAACAGTTTTGCCTAGTAGTTAGAGTGGGGGACTCGGATGTGGGAAATCCAGATTCAATTCCATGCTCAGTGCAAAGCTCCTTGGGGGAATCTGAGCCAGAGGTCTGTTAATTAGGTAACAGGGGAAGGGGAAAGATCCATTCACTCTTATCTTGAACGCATGCAGCTAGTCCTCAATTTATGACCACTTGGCAATTGGCATCTGTTTACGACAGTTGCAGCATTCTGGGGTCATGTGATTCCCCATGTTGTACCTTTTCATCTGGCTTCCAACAAGCACAGTCCACGAGAGACGTTGACTATGTAGTTCACTTAACAACTGCAATATTTGCTTAACAACAATAACAAAAACGTCCTAAAATCACTCCCAACTCACTCTCCCACCTTCCTTGGCAGCAGACATTCTGTTTACCATAAATAAAGGATGACCTGTACAATTTATTAGATAGGTTAGATTAGGTAGGTAGGTAGAGATAAGAGGTAGGTAGGTAGGTAGATGATAGATAGATAGATAGATAGATAGATAGATAGATAGATAGATAGATAGATAGATAGATAGATAGATAGATATAAGATAGATGAGAGATATGATAAATATAGATAGATAGGATGATAGGTAAGATATGATAGATAGATATGATAGGTAGGTAGGTAGGTAGGTAGGTAGATAGATATGATAGGTAGATGATAGTTATGATAGATGATAGATAGATAGATAGATAGATAGATAGATAGATAGATAGATAGATAGATAGATAGATATAAGATAGATAGATAAGAGATATGATATATATAGATAGATAGGGTGATAGGTAAGATATGATAGATAAATATGATAAATAGATATGATAGATAGATAGATAGATAGATAGATAGATAGATAGATAGATAGATACATACATACATACATACATACATACATACATACATAGATACATAGATACATAGAAGATAGATAGATAGCTAGCTAGATAGATAGATATAGTAGATACGATAGATAGATGATAGATAGATAGATAGATAGATAGATAGATAGATAGATAGATAGATAGATAGAAGATAGATAGATAAGAGATATGATATATATAGATAGATAGGGTGATAGGTAAGATATGATAGATAAATATGATAAATAGATATGATAGATAGATAGATAGATAGATAGATAGATAGATAGATAGATAGATAATGATAGATTAGATAGATAGATACATACATACATAGATACATAGATACATAGAAGATAGATAGATAGCTAGATAGCTAGATAGATATAGTAGATACGATAGATAGATGATAGATAGATATAGTAGATACGATAGATAGATAGATAGATAGATAGATAGATAGATAGATAGATAGATAGATAGATAGATAGATATAAGATAGATAGATAAGAGATATGATATAGATAGATAGATAGATAGGGTGATAGGTAAGATATGATAGATAAATATGATAAATAGATATGATAGATAGATAGATAGATAGATAGATAGACAGACAGACAGACAGACATGATAGATAGATAAGAGATATGATAAATATAGATAGGATGATAGATTTATATGATAGATAAGATAGGTAGATAGGTAGGTAGGTAGAAAAACAGATAGAAAAATAAATAGATTAATCAAATGGTAGATAGATGATGGATGGATGGATGGATGGATGGATGGATGGATGGATGGATGGATGGATAAGAAGCCATGCTGGATGCCTAACATTATTCCTCTTTTTATTAATTTTTTATGTGATTGCCTTATTGAATATTTCCTCTTGGTTTTTGTGGGTGCAGGATGGTCATGCATAAATGAGAAGATGGCCCATGCCGAAAGTTTTGACCAAGTTTTCAACAGGACCCTGAGACGGGGGAGACTGGAGAACAAAGTTTCCCACTTTGGGCAGGAGGATGACGTCCTGCAGGGATGGTACCGAGCCGAGAGGAAGAAAGCAAGTGGCCTGCCAGACAGGGAGGAATCTGGCTCCCCCCCATGGGAGGGCGAGGAATTGCTGGACGGTCCCAGGGATGATGAGCAATTCTACGAAGGAAAAGACGCCTACCTGGTGAGCGGGTGGAACTTCAGGCAAAGAGCCGACCTGATTAAACACGAGAAAAACGATTTTTACAAATTCTCTGACGGTGGGAGGAGCTTCCTGTCCGGCAACGAGAACGATGAGGAGAAGAAGCCGCACCAATGCCCCGAGTGTGGCAAGTCCTTTATTGCCAAAGCCCACCTGATCATCCATCAGCGGATCCACACCGGAGAGCGGCCCTTTAAATGTCTGTCCTGTGGGAAGACCTTCACCCAGCGCTCGAACCTCACCGTCCATCAGCGCATCCACACGGGCGTGAAACCCTTCCAGTGCTCGGACTGTGGGAAAAGTTTCTGCTCCAGCACCAACCTCAGCAAACACCAGAGCGTCCACGTGAAAGGGGCCCCGTACAAATGCTTAGCCTGCGGGAAAAGCTTCAAGGTCCACGCCCACTTTATCGCCCACAAAAGGATCCACGCCAGGCGGAAGCTTCACTCCTGTCCGGACTGCGGGAAATCTTTCCTCGCCGCATTGCATCTCATCATCCACCAGCGAATTCATACCGGAGAGAAACCCTACAAATGCTTGGAGTGCGGGAAAACCTTTAGCCAGAACGCTCACCTCAAAGTGCACCAGAAAATCCACAAGAAAGGGAAGCGGTTTCAATGCGCCGACTGCGGCGATAGCTTCCACTCCCGGCTCAACCTCAGCCAGCATCAAACTCTCCACTCCGCCCAAAACCCTTACAAGTGCACCGAATGCGACAAGTCCTTCCGCCTCAACTCCCACCTGATGGCGCACAAGCGGAATCACGCCGCCAAAAAACCACACAAGTGCTCCTACTGCGGGAAAGCTTTCTTCACCAAATCCTACTTCATCATCCACCAGAGGATCCACACCGGGGAGAGGCCATTCAAGTGCTTGACGTGCGGGAAATGCTTCAGCCAAAGCTCCCACCTGAACGTCCACAAGCGCACCCACACCGGGGTGAAGCCCTTCCCGTGTTCTCACTGCGGGCAGAGTTTCAGCTCCAGCACCAACCTGCTGAAGCACCAGAGGATCCACACGGGAGAAAACCTGTACATCTGCTCAGACTGCGGGAAAAGCTTCAAGGTGCACTCCCACCTGATTGCCCATAAGAGAATGCACGCGGCCAAGAAGCCCCACAAGTGCTCCTATTGCGGGAAGTCCTTCTTCGCCAAGTCCTACCTCATCATCCACCAGAGGATCCACACCGGGGAGAGGCCCTACAAGTGCTTGGCTTGCGGCAAGAGCTTCACGCAGAGCTCCAACCTGACGGTGCACGAGCGCACCCACGCGGGCAAGAACCCGTTCCAGTGCTCGGACTGCGGGAAGAGCTTCAAGGTGAGCTCGCACCTGCTGGCCCACAAGAAAATCCACGAAACGAAGAAGCCACACAAGTGCTCCTACTGCAACAAGTCCTTTGTTTTCAAGTCGTACCTGATCATCCACGAGCGGATGCACACGGGCGAGCGGCCGTTCAAGTGCCTGGCCTGCGGGAAAAGCTTCAGTCAGAGTTCCCACCTCAACGTCCACAAAAGGACGCACTTGGGGAAGAAGCCGTACCAGTGTTCCGAATGCGGGAAAAGTTTCCGCGTGAGTTCCCAGCTCCTGGCCCACAAAACCATCCACACAGCTAAAAAGGCCTACCCTGACCCGACTAGCAACGCCAACAGCAACACCAACAGCAGTAACAACAACAACGGCAATAGCAATAAATGCCTGGATTGCGGGAAAACCTTCATTTCCAAGTCCTACCTGATCATCCATCAGAGGATCCACACCGGGGAGAGACCCTACAAATGCCTGGTGTGCGGGAAATGCTTCAGCCAGAGCTCACACCTGACGGTCCACCAGAAGACCCACCGGCGGGTGAAGATGTTCCCGTGCTCCGAGTGCGAGGAGAGCTTCAATTCCCACATGAAGCTGTTGAAGCACCAGAGGATTCACATGAAAGGGAATCCCTTCCAGTGCCTGGATTGCGGGAAATCGTTTGTCACCAAATCCCAACTCATCATCCATCAGAGGAGCCACACGGGGGAGAGGCCGTACAAGTGCTTGGACTGCGGGAAAGGGTTCAGCCAGAGCTCCAATCTGATCCGGCATCAGCGGATTCACTCGGGGGAGAACCCCTATAAATGTTCGGACTGTGGGAAGAGCTTCTGCTCGCACGAGAATCTGATTAAACACCAGAGAATCCACACCTAACGAGCTGTTGATAAAAGAGGGGGGCCGGTATTTCTCAGCCTTGAGGACTTTTAAGATGCGTGGACTTCAACTCCCAGAATTCCCCAGCCCGCTTTGCTTCTGAATTTTGAATTCTGGGAGTTGAAGTCTGTGCATCTTGAGAAACACTATTATGGATCATTAGCCAAGTGTCTGCCAGGAAGACCCTACTAGGAGAAAATGCGGTTTTGCTGTCACAACATGACAAGTTGCTGCTCATCAGAGCATCGAGATGTATCATGTCAAGGCAGAGAAAAAGGAAGACGCCTCCCGGGGGGGGGGAGTTTCTCCCATGTATTTGGAAGCCTTTACTCAGAATTTGAACTGGGTACTGTCTTTAAACTGAGGAGCTAAGAGGGTTCAGAGAGTGTGATTCTGCATCCGTCAGCCAGCTTCAAAGGGCCTCTTAAGGACCATCAGCCAAGCTGTTTCTTGGCATCCGTTAAGTAGTCACTGCAGAGAAGTTTCTTTTGAATTAGACTTAATCTCCCATCTTTTCTTCAGGCCTACAAAGGGATCTCCTTTTATCTTAGCAGCACAAACGATGACTCTGCCAGGAAGGGACAGTCCCGGTCCCTCAAGGGCCTTCCAAGTCTATAAGGATAGACAGACGTGAAGCTGGATCTCCCATCGTCCTGCTCTGCTCCACGATCACCATGCCACGCTGATCTTGGAATCTCTTCTGCTAGCTAGAAATTTTCACGAAGGTTTGTTTACCTTAAAGAAAGGCAACCCAGCATCCTCCTTCATGTGGATTCCTGTCTCCACACGTACAAAGATTGTGGGGGTGGCAGTTTAAAGCATGTCAAAGACGGGGTGGGGGTGTTGGAGCCTAGCCTTGATTCCTTCCAACTAGCATCACTCTTTAGATCAGGGGTGTCAAACTCGATTTCATTGAGGGTCGCATCAGGGTTGTGTTTGACCTGGGGGGGGGAGGAGGAGTTGAGACCAGGGTGGGCATGGCCAGCTCGACATCACTCGTTTCGGAGGCACTTGTGGTGACCAAGTACTAAGGCAGGACTTCCCTCAGACCCTCCCTCACTCTCATTATAACCTTCCTTCCTTCCCTTCCTCCAGTGGTGGGATTCAAATAATTTAACAACCGGTTCTCTGCCCTAATGACCAGCTGCGTAGGCGGGGCTCGGTGGTCGTGTGACCATGTGGGCGTGGCCAACTCAATGTCACTCACACCGATGGGCGCTGCTTCATCTTAGGTGTTACAATGTAATAAGGGTTAACCGGAGAGGCAGTTTCTGTAAGCAGGGCAATAGAGATGAGGCTAGAAACAACACCAGAATGTTTCCTTCCTGCCTTCCTTACAGGATTAGCCCTGTAAAGTGGGGAAAAAACAAAATGAGATTTCTTCCAACAACCGGTTCTCCGAACTGCTTAGAAAGTTAACAACCAGTTCTCCCAATTAGGTGCGAGCTAGCTGAATCCCACCACTGCCTCCCTCCCTCCCTTTTCTTCTTTTTCCTTCCCTCTTCATTCATTCTTCTTCATTCCCCTTTCCATATTTTTCTTTCCTTGCTCTCTTCCCATCTTCTTTTTCTTTGTCTTTCCTTTTTTCCCTTTCTCCTTTCCTGCCCCTTCTTGCATGCTCAAATGCAAAAGGTGAAACATTTAGTTTGTTTTGATAGCCCTCTGCCCGTGAAAAGGGAGCCCGGGAGGGCTGTACGCAGCCCTCCCAAACTCTGTGGGAGAGGCACCATGGGCCGGTCCTTTGCTGTTTCCAGGGTGGCCCCATGGGCCAGATGTGGCACACGGGCCTTGAGTTTGACACTCCTGCTCTAGATCTTAGGTTGACCAAGTCTTTCTGGTCATCTTATCTGCTGCCTTTTGTTATCTAAAAAAAGGATAGGGATTCAGTGTGGGTCATCTTCATGAAAACATTCCTATCCCAAGCTCTTAAGGGGATTCTTTTTTTACGATCTTGAGAAATGGAAAGACTGCCTAAGCCTGGGACTTACTTCCTGAAGCTCCTATAAAAAGGGAAAAATAGAGGTGTTAGGATCAGGCCAGGAGAAAAGCCACAAAAATATTTCGTTGGTGATTCTCGGTGGATTTTCCGGTGCTATGAGATCTCGCGTTTTTGGTCAGATGTCTTAGAATCGGCGCAGAGGACTTCAAGACGAGACATTTATTGGGGAAATGTCCTTCCTCCTCTACCAATGGGGAAAGAGGTCTTCCATTTGAGACATGTAAGTAGCACCACTACTAAGTCTTTTTTTTTTTTTTTGGTCCTTTCCAGGATATTAAAAAAAAAAAATTTTGAGATGGAAAGGTAGATCGTGTCTTGGTAAGGACAACACTCTTCAATGTCCACCAGACAACAACCAAAGAGGGAAAAAAATGTATTAATATGGTCATCGTAGGCAGCAAAATATGAATAATAGAGGGAATTAGGTAAATAGGGATAGAGCGGGAGGGAATTGGTAAAAAGGAAGGGAACATTAAGAGTAGGAGCTCAACAATATTGACATGCCTTTGGAGTAGATGTTTGAAATGGAAATGTTGGGTTTGTTTCAATGTGGATGCTGGAAGGAAGTGACTGTTTAAGAACAAAATGAACGCTGGAAGGAAGCGACCGTGAAGGAGAATTCGAAGAAATACCGAAAAATATCATAAAAGGGTAGGAAATGCATTTCAGACTGGAGTGTTCCTCCATTGGAATCGTTTTACCTTTCCTGAACTTACCTTAGAGACAGGCCTTTAAGAAGGGCCGTTTTGCCTCCGTTACTTTGAATAAAGTGTTTCTTAAAATGATGTATGGAACAGAAAAGGGGCAGCTGTGGAAGTGGGAGACTCCGAAACGGACAGTTTTTGTTTTTTTAACGGCCGCGCGAGAAAAGGACGAACGCTTCCGTGTAAGTTATACCGCCTTGTCTTTCTGCGAAGAAAGAACGATATGCAACTAAAACGAGACTCCCGTTGCTGTGCCCCTCCCTCAAATAGAAAAGAAAAATCTCCTCACACTTTGCCAAAATGAAAGAAGTGTAACTTCTTCGTACATTTCTTGTAAGTATGAAAAATGATAATAAAATATATATCTATACAAAATGTTGGAAGTGTTGAATGTGTCAGTGTTCCAAGTATCATGTAGAATTAAATCAGAGTCCAAGGCTTAACGATCCTTAAAGTTCCAATTTAATAAATCAGACATCTTGGCATTATGCTATGAAATCCCAATACTGGAAAGGACATCAGAATCCCACCCAGTTAAAAGTTCATGATCTTGTTCCCACACTCACATCACATGGTCCAATCTTCTTCCACGCTGGCGTCTCTACCCGGCTGCTTCTGGTCAGGTGTAAAAGTGTGGAGACAAAAGATGACCTTGGTCTTCTAGAAAAGAATGATAACAATACATTCCACAATCCTACTCCTGTCTATTCCCTCCTCCCATCAAGTATACTAATGAAACAGCATAACAAAATAAGAGAAAGGTGGCAGGCCAAAATTCTAAAAGGAATATAATTGTAGGCGTGACAGAGTGATTGTGACCTACCCAGGCAAACATCACCGGTTTGGGGTGGGGGAATCTCATCCAATTTCTTTTCCAGGGAAGCCAAAATAGATCTTTTCAAATGCCGTTCAGACGTCCCTAAGATTGTTGCCATGGTTTTAATATTTTTAGAGAACTGAATCAGGGTTGAAATCTAAATTCAGCCATAAACTTGCTCAGTAAGATTGTCTGCTTTCATTCTAGGCCAGGGGTGTCAAACTCGATTTCATTGAGGGCCACATCAGGGCTGGGTTTGACCTCAGAGGGCTGGGGGGCGTGGCCAGCTTGACATCACTCATGTCGGGGGCACCTGTGGTGGCCAAGTGCTAAGGCAGGACTTCCCTCAGACCCTCACTCTCATTCTAACCTTCCTCCCTCCCTCCCTCCCCTTTTCTTCTTTTTCCTTCCCTCTTCATTCTCCTTCCTTCTTCCTTCCCCTCTTTCCTTATTTTTCCTTCCTTGCTCTATTCCCATCTTTCCTTCTTTTTCTTTGTCTTTCCTCTTTCTCCTTTCCTGCCCCTTCTTGCATGCTCAAATGCAAAAGGGGAAACATTTCTCCTTTAGTTTTGTTTTTAGTTTGTTTTGCTAGCCCTCTGCCAGCGAAAGCGGAACTTGTGGGGGCGCGTCAAGCTTAGTTTTCACTGGCTGAGGGCTGCCGGATGTCATCACGGCCGAAAACAGAGCCCGGGAGGGCCGTATGAAGCCCCTCACTCGAGCTCTTTTCGCTGGCAGATGAGCAAAGCTCCCTCCCCTCCTGTTTTTCTGCAGGGAGAGCGAGAGCTTCTCTCGGGCGCCATTTCTCCCTCTTTCTCCTTTTTGTCCTTTCTCCTCCTTCCCCCCAAAAAGAGAATGAGAGGAAGAAAGAGGAGGTGTGTGGGAGATGGTGAGATCGCTGCTTTCTGAGCTTACTGCAGCTAGGATCCCCCACCCCACACCTCTTTCAGAAAGAGCTTGGTACAGCTAGGATCCCACTATCCTACTATTTTATTTTTCTTTATGTACACTGAGATCATATTCACCAAAGACAAATTCCTTGTGTGTCCAATCACACTTGGCTAATAAACTATTCTATTCTACTTTACTCTACTCTACTCTACTCATTTCTATTTCAATTCTAACAAGGAGTTTAGCTTCTCTCTCTTGAAAATGTAAGCTAGCATAAGGCATTATAATGCAAGCTAGCCTTAACTTTCAAACAGTTCATTTAGTGACCAAAGTTACAATGGCATTGAAAAAAGTGACTGATGACCATTTTTCACACTTAGCGACCATTGCAGCATCCTCATGGTCACGTGATCAAAATTTTGATGTTTGGCAACAGATTCGTATTTATGATGGTTTCAGTGTCCTGGGGTCATGTAATCGCCTTTTGTGACCTTTTGACAAAATATAAAATTTTTAATCAAGCCCCCCCCCCCTTCCCGGTCAATGGTGTCCCTCTTTACCAATCTGAAAATCTGGTCACCTTACATTTTTGCCTTCCTTGACCCCCAGAAGCACTTTGCAGGCCAAACAGACCCGTTTTTGGTCTCCCAAACTCTCAGTGCGTCCCATTTTCACAAAAAATGGGCCTGTTTTTGGCCTCCCAAACCTTCCGCACGTCCTGTTTTTGCCAAAAACTGGCCCATTTTTAGCCTGCAAAGTGCTTCTGGGAGTTGGGGAGGGCAGAACTGGGACATGAGGAGAGTTTGGGAGGCCAAAAACAGGACAGTATTTGGTCTATAAGACACACAAACATTTACACCCACTTTTTTGGGGGGGGGAGTGCGTCTTATAGTCCAAAAAATATAATACATACCTTCCCATTTTATATCAAAATTGGGGCAGTTCCCAAACAAACAGCCGAGATCTCACACTACTCCTGGAAACACCAAACCTGAAGTAGTCTGAAGCAGCCTGAAGATGACGAATGAGACTTCGTCGAAACGTCGCCAAGACATCTCCAATTCTACGCGGGAGAAAACCCGAACAACTAGAGACCTACATACTAACACCCGCGAAAACCTCAGAAAACAAATATATATATATATATATATATATATATATATATATATATATATATATATATATATATATATATATATATATATATGTAGGTCTCTAGTTGTTCAGGTTTTCTCCCGCGTAGAATTGGAGATGTCTTGGCGACGTTTCGACGAAGTCTCATTCGTCATCTTCAGGCTGCTTCAGACTACTTCAGGTTTGGCTTCAGTCTGGCTTCTGGTTCTGGGTCAGACTGCAAAAGCACAATCAGCCTCTTTAAAACCCCTCCTACCCTCACATGAAACACAACCCCCCAAACAATCAGAACAGAACACACCTCCACCAAATAAGGACACACCTCCACCTAATCAAGACACAGCCAAGCCCCCACCCAATCAGTTTAATCCCCTACTGGCAGTTAAAATTAATCCCCTACTGGCAGTTAAAATTTAATCCCCTACTGGCAGTTAAAAGGAACAAACAGCCGAGATCTCACACTACTCCTGGAAACACCAAACCTGAAGTAGTCAGCAGCAGCCTGAAGATGACGAATGTGACTTCGTCGAAACGTCGCCAAGACATCTCCAATTCTACGCGGGAGAAAACCCGAACAACTAGAGACCTACATATATATATATATATATATATATATATATATATATAATGTGTGTGTGTGTGTGTGTCAGTGAATCACGCCGACACAAGGTTACTGTTAGCCACATTTTATTCACAGTAATTACTCACAGACAAGACTTTGGCAGCAACCCAGACGCCCACAGATAAGAAATACACACAAGAGCTTCTCCAGCTTTAGTATAACGGTTGTGTCCTGCAAAAGGTCTCCTCCCAAAGTATATACTCTCTTAGGAGGAGCCTAATCACAACCACCTGGGCCCAATTATCTTCTATGTCTCCGTAATTGCTGCCGGCGCTTATCCGCCCGTCTTTGCCTGGCATCTGGGACTAACTCCCTTAGCTCCTCCCCACTGCTCCAGGGCCTGACGTCAGGGACAAACTCCCTTTGGCTTTCACCGCTGCTCCATACCTCAGGCGCCTCCTGGTGGCCAACCAGCCTCTCTGGTCCCTGCTCAGAATCTGAACCCTGTCCAGGGTCCTCCACATTGTCCAGAGCTGACTCATAGGACTTTCACTCTTCCCTTTACAAGTTGTCCTTGACTTACGGACTGGTCAACATGACAGAACTACCTGGGGCTACAGGTACCATATTTTTCAGAGTATAAGATGCACCTTCCCCCCCTAAAAGAGCATGAAATATTGGTGCATCTTATACACCGAATACAGCCATTTTTGTCCTCCCAAAGCCCGCCCCTACATCCCATTTTTGCAAAAAACACCCCGTTTTTCGCAAACCTGCAGGCTTTTTTGCCTTCCCTCAGTCCCCAGCAGCACTCTGCAGGCTTCAGCAGGCTGGGACAAGGCAAAAATGCCCATTGTTGCAAAAAACAGGCAAAAATGGGCCATTTTTTGCAAAACTGGAGGCTTTTTGGCCTTCCCTCAGCCCCCAGGAGCACTCTGCAGGCGTCGGTAGGGCTGGGGCAAGGCAAAAACGTCCCCCAAGGCAAAAATAGGGCCATTTTTCTTACTTACCACTTTGAAATCTTGGTGCGTCTTATACACCGGCACGTCTTATAGTCCGAAAAATACTGTAATCCTGGAAGTATGGGAGATCATTTAGCCACTGTCCAAAACTACCACAGACCTCTCCAAAGCCATATATGACCCATGATTCGGAGATAAGAAATTTTACAAAAGGTATCCGGTCATTTGCACTTACAAAGGACCGGGCGGCTTCATCACTTTGCAGAGATGCTGAAGCATCCCTCACCCATCTCTAACTCCCCCCCCCCAGCCCTTCTTGCCCTGCTGGGTCCCTGGGAGACAAGGCCTGCTTTGCCCCCCCCCCCCATGTCCCACCTCAGTGCCTTGTTTACCTTCTGGATCTCTGCAGAATTTAGTTCTCACAGGCCGTTTTCCCTGGGCCATGTGTAGCAGCCACTTGTAAACTGACCTTGGTCAAGCAGCCTTTCAGCCGCCTTCTGCCTCTCTGCATGGCCTCTTTAACTGCAAACAAGAGAATGATATTCCTCTTGTTTGATATTTGGGGGGGGGAGGGAGGGGGAAACAAGAGCAGGGAGATGGAGAACAGACAATGAAGGGTTAAGTGTTAAAAGGGCAATGTAGAGGGAAGGGAAAGGGCAGCTTTTCCTGCTTGAGCAGAGGGTCGAACCCTTTGGTCCCTTTCCCAACTCTTATTTATTTATTTATTAGACTTATATACCGCTTCATAGGGCTTTCAGCCCTCTCTAAGCGGTTTACAAATTTTTTAGCAAATTGAGTCAGCAACTTGCCTCCACAGTCCGGATCCTCATTTCACCCACCTCGGAAGGATGGAAGGCTGAGTCGACCTTGAGCCGGTGAGCTTTGAACCGCTGAACTGCAGATCACAGTCAGCTGAAGTGGCCTGCAGTACTGCACCCTAACCACTGCGCCACCTCGGCTCCATTATTCTGCTATTCATTCATTTGTTCGTTTGTTCGTGCTCCATCACTAGAGGCTTTTAAGAAGAGACTGGGCTTGTCTGGAATGGTGATGGCAAACCCATGGCATGCGTGCTGGAAGTGGCACGCACAGCCATCTCTCCGGGCACACCAGCTGTTGTCCGTTGCTCTTCCGGGTTCTGGCCATCTGGTCTTTGCGCAGGTGGGAGCGCAGAAAACAGAAGAGCAGCTTCCTGGCACGCATGCATGCGTGCGCCAGCCAGCTGGTCTTTGCGCGCACACTTGTGCCAGAAACCAGAAGACCAGGTAACCAGCGCACATGAACAGAGAAGAGCAACCAGGATGATTAGGGTACTGGAGACTAAGACATACAATGAACAGCTGCAGAAACTGGGCATGGCTAGTCTAGAGAAGAGAAGTATCAGCGAGGACATGACAGCAGTCTTCCAATATTGGAGGGGCTGCCAAAGAGAGGAGGGGGGTCAAGCTATTTTGCAAAGCACCTGAAGGCCAGACAAGGAATAATGGATGGAAACTGACCAAGGAGAGATTCAACCTAGAAATAAGGAGAATTTCTCTGACAGTGAGAACAATCAACCAATGGAGCAGAAGTTGCCTTGAACAGAAGTTGTGGGAGCTTCATCACTGGAGGCTTCCAAGAAGAGACTGGACTGCCATTTGTCAGAAATGGTATGGGTCTCCTGCTTGGGCGGGGGGTTGGACTAGATGACCTACAGGGTCCCTTCCAACTCTGTTAATCTAATCTTCCCATCTCGCTATCTTTCCTTCTGGCACGGTTTCTAGTGGGAAGAGACCATTTGGGATCCCCACTGGCTCCTTCTGCTCTCCTATTCCATAAAGCCAGGATGTTTGTTCCAGTTTGTGGCCCTCCGTCCTCCAGTTATGTCTGCCCACTCAGTGATGTCGTAAAAGTACTTTGAATGATATGCTGAGCCGATGTGTCTATACCAAACTTGCGCTTGGGATTTTTTTAACGCTACAATCATGGACATGCTTAAACAGCGCAATCCCACGGCCAGCAGAGCCCTGGATATACAAGTAGTCCTCAGATTATGGCCACGACTGGGGGCCAAAATTTCTGCGGCTAAGCAAGGCAGTTTGTGCCCAATTTTATGACAGCTGTTAAGTGAATGTGAGTGTTCCAATATCTCAGGGGCTGCCACAAAGAAGAGGGAGTCAAGCTATTCTCCAAGGCACCTGAGGGTAGAACAAGAAGCAATGGGTGGAAACTAATCAAGGAGAGAAGCCACTTAGAACTGAGGAGAAATTTCCTGAAAGTTAGAACAATTAATCAGTGGAACAGAAGTTGCCTCCAGAAGTTGTGAATGCCCCAACACTGGAAGTCTTGAAGAAGATGTTGGATAGCCATTTGTCTGAAACGGTATAAGGTTTCCTGCCTAGGCAGGGGGTTGGACTAGGACACCTCCAAGATCCCTTCCAACTCAGTTATTCTGTTCTGTTCTGTTCTACTCTACTCATCAGAGAAGACTATATTTTATAACTTTCTAGGTTCCCATTTTGCTCAATATGTCACATGAATTGTTCAGAATGTTAAAAAGTAGGATTGAGGCTTCCTTTTCCTTGATGGACTCTGATACCTCTATTTCCATGAATGTAAAAGCCTATTTAAACTGCAGTGTCTCTGTATGCTGGTTTGTGTGTTCCCCAACAACACTCTTACAACGCTTCTCTGAACATACTCGCTCTACCAACGGGGAGCTTACCTAACAGTCGTAAGTGTGAAGACTGCAGCAGTCTTCGACTTCCATTCATTTAGGGACAATTCAAAGTGGCACCGAAAACAGTGACTTATGATTGTTTTTCACACTTACCTCCATTGAAGCCTCCCCCATGGTCACCTGATCAAAATTTGATGCTTAGCTATTGGCTCATATTTACGGTGGTTGCAGTGTTCTGGGGTCATGTGAATCCCGTTTCTGATGAGCAAAGTTGATGGGGAAGCCAGCTTCACTTAACAACCGTGTTGCTAACTTAACCGTGTTGCTAACTTGATTCACTTAACAACTGTGGCAAGAGGTAGATCATCAAACGCGGCAAAACTCACAATTGTCTCCCTTGGCAACAGAAATTCTGGAATCAACTGTGGTCGTAAGTCTAGGACTTATACCGTTGTACATCCGAACCATAGCTAAATGAATGGTTCTAAGCCAAGGACGATCTGGAGTTATAACACGATTCATCCTCAAATTCTTTGGGCCAAAAATCATAGAAACATAGAATAGTTGGAAGGGAACTTGGAGGTCTTCTTGTCCAACCCCCTGCTCAGGCAGGACACACTACACCACTTCAGACATATGGTTACCCAACATCTTCTTAAAGACTTCCAGTGTTGGGGCATTCACAACTTCTGGAGGCAAGTTGTTCCACTGATTAATTGTTCTCACTGTCAGGAAATTTCTCCTCAGTTCTAAGTTGCTTCTCTCCTTGATTAGTTTCCACCCATTACTTCTTGTTCTACTCTCAGGTGCTTTGGAAAATAGCTTGATTCCCTCTTCTTTGTGGCAACCCCTGGGAAAGTTCTCTCATCTTCTGGTTTGTTTGTTTTCCCAGATGGGAAAATGTGATTTAAATAACAGTTCCAATGTCAGAAACAGTTCTTTAATGAGTTTTACTCGGTTAATTGTCAAAAACAAGGAGGAAAAAAACAAGTGACAACCGAGGAAATACCATGCAAAGCATAAATACACTAAAGGAATATCTTTCTCTCAAAATATTCGGAAGAAAGCTACAGAAGATGGTTAGGAACCACCAGGCAAGCAGAACAGAAAATAACAAATGCTTTATTTTAAACTGAATGTTTTAAATGCCTTCTTTAGGCCTTCCTAATAACTTAATTAAGTACTTCCAGAAAAATAAAAAATCACATTATGTGGATAAAGTAGAAGCCAAAGGACTATCATTCCTACATAACTGCTGATGTAGAGAGCAAATCTCTTTAAGATTTATCACATTTATCCTACAGCGGTATTTCTCAACCTTGGCGATTTTAGGTTGCGTGGACTTCAATTCCCAGAATTCCCTAGACAGATAGCATGGCTGGCTGGGGAATTCTGGGAGTTGAAGTCCACACAATTTAAAGCTTTCAAGGTGGAAAAAAAAATACAACGCTAGGAAGATCCAAGCAAGAAAATGCAGTGTTTCCTGCTCAGCCTTCAAGAGGGATAATCAGATTTTCAGATCCTGAAAAGATTACCTGGTATCCCACATAAACCCCTAGCCCAGGGATGTCAAACTCAAGGCCTGGGCCCAGATCCAGCCTGTGGGGTGTTTAGATCTGGTATGTGAGAGAGACCTGGAAACAGCAAAGGACCAGCCCGTGGTGCCTCTGCCAGCAAAAACGGAGCTCGCGAGGGCTGCAGGCAGCATCTCCCAAGTTCCGTTTTCGCTGGCAGAGGGTTGCAGGAAGCTGCCGCAGTCAAAAATGGAGCTCCAGAGCCCATTTTCGCTGGCAGAGTGTTTGGGCCACCACAAGCGCCCCCAAACACGAGCTGAGGTTGAATTGGCCCTGCCCCCCTGCCCCCCCCCAGTGTCAAACACAACCCTGATGCGGCCCTCGCTGAAATCGAGTTTGACACCCCTGCGAGCCAATGCAGACAAATAAAGAAATCTTTAGTCCAACGTTTTAAGAGCTATATTCCCCACTTCCTTTTTAAGAAAAATCTGAAATCTCTTCAAGGTCTCCTTGATAGAGAGGAAATCTAACAAGGGTCAGCCAGCAGAGGGGGTCTCTATGCAAGGACATAAGCGCCTTAGACAAAAACGTATCCCCTTTCCCTGAAAATACTGTATAAAAATAAACATAATCACATTCATAATTCCATATCAAAGGAGCAAATATTCCTGATGTAAACATTAGATTGTATTCCCAAACAACTGGAAGGGCAAGTTGTGCGTGGTTTTTTTTTTTTTAAATAAACATAGTCCATAAAATAAATTGTAGGGCAGGGATCTCCAAACTTGGCAACTTTTAAGACTTGTGGAACTTCATCTCCCAGAATTCCCCAACCAGCAGATCTGGCTTGAGGACTTCAATTCCCACAATTCCACTTGTGGACTTCAACTCCCAGAATTCCCCAGCCAGCAAATCTGGCTTGAGGACTTCAATTCCCACAATTCCACTTGTGGACTTCAACACCCAGAATTCCCCAGCCAGCAGATCTGGCTTGAGGACTTCAATTCCCACAATTCCACTTGTGGACTTCAACTCCCAGAATTCCCTAGCCAGCAAATCTGGTTTGAGGACTTCAATTCCCACAAATCAACCTGTGGACCTCAACAACAAAGAATTCAACTTGTGGGCTTCAACGTCCACAGCTGGCTGCAGAAATCTGGGAATTGAAATCCACAAGTCTTAAAAGTTGCCAAGTTTGGAGACCCCCGTTGTAAGGGAAGAAAAACAAGGAAGAAAATCAGCCGTAAGGATGATCAACAGTTCTACAAAGGGGTGGATGGCACCACCAAATGCTTTATGGCCCAAACTGGATGATTTCCAAGAATTATTGAAAATCTCAATTGTTCTGGATGGTCTACTTTTCCTTTGCCACGCGCTCCTGCCCTCCTGCCTCTATTCATTCCTGAGTCCCAGTTCACTGGTTGTTTTCTCGTGAGCAGGATCCTCCTGAGTGTCCCCCATCAAAATGTTGACATTTTTCTCTCCTGCGTGAACTGTGTAATGCCGGTGAAGTTCCGATTTCGACCGGAAGTTCTTCCCACAGTCAGTACACAGGAACGGCTTGGCCCCCGTGTGAGTCCTCTGGTGGGAAATGAGGTTGGAGTTACGGTTGAAGCTTTTCCCACACTCCAGACAGGCGTATGGTTTTTCCCCCGTGTGGATCTTCTGGTGCCGGGTGAGGCTGGTGCTGTCGCAGAAACTTTTCCCGCAGTCCGAACAGATGTACGGGGTGCCTCCGGTATGGACCCGCTGATGTCGGACGAGGCTCATGTTGGAGTAGTAACTCTTCCCGCACTCGGCGCATTCGAACGGCTTCACGCCAGTGTGGGTTTTCCGGTGCGTGATGAGATTGGAGCTCCAGCGAAACCCTTTCCCGCATTCCAAGCACGTGTAAGGCATTTCCCCCGTGTGGATTCTCTGATGGAGCGTCAGATCCGCTTTCCGGCAAAAGTTTTTCCCGCAGTCAGCACAGTGATAGGGTTTTTCTCCCGTGTGGATCCTCTGGTGTATCCGAAGCTCCGATCGTTCGCAGAAGCTGACGCCGCATTCCGGGCACTTGTACGGCTTCTCTCCTTTGTGGATGATGGAATGCCTGATTAAGTGCGACTTCACGCGGAAACTCTTCCCGCAATCCAAGCACTGGTAGGCCTTCTCCCCTGCGTGGATCCTCTGGTGAATTGTGAGGCCCGAGCTCTGGCAGAAACATTTGCCACAATCCAAACATTTGTATGGTTTTTCTCCGGTATGGATTCTCTGGTGTCTGACCAAGCTGGTGCTGTAATTAAAACTCTTCCCACAATCCGGACATTTATAAGGCATGTTCCCTGTGTGGGTGACCTGAAATTCGATGATATCTGCGTTATCGTCGGCTACTCCGACAGCCTCACTGTTCACTCGACAGACTTTCTTCGGATTTGTGCTTTCTCCGATGAGCTCAATTCCTTTGCAACAAACGGCCTTCCCGATGTTCTTCTCTGCTTCCCCTTCAAATCCCTGCCAAATTCTGGGAACATTTTGCAGCTCGCCATTCGGGGAATCCTTCAGCTCCAAGTTCCCCGTCACTACCCCGTTGGTGCTTTCTCCTGCGACGTCTGGTAGATCAGTGGCTTTACCGGTACGCCTCAAAGATTCACCTGGAGAAGGAATAAGAGATAAAAAGGGGGAAATCTGACATTTCCATTGGCTTCCCACTTCCAAACTATTCCCCGGAATTTTAAACTCAGTTTCTGGAAATCAGATGCTCACTTTGGCTATATTTCAATGTTAGAGAACTTTAGGCTTATTCACCTACCATATTTTTCAGACTATACAGGCTTCCCAAACCCTCTGCACACCTCATTTTTTTGCAAAAAAAAAAAAAGACATGCAGAGGTTTTGGGAGGCTTGTAGAGTGCTGCTGGGGGCTGGGGGGGAGACGAGCAAAAACAGCCCGTTTTTTGCTCGCTTTTGCCCTCCCCATCCCCCCCAGGAGGAACTATGCAAACCTCCCAAACTCTGTGCACGACCATTTTTGCAAAAGAGGGCAGGGTTTCAGTAGGCTAAAAACGCTGCATTCAGTGTATAAGATGCACCCAGATTTTCACCCTCTTTTTACGGGTCAGTCACTTGCGGTTTCCAGCAATGTCCAGAATTCAATTTGTGGCCTTCAACTCCAACAGCTGGTTGGGGAATTCTGGGAGTTAAAGTCCACAAGTCTTAAAGTTGCCAAATTTGGAGACTCTTGATATAGGTCAGGGGTGTCAAACTCAAGGCCTATGGGCTGGATCCGGCCCATCAGGTGCTTAGATCTGGCCCGTGTGCCATTGTAACTTTGGCTGGAGTATCTTTTTCCCATCCACCCTCCAAAGCTAAACATGGCTGGGCCTGGTTAGTAGTGGATGAGAGACCACAAGGAAATATTGTTTGTAAAGCCTTCTCATATACTAACTGGGAATGGTGGGGGGCTGTATGTTAGGAATATAATTCTAACGGTTGGGTTGGCAATATATAAATCATGTAACAATGTTGTAACTGTTTCTTTAAATCATGCTGTAAAATGTGATTGGTTGCTGTTTTCCTCAATCGGCCAGAAGAGGGAGCTAGAATGACTGTTAGCTCTCTGTTTCGTTAGATGCTGGGCTGATCTGATCTGAGTGTTTTGGAAGCTGGCTGTTAGAAAGTGCCGTGAGCTATTGTAAGTGTTGCATCTGCTAGCAAACTTTGAGTACTGAACTGATTATATGATACTGGACTATGTTATTTGGATTATCCCTTAACTGAAAGACATTGATGACTGTCTTATCCGTGTATGATTTGGATTGTTTGATGGACTCTGATACCTCTATTTCTATGAAAGTAAAACCCTACTTAAATTGCAGTGTCTCTTATGCTGGTTTGTGTGTTCTCCAACACAACTCTCACAACGCTTCGCTGAATGTACTTGCTCTCCCAACAGGGAGCTTACTTAACACTGTAGTCTCAAGCTGGGCTGGGCAGCTGGGAATTCGCAGGGGTTCAGCCAAGTCCATATACTTTTCTGAGAGCAATTCAAGTACAGTAGTCCTTGACCGACAACAGTTCATTTAGTGACTGTTCAAAGTTACAATGGCACTGAACAAAATGACTTATGACCAACCTCTCTGGCTTCCTCCCGATCATGAGATCAAAATTCAGAAACTTGGCAATTGGTTCACATTTATGACCATGCCTGTGTCCCAAAGTCATGTGATCAGTTTTTGCGACCTTCCGACAAAGGCAGATTCACTTAACAACAGGATTACTATCTTAGCCACCTCCGCGATTCACTTAACAACCATAGCAAGAAAGGTTGTAAAATGGGGCAAAGCTCACTTAATAAATGTCTCACTTAACAACAGAAATTTGGGGCTCCATTGTGGTCATACGTCAAGGACTACCTGTACAGTATGAAAGAAATTTGCCATTGCCTGGTTCCCGGGTTGTTTTAATGTCTCAGTTTAGTTCACATCTTTTGGATTTCCTGGTGGCCTCCCATCCCCATAGGCTTGACTTGCTTAGCTTTTTTCTAGATAACTCAGGGCTGGTTAAATCCCAATACTTAAAAAAGAGTAATAAATACCATCGACAATTTTCTGCAATGGACAATCTGTTTTATCTGTACGATAATTTCCAAATCTGTTTTGAACCCCAAGGCGCTTCTCAAGTCAACGTACAAAGTGAAAATTTGAAGGTATTGTGCATCACAAAAAGCAGAAGGAGGGGGGTTGAGAAATTATGCACACACACCCCCAATCCCCATTTAGTTTTTGTGCCACTGCCTGTTTATTTCTGCTCCTGGCAGTTATTGCTGGTTGGTCTTTGTGCTAAGATCTACTGCTGGAATCTTCTCCCTTTTAGAGGTGGGATAAAAAGGCACCGATCTGCACCGCCTTCCCCAGGATACCACAGAGACAGGCAGCAGCAGCCTGGTTAGCAATAGCAATAGCAGTTAGACTTATATACCGCTTCATAGGGCTTTCAGCCCTCTCTAAGCGGTTTACAGAGCCAGCATATCACCCCCACAGTCTGGGTCCTCATTTCACCCACCTCGGAAGGATGGAAGGCTGAGTCAACCTTGAATCGGTGAGATTTGAACCGCCGACCTGCAGATAGCAGTCAGCTGAAGTGGCCTGCAGTACTGCACTCTAACCACTGCGCCACCTCGACTCTTAAAAACCTGATCACTCTCTTGCAAGCGAAGCGTGAAGACTGATCCAAACCATCTCAAATCTAGACAGTGTCAGGACATCCTTCAGTGAAAAAGTTGAAACTGCCCCATCAAAGAACTTACCGCGGATGTTGGAAACTCCATTGTCATCTCCCCATTGACAGTCCAAGGACTCCTGCTCAGTCCCAGAAAAATTCAGGGTTGGCTCTCTCCCCGACACCTGAAACAGAAAAGGAAGTGCTAAGGTCAAAGATGCAGAGAGGCCTTAAAGGGCATCTATCGTATTTTTTGGAGTGCAAGACACAGCAAGGTTTTGAAGAGAAAAATTAAAAAAAAAAGTTTTTGCACTCTGCAAACCTCCCAAAAACGGCCTGTTTCCACCCCCACCCCCCAAAAAAGCATGAATAGCCTTTAGGGAGCTTGCAGAGTGCTCCTGCAAGGGGAGGGGACAAAAACGAGCAAAAAACAGCCATAGTGAACAATAGGTTGGGCTTAACAAACAGGGCAAAGCTCTATTTTGGTCGTCAAAGACTACATGTACTGGCTAGGGCAGGGGTCAGCAACTCTGGTTCTGGAGCCACATGTGGCTCTTTCTGCAGCTCCCTCTTGCCAGTTGGCACCAAATTGAGAGGAGCTTCCAATTTGGGGAGGGGGAGGTGGGGAGAGGAAGTAGGGCGTGCCAGGAGGAGACTCTATGGCAAGGGGCGGGTTTTCTGATCAACTCTACAATTGATAGGGCTTTTGGTGAGGACAGGTAGAGGAAAAAGAACGGCGCGATAGGAAGAGACTCTATGGTGGGGAAACCAGACTTCCGGACGGCTCCATAATTGAACGGGGGGTTCCAGTTAGGACCTTTGTGGTTCTTTGACATAGAGCCGAGATGGCGCAGCGGTTAGAGTGCTGTACTGCAGCCATTTCCAGCTGACTGTTATCTGCAGTTCGGTGGTTCAAATCTCACCGGCTCAGGGTTGACTCAGCCTTCCATCCTTCTGAGGTGGGTGAAATGAGGACCCAGACTGTGGGGGCGATATGCTGACTCTGTAAACCGCTTAGAGAGGGCTGAAAGCCCTATGAAGCGGTATATAAGTCTAACTGCTATTGCTATTGCTATTTGAGTGTTTAAGGTTGCCAAACCCTGGGCTAGGGAATTCTGGGAATTGAAGTCCTTTACTATCTTAAAAGTTGCTGAGGTCGAGAATGACTGGTCTACGCAATTCTAGCGAGGGCCACAGCCTCCGAACTCTCATCCCAAACCACGTGTCCTCCTCACCTGCTCATCCAAAGTCTCCGGTACCCATTCCTTCTGCTGGAAGCCCTCGGCTAGAGCCACTGCCTGGGCACAGGTTTGGGGGCAACCCTCCACCACCCAGCTCTGGAGGTCGGAGGGCAGGATGGCCAGGAACTGCTCCAGGATCAGCAGCTCCAGGATCTGCTCCTTGGTGTGCCTCTCCGGCTTCAGCCACCGGCAGCAGAGGAACCAGAGGCGGCTGCAAGCCTCCCGGGGACCCGCGGCCTCCCGGTAGCGGAACTGGCGGAAGTGCTGGCGCTGGATCTCCGAAACGACCGTGTCCGCCTCTGGAAGCTCCTCTTTCGGCGGCTCGGAGGGTTTCGGGTTTCGGTGGGGCTCTTGGGATTCCCCACTGAAACCAGGCTGGGTTTGGGTCTCCCGTTCTACTGTGAACTGGGTGCCTTCGGCCTTCACCTTGACGGAGGCTGGAAGTGTGGCAGAAGTATTGTGGAGGGAGGAGCTCAGTTCTTGTAGGCTTGAGCAGCTGAGTCCGGGAGCCTCCACTGTCTTAAGAAAGTCTTTCCACCGGCTCTCCTCAGAGTTGGGAACGCCCAGGCCCAACTCTTTACCGAAGTCTCTCGGGGAGCTCATCAGAAAAGCCCTGGTACCTCCAGCCGGGAAGCCTCCAGTACGTTCGCTGCTCTTCACTCCTGCTCCGGCATCTGTGGTCTCCCCCCAGGCGTCCTCCCATCCCACCATCTCCTCCTCAGCTGGCACATCTGTCTCCCCTTCTTCCTGCTCCTCCACGCCTTCATCCAAGGTCACCTCTGGCTTTGGTCTGGCCTGGATTGTGGGGGCCAAATCCAACAGGGCTCCCTCTTCCATCGCCATTCGGCACCAAGGTTAATGGCCAACCGTCAGCCTTGCCTTCCAAAGCATCCCAGTGCGCCGTTCGAGATTACAGGATATGTGCAAGGTGACCAGTAATTAGAGGTAGGGGCATTAGTAGCCCAATGCCAAGGAACTTCTTTCTAAAAAGGGGGAAGAGTGGGAGAGGGGGAGAGAATAGAAATTAAAACGAGAAGAAAACGACAGGTAGTTCTCGACTTAAGACCACAACTGAGCCCCAACGTTTTTTGTTGCTAAGTATTGTTAAGTGAGCTGTGCCCCGTTTTACAACCTTGCTTGCCATGTTGGAGTGAATCACCACAGTTGTGAAATGATTCCCCATCGTCTTTGCTGGTCAGAAGGTGGCAAAAAGGGGACCACATGACCACGGGACACTGCCACCGTCATAAATGCGAGTCAGTTGTCAAACATCCAAATGTAAATCACGTGACCACGGTGATGCTGCAATGGTCGTAAGTGTGAAAAACAGCCACAAGTCACTTTTCCCCCCGCCGTTGTAACTTCAAACGATCGCTAAATGAACTATTGTAAATTGAAAATTATCCATACTTCCTACCTTCCGGTCCCCTTTTTAACTGTCAATCTTTCCAGATACACCAGACTGGAAATCCATCCAGATAAGCTAATTCTATTTTATTAGAAGATAAAGATAAAGGTTCCCCTTGCATATATGTGCTAGTCGTTCCCCACTCTAGGGGGTGGTGCTCATCTCCATTTCAAAGCCGAAGAGCCAGCGCTGTCCGAAGACATCTCTGTGGTCATGTGGCTGGCATGACTAAACGACGAAGGCGCATGGAATGCTGTTACCTTCCTACAAAAATTTGACTCCTGTTTTTCTACTTGCATTTTTTACATGCTTTCGAACTGCTAGATTGGCAGAAGCTGGAACGAGTAATGGGAGCTCACTCCGTTACACGGCACTAGGGATTTGAACTGCCAATCTGATCGACAAGTCTGAAAGTGCAGATCTCTTGGCATCTTGTTTTTAATAGCTGGTAAACTAAAGGAGGTTCTTTTTGGAGTTTCTTTCTCTGCCAGCTGTTTTTCAGCTTGGGCTCCCCAAGTTCCTTTATCTCATTATTCCTTAGGCAGCATCTCTTCCCCCTCAGCCAATATTTTCTACTATCACCATTTAAATGTATAGACGTGTTCATACATACATAGGTATGCATTTATACACACACACAGACACACATAACACACACACATACACAAATGTGTGTGTATGTGTGTGCGCGTGTGTGTTTGTGTATAAGGTAAAGGTTCCCCTCGCACATATGTGCTAGTCGTTCCTGACTCTAAGGGGTGGTGCTCATCTCAGTTTCAAAGCCGAAGAGGGCTCTGTCCAAAGATGTCTCCGTGGTCATGTGGCCAGCATGGCTAAACACCAAAGGCACACGGAACGCTGTTCCCTTCCCACCAAAGGTGGTTCCTATTTTTCTACTTGAATTTTTTACATACTTTCGAACTGCTAGGTTGGCAGAAGCTGGGACAAGTAACGGGAGCTCCCTCCGTTACGCGGCACTAGGGATTCGAACCTCCGAAATGCCGAACTTTCCGATTGACAAGCTCAGCATCTTAGCCACTGAGCCACCACGTCCCTTAGTGTATTTATACACCTATATACACACGCACAACACATGCACACACATAAACACATGCACACACATAAACACAAACACATGTGTGTGTATATGTATGTAGCATGTGCAAATGTGCGTGAGATGGATGTTTATGGGTAGATATATATACCTTCTTTTGAGAGCAGGCAACACAACTTCATTTTTACTGTGAGCCAGTTTGCTCACAGTAAAACAATGACAATAAAGCTTATCTTATCTTATCTTGTGATATAGCAGGGAAGATTGCTGGGGAGCATGGGGTTGGTGATTATCTGAAAGCGAAGGGGAGGGAGGATGGGGCTTAAAGGGCGCCCCCCCGCCGCTTCTGCGCGTGCCCAGCCTTGCAGCCCACCGCCCCCTTTCGCATTACCGGCGCCTTCTCCCGGCTCCCGTCCCCCCCCCCCCCCTTGCTTACCACGCGGCCTCCATTCATCTTTTGCCGTGCAGGGCTCAACGCTCCAACCGGAAGGAACGTTCATGTTTTCTCCCCCTCTTTCGCGTTCCATTTACCTCTCCCCCCCACTCCTCTTCTTATACCACACAGCCGGACTTTGACCTTTGCTGCCGCTCTAGGAGAAGCCTTCCAGGCGCGTCTCTAAGGTTTTAACCCCTGAAATGCTTAACACCCGCCCACCCCCCCCCTTAAACACAAGACTCATCCCCAACAGCCTGCACCTATCTTCAACAGGGAAGGGACACAGGGCAGCAAAACACCCTGCGGCCAAGAAGGTGACCCTGGGGATACAAATAAACCTCCCCAAGTGGCCTCAGATTCTAGTCTAAACGAACGCAAATGACCAGCTGTCTGCAAGGAGTAAAAATCTTTCCATTCCCCACCATCCAGTTAGAGCTGAAGAAGCTTCATGGATGAGAAGTGAAATGTCTTCAAAAGGGAAAAAAACAGTCCAGTTGCCTTCTGAAAAAGCACCTTAAATGCTTAACCGGGGACCTACACTCGTACAGTTTATTGTTTAGAGCAGTGTTTCTCAACCTTGGCAACTTGAAGATGTCCGGACTTCAACTCCCAGAATTCCCCAGCCAGCGAATGCTGGCTGGGGAATTCTGGGAGTTGAAGTCCGGACATCTTCAAGTTGCCAAGGTTGAGAAACACTGGTTTAGAGCACTGCTCCTCAAACCTGGCGACTTTGAGACATGTAGACTTCAACTCCCAGAATTCCCCAGCAAAGCCAGCCGATGGAATGGCTGATTGATTATCCCAATCAAGTGGGTGTTGACTCCTATTGACTCCTGTGGATCACTGTTTCTCAACCTTGGTAACTTTAAGATATGCGGGCTTCTATTCCCAGAATTCTCCAGCCAGCCATGCTGACTGGGGAATTCTGGGAGTTGAAGTCCCTATGTTTCAAAGCTGCCACAGTTGAGAAATGCTGTATTAAAGGGTTTATCATTTATTATCTCCTTACACGTAAGGAAAGAAATGAATAACTTGGACAACTATGGCCTGCATGATTGAGAATATCCATAGACATAATCTGGATATTTTCCCCCTAGATTAAATCCCATTCTCCTTAGCTAGCAGGCCTAACCCCCTGCACTCTAAATTTCTCTTGATTCTACCCCCCACTAACTTTCTTCATTAAAAGTCCAAGTGGTGAAAAAGGCAAGCATTTCTGGATTGTTTTTTTCTTTCTTAACTAACAAATGGATCCCAAAAGTTTGCTATTTCTGCCTGTTCCTTTTTAGAGGCAACTTTTTCTCAATCATCTGTGAGATCATAGAACAACAGAGTTGGAAGGGACCTTGTAGGCCATCTAGTCCAGCTCCCACCCAAGCAGGAGACCCCATACCATTTCTGACAAATGACAGTCCAATCTCTTCTTGAAAGTCTCAAGTGATGAAACTCCCACAACTTCTGAAGGCAACTTCTGTTCCATCGATTGATTGTTCTGTCAGAAAGTCCCTCCTTATTTCTAGATTGAATCTCTCCTTGACCAGTTTCCATCCATTATTCCTTGTCTGACCTTCTTCGGGGTGCTTTGGAAAATAGATTGACTCCTTCCTCTCGGTGACAGCCCCTCAAGTATTGGGACACTGCTACATGTCTCCCCTGTTCCTTCTTTTCACTAGTCTAGATATACTCAATTCCAGGAACTGTTCTTCATGTTTTAGCCTCCAGATCTTTAATCATCTTCGTTCCCCTTCTCTGCACGCTTTCTAGAGCCTCAACATCTTTTTTTTGTAGTGTGGCCAACCAAAAGTAGATGCAGTATTCTAGGTGTGGCCTTACTAAGGCTTTATAGAAGGGTACTAGTAATGTGATCTTGATTCAATCCCTCTGTTAATGCAATTTACGATTGCATTGGCTTTTTTAGCTGCTTTCTTCTTGTGGCTGAGAAGGAGAGACTGACTAGAATTGGTCTTTTACCCCAATGCTTTTACCCATTATCCCACATTGTTGACATTTTACATCAGTGTTTTTCAGCCTTAGTCATTTAATATGGACATATGGACTTCAACTCCCAGAATTCCCCAGCCAGCATGCCGGGAAGGGGAGACTCCTCCTGATTTTGCGCTGATATAAACTAGCCCAGCTTTCCTGCAATTAAAAGGACAGGAAATATATTTATTTTATAATTCAATTTCTATCCCATCCTTGTTTAAATACTTTACAGGAATTCTCTAAGAGCTTTTAAATTTCAGAGTTATTTAACCCCGTTATTCAACTATTTTAAGATTTTTAACCTTCTGCCTTCTAATAAAATTTGCTAGTTAATTTTTATTTAATGTGAGTTGCTGTGCCCGACCCAACCTTGAATGAGATCAAATGTTACTTCCCATAAGTAGTTGATGGTTGGCTGCTAAAATAAAGCAGGGTCATGGCACACGCTTGAAAGTAAATCAGGAAGACTGTAATTGTGGGATATGTCTCCCAAGAACAAAGAATGCTTATCAACAGGAAAAATGTATGTGTAAAGCTTACAGCAATTATGATAGGGGTGGGTTCCTGCCAGTTCTAACCTCTTCTATAGAAGAGGTTCCACAAATCTACAGTGCTGTTTAGAACCGGTTCCAGCTCCCTCCCCCCCCACCCGTCTGCACATCATCAAGATGAAGAGCGAGAGGAAGAATTCTGGGAGTTGAAGTCCACAAGTCTTAAAGCTGTCAAGCTTGAACACCCCTGGGGTTTTTTTTCCTAAAGGGTTAGGGGTGCAAAGGTCTTGTAACTTGACAGCTTTAAGACTTGCGTGCTTCAAATACCAGAGTTTCTGAGCCAACATTTTGGTTACTAAGCAAAAGCGTTGTTAAGTGAGTTTCACCACATTGTACAAATTGGCCACACCCACCCAGTCACATCACTGCCAAGCCACTCCCACTCAGTTGCATGGCCAGCAAGCCACTCCCACCCGGTCACATGGCCAGCAAGCCACTCCCACAAAGCAGGCCACACCTACAGAAGAGATTCTAAAAAAGTTTGAAACCCACCATTGAATTATGGGTAGTTAGAAAGCTGATGAAAAGTAACAAGAATTAGACAACTTGCAGACCTGAGATAAAAGTTAGGAATAGAGATGGCCTGCGGCAAATGAAATGTGTATTAGATAACTCCATTCATTAGGCCAGGCTTAGGAGTAGGGTCAGCTAGAGACCAATAGAACAAATTGTAGAATTATTACTAAAATGTTTAATAGATGATATTTCTTATTATTTCACCTTGTCCTGCCTTCTCCTTTAGTGAAAATGCATAAAGCTTACTTAATCCTTTGTTCTGGGTTCTTGGCCTTTTAACCAGGAACCCTTTTCCTTGGAGTACTAACCAGAACCCACCCCTGGGCTATGCGCACGCAGGCTTCGGGCATGCAATGACAACAGGTTTAGCCACCTCTGCCCAAAGTGAAGTGCTAATAGTCTGTGCTGACATAGGGCCAGGTGGCTAACCAGATTGCGGTGAGCTTTTTTCAGACCCCACCCCTCCACCAGGAAAGGGGTCAGCAGAGGGCTTTGCATGTCAAAGCCTCCCGCACCTCCCACCCCCATTGTAAAGATCTTCCTCATTAGAGGAAGGGTTGGGGAGGAAGACTCAAACAAGACAAGCGGTTGCTCTTCTGAAGCCCTCTTTATCATTCATTCATTTACAAAACTTTTTTTTTGCATATACCCTAGGTTTTATTTTTTATTTTCCAGTAATAAACATACATACACTATATTGTCAAAAGTATTCGCTCACCCATCCAAACAATCAGAATCAGGTGTTCCAATCACTTCCGTGGACACAGGTGTATAAAATCAAGTACTTGGGCATGCAGACTGTTTTTACAAACATTTGTGAAAGAATGGGTCGCTCTCGGGAGCTCAGTGAATTCCAGCGTGGAACTGTGATAGGATGCTACCTGTGCAACAAATCCAGTCGTGAAATTTCCGCGCTCCTAAATATTCCACAATCAACTGTCAGCTGTATTATAAGATTGTGGAAGTGTTTGGGAAGGAGAGCAACTCAGCCACGGAGTGGTAGGCCATGTAAACTCGTCCAACATCAGTGTGTGACCTCACAAATGCACTTCTGGAAAAATGGTCAAAAATTCCCATAAACACACTCCTGAACCTTGTGGACAGCCTTCCCAGAAGAGTTGAAGCTGCTATAGCTGCAAAGGGTGGACTGACGTCATATTGAACCCTATGGATTAGGAACGGGAGGTCACTTAACAGTAAGTTCATATGGGAGTAAAGGCAGGTGAGCGAATACTTTTGGCAATATAGTGTATTTCTGAAATCTATGGGCTGGCCCTATCTACGACCAACTCAGTGTCGCTTTGATTATGAAATGATGGAACCGTCTTGACTTTCCACCCAGGACTGGGGGTGAGCAAATATGAAGCAATTAAGCAAAATGAACAGAGTGAAATGAATACAGGCAGTCCTCAACTTACAACAGTTCGTTTAGTGACCATTCACTGGAAAAATGACTTTTAAAAAAAGTTATGATCTTTTCAGCATCCCCGTGGCCATGTGATCAAAGTTCAGATCCTTGGCAACTGACTCACATATATGACCGTTGCTGTGTCCCGGAGGGGTCATGTGATCCTCTTTTATGACCTTCTGACAAGCAAAGTCAAAGGGGAAGCCAGATTCACTTAACAACCAGGTTATTAAGTGATCAACTGCAGTGATTCACTTAGCAACTGAGGAAGAAAGGCCATGAAACAGGGCAAAATTCACTTTAACAAAGGTCTCATTTAACAACAGAAATGGTGGCCTCAATTGTGGCCATACGTCGAGGACTACCTGATGTGGAAGCAGAGTCTTTATACATCTTTTGGAATATGCAATTTCTTGTCTGAATGTCCCTCCCCTTCATTAGATATATTTTCCCCCCAGCCCAACTCAGAATCCTCCAGAGGTTGGACTACAATGAAAATAATCCCCCAGGAAACAAACATATTATTTCCTTTTTTGGAAATCTAAAGCAATATTTCTCAACCTTGGCAACTTTTAAGATGGGTGGATGAATTCCCAGCCAGGGAATTGAATTCCCCCACCCCCTCATCTTAAAATACTGCGCTAAATATATGAGGTCTCTTGTGATATGAGAATCCAGCCCACAAATTGTACTTGCACATCTGGATGTTAGGCTATCCAGGAAGGCTGATATATTTGGTAATGTTAGCTACTTTTAAAATTATCATTATATACTTTATTCATTAAACATGAAACTCAGCCAACTGAACATTCAAAAATGCACCACAAATACCACTGACTGGTACTAATGGTTGATACTGTTTGCTGCCAGCATCCTAGATATCAACCAAGTACCTTCTTAAAATACTTTAAAAAAAATTTTAAATTATCATCATCATCATCATCATCACAGTCAGCTAGCTGTTCAGACTGGGTTTGGCATTTTTGTCTAACTACCAAGTCCTTACCAAGGACCAGGGATAGGCAGATCTGGATGCTTGACGGAGTTACAGATATCGTCACAGGGTGGAAGCTGTTCCAAGTAAAGCCACCTTCTGCAATTGACTGATGGCAAATGTGTCAATGCCACTCATGGTGTTCAAGTGGTGCTCCAGTTGTTTTGGGATTGCACCCAAGGCACCTATTACTATCGGTACTACGCTTGCTTGCCTTTGCCACAGTTGTTCTATTTCTATTTGCAAGTCTTCGTGTTTTGTGATCTTCTCCAGTCCTTTCTCTACTATTCTGCTGTCTCCAGGCACCGCCACATCCACTCTCCAGACATTTTTTCGTGCCTTTCTTATTGGCAACTGTTAAGTCTGGGCAGTGGTGGGTTTCAAAATTTTTTAGAACCTACTCTGTGGGTGTGGCCTCCTTCATGGGAGTGGCTTGCCGGCCATGTGACCTGGTGGGCGTGGCTTGCTAGCCATGTGTTTTCTTTCTCTCTCTCTCTCTTTCCTTCCTTTTGTCTCTCTGTCCCTTTCTCCTTTTTTTCTTTCCTCTCTCTCACTTTTTCTTTCTTTTTTCTTTCTTCCTTTCCTTCTTTCTCTTTCTCTCTCTCTGTGTGTGTGTGTGTGTATGGTGGGTTTCAAATTTTTGGAACCTCTTTTGTAGGTGTGGCCTGCTTTCTGGTGGAACCTCTTCTAACCGGTTCGGTAGATTTGACGAACCGGTTCTACCGAACTGGTGCAAACTGATAGGAACCCACCTCTGAGTCTGGGGTGCTATGTGGCAGGTGCCTATCTGTCTGAATTCTGAAGTCCAAGAGCAATTTAACTTCTCCGTTTTCTATTACTTTCTCTATTTTATGGTCCCACCAGTTTTTGCAAATGGTATTGTTGCTATTTTGTCGTGCCGCTGCTTGTGGTCAGTCTGTGCGATCTTCTCGCAGCACCTAGCTAGGTGGGGCACTGTTTCTTCAGCTTCTTGTGCTGCCAGAATAATTGTTGTTGTTGTTGTTAAGATCAAAAGGTCACTCAATGAAATGCCATGCCTCTATTATCCCTCTGTGAAGCAGAAAGACGCAAAGCCTTGGCTCTTAAGGATAACCGCCGGTTTAGAAGGCAACAAATGCCTGAAATTGACTTTTCTTTGGTTTGAAAAAGAAGAGAGAGAAGCAGCCGACACCGTTTGCTTTTGACGGTGGCGGGGATTTTGCTAAGCTACGGTTTACTGAATAAGGCTCACCCATCAGGGCTTAATTGGCGATATGTAAACCAGGCTTTAACAGCAATTTCCCCCCATCTGGTGCTTTCCAGATGGTGGGATTACAACTCCCAGAATTCCTTGCTCCCAAACCATCTGGAGGGTACGATCTGCTTTCAACTCCCCCACCCCTTTTTCCCCCCTTGGTAATATTCTGCATTTTGACAAATAGCCTGTCTCTGTTGAGATCCTCTTATTTTTCCAAAGGTTGCAGGAAGAGGAATGGCATCACCAACAAAGAGAAAATAATTAAATAGGCATTGAAAGGCTTATGGATTTGATGGCCAGGCACGCAGTACAGGTAGCCCTTGACTTACAATGATTCATACAGCAACCTTTCAACACTAAAAACGGCACTGAAAAGAGTAACATGACTGGTCCTTGCATTTCCGACCATCACAGCACTCGATGTACATGTAGTTTTTGACTTATGACCACAATCGAGCCCAACAATGTCTGTTGCTAAGCGAGGAATTTGTTCAGTGAGTTTTGCCCCATTTTACGATTTCTCTTGCCACAGTTGCTAAGTGAGACACTACAGAGGTTCAATCAATGACACGGTTGTTAAGTGAATCCGGCTTTCCCAATGACTTGGCTTGTCAGACGTTCGCAAAAGAGGATCACGTGAAACCCACCCCCCCTTCCCCCAGGAGACTGCAAACCATCATAAAGATGAGTCAGTTGCCAAGGTCGGAATTTAAATCAAGTAACCAGGGGGATGCTGCAACAGTCATAAGGATAAAAAATGGCCATAAGTCACTTTGGCCGTTGTAACTTTGCACGGCCATTGAGCCAAGTGTTGTAAATCGAGAACTACCTGTATTTATGACAATTGCAACATCCCGGTGTTGTGTGATCGCCATTTCTGACTTTCCCAGCAAAATCAACAAGGGGGTTGGATTTGCTTAACAACCGCATAGAATAGAATAACAGAGCTGGAAGGGACCTTGGAGGTCTTCTAGTCCAACCCCCTGCCTAGGCAGGAAACCCTACACCACTTCAGACAAATGGCTATCCAACATCTTCTTAAAAACTTCCAATGTCGGGGCATTCACAACTTCTCGAGGCAAGTCGTTCCACTGACCAGTTGTTCTAACTGTCAGGAAATTTCTCCTCAGTTCTAAATTGATCGGTTTCCATCCATTGCTTCTTGTTCTACCCTCAGGTGCCTTGGAGAATAGTTTGACTCCCTCTTCTTTGTGGCAACCCCTGAGATATTGGAACACTGCTATCATGTCTCCCTAGTCCTTCTTTCTATTAAACTAGACATACCCAGTTCCTGCAACCGTTCTTCATATGTTTTAGTCTCCAGTCCCCTCATCATCTTTGTTGCTCTTCTCTGCACTCTTTCTAGAGTCTCCACATCTTTTCTACATCATGGCAACCAAAACTGAATGCAGTATTCCAAGTGTGGCCTTACCAAGGCATTATAAAGTGGTATTAACACTTCACATGATCTTGATTCTATCCCTCTGTTTATGCAGCCTTGAACTGTGTTGGCTTTTTTGGCAGTTGCTGCACACTGCTGGCTCATATTTAAATGGTTGTCCATTAGGACTCCAAGGTCCCTCTCATATTTACTACTATTGAGCAAGGTACCACCTATACTGTACCTGTGCATTTCGTTTTTGTTGCCTAAATGTAGAACCTTACTCTTTTCACCATTGAATTTCATTTTATTAGATAGTGTCCAATGTTCAAGTTTGTCAAGATCTTTCTGTATCTTAAGCCTGTCTTCTGGAGTGTTGGCTATTCCTGCCAGCTTGGTGTCATCTGCAAATGTGATGAGTTCCCCATCTATCCCATCATCCAAATCCTTGATGAAGATGCATTATTCACTTAATAATGCAGATAGTCCTCAACCTATGACAACTGAGCCCAGAATTTCTGTCACTAAGCAAGACAGTTGCGAAGTGAATTTTGCTCCAGTTTACGGCCTTTTTTTTGCCATAGCTGTTAAGTGAATTATTGCAGTGGTTAAGTTAGTAACCCAGCTGTAATGCAAATCTGGCTTTCCCAATGACTTTCCTTGTCGGAAGGTTACATAAGGGGATTATATGACCTGGGGACATGGAAACTGTCATAAATATGAGCCAGTTGCCAAACATCCGAACTTTGATCATGTGACTGAGGGGATGCTATAATGGTATTAAGTATAAATAAGGGTCATAAGTCACTTTCTTCAGTGCCATGTAACTTTGAACGGCTACGAAACAAATGGATTTTAAATTGAAAACTACCTATATTCCACTGTCAAGCATGGACAGGTGTGTGTGTGTGTGTGTGTGTACACACACATACATATACATATATCAAACCGGTCAGTCCTAGAGCAGATCAACCCTGACTGCTCTTTAGAAAGCCAAATCCTGAAGATGAAACTCAAATACTTTGGCCACCTAGTGAGAAGGAAGGACTCACTGGAGAAGAGCCTAATGCTGGGAAAGATTGAGGGCAAAAGAAGAAATAGCAATAGCAATAGCGGTTAGACTTATATACCGCTTCATAGGGCTTTCAGCCCTCTCTAAGCGGTTTGCAGAGTCAGCATATTGCCCCCACAGTCTGGGTCCTCATTTCACCCACCTCGGAAGGATGGAAGGCTGAGTCAACCTTGAGCCGGTGAGATTTGAACCACCGAACTGCAGATAGCAGTCAGCTGAAGTGGCCTGCAGTACTGCACTCTAACCACTGCGCCACCTCGAAAGGGACGACAGAGAATGAGGAGGCTGGATGGAGTCACCAAAGCAGTAGGTGTGAGTTTAAATGGATTCCAGAGGACGGTAGAGCAGTGTTTCTCAACCTTGGCAACTTGAAGATGTCCGGACTTCAACTCCCAGAATTCCCCAGCCAGCGAATGCTGGCTGGGGAATTCTGGGAGTTGAAGTCTGGACATCTTCAAGTTGCCAAGGTTGAGAAACACTGCGGTAGAGGACAGGAAGGCCTGGAGGAACGTTGTCCATGGGGTCACGATGGGTCAGACACGACTTCACAACTAACAACAACATATATCGGCATATGTATAGATTCACTTCCACTCTGTCTAGGTGTTGGTTTTTATCCATTTTAACATTACTTTTAACATTTCAGCTACCAATTGACAGATGTTTTAATGTGTTCATCCTATATAATTGTTTTTATTCTGTTATTTAGGATATTGTAAGCTGCGCAGAGTCACTTGGAGGAGATCAGAAACCTACAAATTTAATAAACAAACAAACAAACATAGGTATGAAGGGCAGCTGGGTGACTTATGGCCAGTCACTCACTCTCAGCCCACCCCACCCCGCAGGGTTGTTGTTTTGGGGAAACCAGGAGGAGAACAGATTATTAGGGATGTTCGCTTGAGTTACTGATGAAGTAATAAAGGCGGGATAAAAACATCTAAACAGATACAGGTGATCTTCAATCTACAAGAGCTCTCTTAGTAACCGTTTGAAGTTAAAATTGCTCTGGAAGAAGTGTCTTACGACCATTTTTCACACTTACAACCAGTGGTGAGATTCAAATAATTTATCAACCGGTTCTCTGCCCTAATGACCAGCTGGATAGGCTTGGCTTTTTGGTCATGTGACTGGGTGGGCGTCGCCAACTCAACATCATTCACGTCGATGGGCTCTTCGCCTGAGCTGTTCCAATGTAACAAGGGTTAACCGGAGAGGCAGTTTCTGTAAGCAGGGCAGCAAAGATCAGGCTAGAAGCAACACCAGAATGTTTCCTTCCTGCCTTCCTTACAGGATTATCCCTGTAAAGTGGAAAAAAACAAAATGAGATTTCTTCCAACAACCGGTTCTCCGAACTGCTTAGGAAGTTAACAACCGGTTCTCCCGAATAGGTGTGAACTGGCTGAATCCCACCACTGCTTACAACCGTTGCAGCATCCCCATGCACATGTGATTGGCATTCTGATGCTTGACAACTGATTCACATTTATAACGGTTGCAACATCCCAGGGGGGTCACGCGATCCCCTTTTGCGGCCTTCTGACAAGCAAAACTCAAGTGGGAAACCGGATTTACTTAACCACCGCGTTGCTCATTTAACAACTGCAGTGATACACGTCACAAATGTGGCAAGAAAAAGCGTAAAATGGGGCAAGACTCACTGAATAAATTTCTCACTTAGCAAGATAAATTTTGGGCTCATTATTGGTTGCGAGTCAAGGATTACCTGTAGAGACAGAGACTGAGAGGATAGATGGATGGATGGATGATAGGTAAGTGTTCTGACCCCCCCTTGTCCCAGACCAACACACACTCCGAGCCAAAGATAAGTTACGGCATTTAATTAACAGACAGACAGGTCCTTGGCAGCAAACCGGCAGACAAGCTTGGTCAGCAATCCAGCACAGATAAGCCGTGGCAACAATCCAGCCTGCCAAGCTCACAATAATGTTCTCCAACATTCGTTCCTGCGTTGACTTCTGCAAAAAGGGCGTGTGCACAAGCATTCCTTTTATAGTCTGGAGAGGAGCCTAATGACCACCAGCTGAGTGCAATTACCTCCTGTAATTGCGTAATTGTTCCTTATGCCTATTAGCTCTCCGGTGCCGGGCATCTAGGAACAACTCCCTTGGCTCCTCCCCACTGCTGACGTCTGGATCACACTCCCTTGTCTCCTCCCCACTGGTCCAAGGCTCAGGCGCCTCCTGGTGGCCAACCAGTCTCTCTGCGCCCTGCTCAGAGTCGGAACCCTGTCCAGAGTCCTCCACATCCTCCAAAGCCGACTCATAGGGCCCCTCACTGTCGGAGTCTGGTGGCAGCTCCAACGGCTCCTGCTGGGCCACAACAGGTAGGTAGGTAGATAATAAATGATAGATGGATTGATAGATGGATGGATGATTAGATAGATGATAGGATAGGATCGGATCAGAGGTGGGTTGCTCCCGGTTTGGCCCAGATCGGGTGAACCGCTAGTGGCGATGGCAGGAGGCTCCGCCCACCCACCCGGACTCGCAAGAGCAAACCGGTAGTAAAAAAAATGGAAATCCACCACTGCAAAGGATAGGATACAGAGGTGAGTTGCTACCCATTTAAGGGAACCGGTAGTGGAAATTGTGACTTGATCACTGAACTGGTAGGGACGGCAGGCTCGCCACGCCCCTGAACCGGTTCCACAGTCGCTGTGGCATGGTTTTTTGACATTTCTGCCCATGCACAGACCTATTTACAGGCAACTGTGCACACGCAGAGTGAGCACCAGGCCCGCGCGCACCGAACTGCAGTAGTGCCAGCAGAAACCCATCCCTGATAGAATAGTGTAGGGTAGAGTAGAATAGATTAGAATAATAGAGTTGGAAGGGACCTTGGAGGTCTTCTAGTCCAATCCCCTGCTTGGGCAGGAAACCTATACCATTTTAGAGAAATGGATGCCCAATCTCTTCTTAAAAACTTCCAGTGTGTTGGAGCATTCACAGCTTCTGGAGGCAAGTTGGTTCCACTGATTAATTGTTCTGTCAGGTAATTTCTCCTTAGTTCTAGGTTGCTTCTCTCCTTGATTAGTTACTTCTTGTCCTCTCCTTGTGCTTTGGAGGATAGATAAATAGGTAGGTAGATAGATACATAGATGATAAAGATGATAGCGATAGATAGATACACTATATTGCCAAAAGTATTCGCTCACCCATCCAAACAATCAGAATCAGATGTTCCAATCACTTCCGTGGCCACAGGTGTATAAAATCAAGTACCTAGGCATGCAGACTGTTTTTACAAACATTGGTGAAAGAATGGGTCGCTCTCGGGAGCTCAATGAATCCCAGCGTGGAACTGTGATAGGATGCCACCTGTGCAACAAATCAAGTTGTGAAATTTCCTCGCTCCTAAATATTCCACAGTCAACTGTCAGCTGGATTATAAGATCGTGGAAGTGTTTGGGAACGACAGCAATTCAGCCACAAAGTGGTAGGCCACGTAAACTCATCCAACATCAGTGTGTGACCTCACAAATGCGCTTCTGGATGAATGGTCAAAAATTCCCATAAACACACTCCTGAATCTTGTGGACAGCCTTCCCAGAAGAGTTGAAGCTGCTATAGCTGCAAAGGGTGGACAGATGTCATATTGAACCCTATGGATTAGGATGTCACTTACAGTAAGTTCATATGGGAGTAAAGGCAGGAGAGCGAATACTTTTGGCAATATAGTGTAGATAGATAGATAGATAGATAGATAGATAGATAGATAGATAGATAGATAGATAGATAGATAGATAGATAGAGCAATAGCAGTTAGACTTATATACCGCTTCATAGGGCTTTCAGCCCTCTCTAAGCGGTTTACAGAGTCAGCATATCGCCCCCAACAATCTGGGTCCTCATTTTACCCACCTCGGAAGGATGGAAGGCTGAGTCAACCCTGAGCCTGTGAGATTTGAACCGCCAAACTGCAGCTAACAGTCAGCTGAAGTAGCCTGCAGTGCTGCATTCTAACCACTGCGCCACTTTGGCTCTATGATAGGTAGATAGATATAGATAGATATGATAGGTACAGATAGATAGATAGATAGATAGATAGATAGATAGATAGATAGATAGATAGATAGATAGATAGATAGATAGATAGATGATTGATAGATGATAGATATAGATATACATACAGATGATAGATGACATGATAGAGCGATAGAGATAGATATGAGAGAGATATGCACGTGTGTGTATTTTTAACACTGATCCAGTTAGTACCTTCCTCGGCTTTGCCATCCTGAAAGTCGGGAGGCGCGTCTCTCCGCCCCCACGATCCCCAACCGCCACCGGATTCTTTGTTCTCAGAACCCCGCAAAGCAGGTAACCGGAGCCTCCGTCGCAACCCCCGGCCTGGTGTGTTTTTTTTTGGGGGGGGGGGGGGGGTTGTTCGCGTACAGGCGATTTGGTCTTCCCTTCCTTCCTTTTTTCCTTCCTTCCCTCCCTCCTTGTCGTCGATCCCTTTCTCGCTCTCCCTCACACCCAAAGTCTGGACTAGGCGGACTTCGTTCTTTCAATGGGAAGCTTTGTCTGGCGGGCAAAACCCCTCCTTCAACCCCTTCGCCTTCCTCCGCCTCCTCCACTCCGCTCGCTCTCTTGTTTTTTTCTTTTCTTTCTTTCTTTCTTTCTTTCTTTCTTTCTTTCTTTCTTTCTTTCTTTCTTTCTTTCTTTCTTTCTTTCTTTCTTTCTTTCAAGAAATCCCTCAGTCCTGCCCACCTCCGGTTAACCCTCTCCTTGCACTGAGCCCCTTGCCAGGTCTGTGTGTGTGTGTGTGTGTTTATTGTGTGTGTTGTGTTGTTTTGTTTTGAAAGACGAGAGGGTTCGACAGCCTTTTCAAATCCCCGCGCCAAAACACGCGCGCTCCGCGGGCTGCGCTTTTTACGCACCGCTTCCAGCCTCCCAAATGCCCGGGGCGGGGGAGGAAGGGTGTTCCTAAATTGCGGGATCGGGCGAGATCGTTTCTCTTTTTCAGAAGCCGCGGGGGAAGTGGGGAGGGAGGGGGGTAAAGCGGATCTTTTTTCTTCCCGAGAAGGTGCCGGACGGGTTAAACCGATAGAGGCCGCCGTTTCCCAGAGAGGACGCGAAACTTGAGCTTGGAGAGGCTTGGAGAAACCCAGGCCCCTCTTTGCTGATGGGAGGGGATCGAGAGCCCTGGCGAGCCCCGACTGGATCCGAGTTGTTTTCTTTTTTTATTGCTTTCTTGCCCCCCCTCTTTTTTTTTTTTTTTTTTGGAGGGGGTGGATCGAGGGAGAGGAAGAAATGTGCCGGAGGGCGCGCGGTGTTGGTAAGCCAGCCATCCAAGCCAGCAAGGAGGTGTTTGCAACAGAAAGGAACTTCCCCCGCTCGCTTGCTTATATATATATTTATATTTATATATTTATATATAAAAGTAGCAGAGGCGGGAGAAACGGATCCGGAGTAAACTGAACCGGGCTGCTTGTTCCCCACCCTGCCGCCCCGCTTCCGAGGCTCCGATCGCGGGTAGCCAAAGGAGGTTTTTTGCGCGGCGGCTCCCAACCCAGCATGGCCTCACCCTCTCTCCCCGCAGGACAATGGCTGAGCCAAGGACAAGGCGGGGAGGCAGGGATCCCCTTGCAAGCCCCCCCGCCCCACTCTAGCTTCCCACCCCCCTTTTTTTTCTTTCTCTCCCTCTTGTTTCCTTGCTTCCCTTCCTCCCCCCCCCCCCAGCTCCGATCTCCTGGAAGGCGGAGAGCGCCTTGCACCGGGATCGCTGCCTGGACCTTTTGTGCGTTAGGTGGGGGAATCAACTACTCTGTTATAAAGGAGGCGGCCGGATCCTGGAAGGAATTATTAGATCTGGAACGAAATCGCTTTGCGCCCGCCGCTCGACCCCACTTTCTGCCGTGGGGGGGTGGTGTTGGGGGAGAGAAGAAGGGGGGAAAGAAGAAGAAGAAGCTTGCGGGATCTGGGGGGGATTTCCTCGCGGATCTGGAAGCTCCGCCATCGGGGGCAAAAAGAAAACAAAACGGAGGAAAGGGAAGCCCCAGAGGCAGAGTTGAGTTATTGGAAAGGCCGGGGAAACTCGGGTTTAGCAGTCCGGATCGAGTTTATTTCCCCCCTCCCCCTTCGATCGGACGCGGAGATCGGACCGAGCGGACACGGACTTGAGAAACGGAGGAGGGAAAGCGGAGAGCGGCGCTTTCTTTTTTGCAAGGACGCTGGTTGTAGGGATGTTGAGACCTTTGTGTCTGGGATTAAGGCTCTTAGCTCTCGGCGGTGTATTTTTCAGCGAGGGGGGGGGGAATTAATGTTACGGTTGCTCTGGGTAACCCATTGGAAATCCCCCGGATCTATTGTATTGAAGATCGGTCGATCTTCTCTCTCCCCTAGAACCCCCGTAATACAATAGCCTTTAAATTTCTATACCTCTCCACGGCGTCCCAAAGGTGCTTTTTCAAGAGGCTAATTGGACTTCCTTGTTTTTTTCTTTGAAGACGTTTCGCTTCTCACCCAAGAAGCATCTTCAGCTCTGTCCTTGGCTCAGCTCTGACTGGATTGTGGGGAATGGGAAGTCAGAGCCGAAGAAGTTTCTTGGATGAGAAGTGAAATGTCTTCATAGAAAAACCAGAAAGTCCAGTCTGACTTTGAAAAAGCACCTTTGGGACATCCATGATCGGGATGACTGAGAATGTCCATGGAGATTTACCGTTTCACAGCGCTTTTACAGCCTTCTCTAAGCGGTCTGCATATTGCCCCAGTCTCCCAACAATCTGGGTCCTCATTTTGCCGACCTGGGAAGGATGGAAGGCTGAGTCCACCTTAAGCCTGGTGAGAGCTTTCTCAGCTAGCAACAACTCCAGTGCAGAATTCTCACTAACTAGCAGGTTAATCTATCCAAAGTCTCCTCTACTCAGAGATCAAGCCCAAGTGATCCCAGAGAAACTAGGAGTTTTTGCCCCAAAGCAGGTTATGGTGGGCTGCCATTGCCAACTTGGTGCCCCCCCCCCCATTTGATCTGGAAGTTGAAATCCAAAGGTCTTGGGTTGAACAAAAGGGGCTGTAAGGATGAGCAAATCAGTTTTGAAGTGGCTCTTAGAATTTTAATTTTTCCAATAATTTACTAAAACGCACCTCAAAGGGGTGTAAATAGTAAGGATGGGCAAATCAGTTTTGAAATGACTCAGAATTTTATTTTTTCCAATAATTTACTAAAACGCACCTCAAAGGAGTGTAAATAACGATGGTCGAATCAGTTTTGAAGTGGCTCTTAGAATTTTAATTTTTCCAATAATTTACTAAAACGCACCTCAAAGTGGTATAAATAGTAAGGATGAGCAAGTCAGTTTTGAAACGACTCGGAATTTTTTCCCCCCCAACAATTTACTAAAACGCACCTCAAAGGAGTGTAAATAATGATGGTCAAATCAGTTTTGAAGTGGCTCTTAGAATTTTAATTTTTCCAATAATTTACTAAAACGCACCTCAAAGGGGTGTAAATAGTAAGGATGGGCAAATCAGTTTTGAAACGGCTCAGAATTTCAATTTTTTCCAATAATTTACCCTTGTTGCATGCGACTCTAAGCAGCTTACTCTCCACGGACGGTAATTAAAAAAAATACAAAATGAGCCACCTGCTTTCTAATGGCAGGGAGAGCACATCGCAATGGTCTGCCGCCGCCCCCCCCTCCACACACACACACACACACACACACACACACACACACACACGGCAGAAGGAATCAGCATTCCTAAACAGGTTTCAGAAGTGTTCTGTCATGGCCTGTTTGTTTTTTTAATAATTTGCATTTTATGGAAGCAAAAAACCAAGTTCAAATCAATGCTTGCAAACGTTTTCCTTTCAATAGCTCGTTTGTGCCTTTTTTCCAAGAAGGGTAGAATTCAACTTTGTCAACACAACTGGGACAACAATATCCATTGTTAAACAAGGAGGTTGTGAGTCTGATTTTGTGACTTCTTTTTTTTGGCCACGGTGGTTAAGTAAATTGATGCGGTTGTTAACTGAATTGTGCTGTCATTAAGCGAATCCACTTCTCCCATTGACTTTGCTGTTTGGAAGCCGGCTGGGAAGATCTCCAGTGGTGATGGAGCATCCATCATGGATGATGCCAACTTTCGTAGACACATGCTGGTTGCCAAGTGTTCGAATTTTGATCTTGTGATTGTGGGAGTGCCGCAAAAGTTGTAAGTTCAAGGGTGGACATAAGTTCCTTTTTTTTCCAGTGTTGATGTTCGTTAAATGAATGGTTATAAGTTGAAGATTACCTGTAATTGGCCTTTATGTTATTTATTATTAAGGCACAATATGCTTGTTTTTATCTCTGATTGCTACTTCCTAACGCACAAATATGCTATGCTATGTGTTGAAATCTCAACTGTATGTGTGCTGGAGGTTTAAAGTGTGATGATGGAGGTATTTTGCAGGGCCTAAGACAGCGATGGTGAATCTTTTTTGGCTCTTGTGCCAAAAGCGGGAGTGCAGGGGGGTCGTGCGCGGACGTGCCACACCCATAATGCAATGTGCGACACACACACCCCAGCGTGCATGCGCGCATGACCAGCGCAACCCCTCATTTTTTCCATGCTTTTTTCGCCCTCCCCAGGCTCCAGAGGCTTTATAGGAGCCTGGGGAGGGTGAAAACAGCCTCCCCCAGAGGCTTCAGGAGCTTCCCTGAAGTTTCCAGAGCGCAAAAAACAGCCCTATGAGCAACCCGGAAATGACTTCCGGGTTGCTCGTAGGGACGATTTTAGCCCTCCGGAGGCTTCCCTGAAGGCTCTGGAGGACTAAAACTGGCCTTACGAGCAAACCGGAAGTTGGTTCCCGAACTTCTGGTTTGCCTGTAAGGCCGTTTTTTTGCACTCCGGAGACTTCAGGGTAGCTCCCCAGGCTCCTATAAAGCCTCTGGAGCCTGGGGAGGGTGAAAAATGGCCTCAAAAAAAGGCTGAAGTCAGCCAGTGCGCACATGCGCGCTGGTCAGCTGACAGGGCAATGCCTCGCGTGCTCTGACAAATGGCTCCGTGTGCCACCTGTGGCACACATGCCGTAGGTTTGCCCGCCCGGGCTTAAGGATACCCATTCTTATTTTGGCTCTGGAAATTCCAAGTAGCCCTCGACTTGCAACAATTCATTTAGTGACCGTTCGAAATTACAACCGCACTAGAAAAAGTGACATAACTGTTTTTTCACACTTAGACCATTGCTGTATCCCCAGGGCCATGATGGCGAACCCATGTCACGCAGCGCCCTCTCTGATGGCACGCGAGCCGTCGCCCCAGTTCAGCTCCCCCATGCATGTGCACGTGCCTCCCACAAGCCAGCTGGTCTTCACGTCTTTGCCACCCATGGGGGGGGGGGGCTGGGCGTGTGTGAGGGACCCACGTGCTGATGAGGGAGGTGCATGCGTGGGGGGCTGCAGGCGCATTGCATTTGGGGGGTTTGGGCACAAGGTTAGCCATCACTGCCCCGGGTCGTGTGATCAAACTTCAGACACTTGGCAACTGGCCTGTTTATATGACGGTTGCCGTTTTTTCCAGGGTCCCTTTTTGTGACCTTCTGAGACACAAAGTCAATGGGGAAGCCGAATTCACTTAACAACCGTGTTCCTCTGCAACTGTGGTGATTCACTTAATAGCTGCGGCCAGAAAGGTTGTAAAATGGGGCAGAGCTCATTTAACAACTGCCTTGCTTAGCAACAGAAATGTTGAGCTTAGTGGATGTCATAAGTCCAGGAGTACATGCTACATATTATTTCTACCCCCTTTATTCATGTATTTATATGCATAATCCATCCCAATTTGACTAACTGTTTGACTAACTACCGTATTGTTCGGACTATGAGACGCACCGGTGTATAAGACGCACCAAGATTTCAAAGAGGTAAGTAAGGGGGAAAAAATTTGTCCTCCTTGGCCCTTACCCCAGGACTGGGGAAAGGCAACAACACCCCTGTTTCTCAACAAAACGGTGGCATTTTTCCCTTCCCCCAGCCCTGCTGAAGCCTGCAGGGTGCTTCTGGGGGGTGGGGGAAGGAAAAACGCCCCCGTTTTTGTGAAAAATGGCCCGTTTTTCACCCACTTTTCACAAAAATGGGATGCAGGGGCGGGACTTCAGGAGGCCAAAAATGGTTGTGTTCAGTGTATAAGACGCACCAACATTTCCACGCTCTTTTAGGGGGCGCGAAAGGTGCATCTTATACTCCGTAAAATACGGTAAATGTTCTTGAGGAAAGGTAATCTTGAAAGCAATATTGTATAGAACCATGATGGCGAACCTATAGCACGCGTGCCACAGGTGGGTGCAGAGCCCTCCCTGCGGGTACGCAAGCCATTACCTCAGCTCCACTGCGCG